>NC_042617.1:33719893-34031029 GCF_901001135.1 Rhinatrema bivittatum | reverse complement strand
AAAGAAATCAATAAAGTAGCTCGTTTATCACAACTTACTTCTTCCTGTGACTTCATCAAGAAGTCTGTTAAATTCATAGATGTATCAGTAACCCCTTAAACACAATAGTTCTTTATTAGACTGGGAGCTGGACCACCAGAGATGGCAGTAGTGAGTCGCTGTGTCCGGCAAGGCTGAAGTCCTTCTGATACTGGAATATAATCTCTGGGTCGCTAAGCTGTAGAGAGAGAATAGAAGTAGTGAGTAGACAGGGTATACTGGATTCAAGATGGTACACTCACAATAGTAGATGTCTGCAATGGTCTCTATGCCACAGAGAGTCTTCAGTACATTCAGGAACAGGAGCCGTAGGCAAGCACTGGTTCCCAAGAACAGTCTGTAATAAGAACTCACAATCGCTGTATATGAAATGGCTTCTAGAGTAGAAGAGAGTCTGTATAAGATTCTAGGAACATGGGCCCTCGTGGAGCGAGTACTGGTTCCTATCTGTAATCTTGCCAATGTAACTCTTGATCTCTGTAACTGCGATAACGTCTTGGATGGAAGGAAGTCTTCAGAGCAATAGGAATGTAGGCCCTCGTGGAGCGAGTCCCGATTCCTATGTAATAGAACTCACTGTGTTCACGTCCGCAATCGCTTCCAGGAAATGAGGAGTCTTCCGAGTGTTCTAGCAATCTGAAATCAAGAAGAGAGCATGGAGCCCCCGTGGAGCGGGTGCTCCTGGTAAGTTTGAAAAGGCCGAGCAGTGGGGACGGGTTCCCCGACTGACTCGGATCGTTGTTGCAAGTATCGTGGACTGCCGAAGCAAGTCCCGTTGGAGTTCCTTGCTAACTCGTTAGAGGTTAGCAATCAAAGACCTTTTAAAGTGCAGATGGATGACGTCACTACGGGGGGATGCCCCCGAGGTTCGCGCCCTTGCTGGTACAAAGTCTGGAGCACGTGCGCGCCCTTACGTCATCAGGAACATGGCAGATCTGTAGTGTCAGGCCAGCCCGGGGGAACCGGGACTATGGAGGCGGAGAAAAGCCGTGGCTGCACTGTCTGTCAGAGCCGAAGGGAGTCGCATCCCAGGTAGAGAGGGTGGAGCGAGGGGCGAGAAGAGGCACGAACGCAACACCCATAAAGGAATCCCTTCCAGCCCTAGAGGATTAATTATGGACCTAGCTGAGCTGCAGTGGCATTCAAAGTAGAAGATTCAGTAAATTCACATTAGCTTCCCTCCCTCTTGGCATAATCACGTTCCTTTTTAAGTGTAACATCGCTGTGAGGGTGACCAAGCAAAAGCTTCTGGGCTGGAGCAGTAAACTGCGTTGTCTCCAGCCCTTTCTAATGCAATATTCACTTTTATTCCTATAAACATCATCAGCATAATAATGGACTGCCTACTGTACCTTAGCAGTATTCTACTTACACACAGGGTTGTAGGCTGCCTTCCCTCTGGTCAGTGTGCCTTCGATCCCTTCTGGTTGGGTCAGAATAGTTTTACAGGAGCTGCCTCTCCTGGAGACGCAGGTGCTTCTTGAATCCAGCTGGGCTCACAAACTTATCCTGCCTCAGCTGGTCCCATCCTCTGGACTCTCCCTGCCCAGCAGGGTCCAACCCACAGAGCTCTCTCCCTCTGTGGGATTTAAGTTGGACCAGGTATCAAGCTTGGTCCTGCACAGGTTTAAAGGGGAAAATAGGGGCACTCTGTCACAATCCTTAATAAGAACATAAGATTTGCCATATTAAGTCAGGTCAAAGGTCCATGAAGCCCAGTATCCTTTTTCCAGCACAGGCCAATCCAGATCACAAATACCTGGCAGGATCCCAAAAGGTAAATAGATTCCATGCTGCTTATCCCAGGGATAAGCAGTGTATTTCCTCAAGACAACCTCAAAAATTGTTTATGGACTTTTCTTCCAGGAACTTATCCAATCCTTTTTTAAACCCAGCTATACTAATAGCTTTCATCATATTCTCTAGCAATGAATTCCAGAGCTTAATTAAGCATTGAGTAAAAAAATATTTTCTCCTATTTATTTTAAATTTACTAATTAGTAACTTAATTGCATATCCCCTAGTTTTTGTACTTTCTGAAACAGTAAATCTATTTGCATGCACCCATTCCATTCCACTCATTATTTTATAGACCTCTATCATATCTCCCCTCAGCTGTCTCTTCGCTAAGCTGAAGAGTCCTAACCTCTTTAGCCTTTCCTTATAGGGGAATCATTCCATCCCCTTTATCATTTTGGTCGCCCTTCTCTGTACCTTTTCTAATTCTGCTATATCTTTTTTGAGATGTGGTGACCAGAATTACACACAATTCTCAAGATGAGGTTGCACCATGGAGCGATAAAAAGCATTATGACAGTCTCTGTTTCAATCTCCATTCCTTTCTTAATAATTCCTAACATTTTATTTACTTTCTTGGCTGTCATCGCACTTTGAGCAGAGGATTTTCAACTTATTATCCATGATGATGCCTAAATCCTTCTCCTGAGTGATGACTCAGGTACAAAATTAGATTGTGAGCCCTGTGGGGATAGGGAAACACCTACAGTATCTGAATGTAATCCGCTTTGATGTACACTTTGAAGTGCCGAAAAGCGGAATATAAAAATCTAAATAAATAAAATAAGTAAATAAAATAAAGTGGAACCTTGCATTGCATAGCTATAATTTAGATTGCTCTTCCCTAAATGCTTCAATTTGTACTTGTCCAGAATAAATGTCATCTGCCACTTGTGTGCCCAGTCTCCCAGCCTTGCAAGGTCCTCTTGCAATTTCTTCCAATCCTCTTGTAATTTAAAAACTTTGAATAACTTTGGGCCACCTATAAATTTTGATCACCTCATTTGTTGTTCCTATTTCCAGGTCACTTATAAATATGTTAAAAAGCACCCCAGGGATCTGTTCTGGGACCACTGCTTTATAACATATTTATAAATAGATAACAGAGAACAGAGCTAAATGACCAATTTTTTTCTATTGAGAAAATGTTTTGCATTGAGAAAATTGACCATTTAGTCCTACTCTCTGTTTTCTATCTTTTAACCAGCTCCCAATCCACAACAGGATGTTGCTTCCTGTTCCCATGACTTTTTAATTTCTCATGGGGGACTTTATAAATGCTTTCTGGAAATCCAGATACACTATATCAATTGGTTCACCTTTATCCATGTGTTTATTTACACCTTCAAAAAATGTAGCAGATTGATGAGGCAAGACTTCCCTTAGCTAAATCCATGTTGGCTTTCTCCCATTAAATTATGACTATATGTCATATGACTGTATGATTATATGACTATGTGATTATATCTATATATTCAGTAAATTTGTTCTTTATGATAGTTTCTACCATTTGCCCAGCAATGACATCAGGCTTACTGGTTTGTAGTTTCCTGGATCAACCCTGGAACCCTTTTTAATAATTGGCATTACAGTGGCAACTCTCCAATCTTCAAAACCGTAGATGAATCTAAAGATAGTTTACAAATTACTAATAGTATGTCTGCAATTTCATTTCTGAGTTCTTTCAACACTCTGGAATGTATACCATCTGGTCCAGGTGATTTGCTACTCTTTAGTTTGTCAGTTTGCCTTATTATATTATCCAGGTTCACTGAAATTTTTCAGTTTCTCTGAATTGTCACCTATAAATATTATTTCTGGCATGGGTATTGTCTTAACTTCTGACTCACTCTGCCTTCTGATACCCTGGCCTTCGGTTTCTATTCAGCTGATAGGTAAATTTCTAGTCCACAAATTTACCCTGTTCCTTCTCCAGGGTGCAATGGCTTTCTACTCAGTTCCTCTCTTCTGTTCTGGTGAACTGGCTTAAGCAGATGCAGACCCAAGCTGTTCTGGCAGTTTCAAGTCTTTATAACACAAATTTGCTCCACTCCTTCCCCAGGGTGTAATAGCTTCCTATTCAGTTCCTCTCACCTGGACTGGTGAGCTGTCTTAACAGATGCAGTCCCAAGCCATTCCAGGAGCTTCCAGTCTTTATACCCCCAAATTAAATCAAACACCAGCTTCTGATTGAACGGAGCCACTCTTTAAACAATACTATAGAGTCTTTGCCATTGCTTCCTTCACACCTTGTAGCAGGCTTGTGCCTGTGGACCTGGTTCTAAAGGATCTAGGCCTACTTCCACTTTCCACCATAGCTTGCAGCTGAGGTTTAGAATTCCTCCTTTCCTCTCTGGCTGCAGGTGCATCCTCCCACGGCAGTGTTCTTACAAAGCGTCTTAACCTGCAAAGCTCCTTGGAGGATGTTCTTCCCGGGAGGTTTCCACCACTGGTGTCCTTGGTCCATGGGCCTCAGGCTCTTTCTTGGGGGCTATTGCTCACCTCCACCTCCATCCCTTCTGTCTCTTCTGCTGGTTCTAGCAGAGCATTTCCCTTTTCCATGTCCCACTTCTCCTTCTGGAAAATTCTTAACCTGCTCCCAACCCATCTGAGCGCCCTCCTCCCCGTGGTGGTGGTGTAGGACCCATGCAGTTACTCCCGCTACAGAGCCTCTGTGTCTTCATGGGAACAGAAGTCTCCCTCTGATTCTAACTCTCTCTCATTTCTGGGCTTCTTTCACAGGTTTTCCTTCCAGTCTGCCTCCTTGGACTGGCCAGGGGAATACTGTATAATATCCATCACATTATCTGCCTTATATCTTCCTCAGTAACCACTGAAGCAGAGAATTCATTTAGTTTCTCTGCTATTGCCTTGTCGTTCCTAAGTTCCCCGTTTTCCCCTAGATCATCTAGTGCTCCAACTGACTCTCTTTCAGCTTTCGAATGTACCTGAAAAAGTTTTTATTATGAGCTTTTGCTTCTATTTCAAGCTTCTCTTCAAATTCTCTCTTTGTTATTATGCTTTGCATCTGACTTGCTGGTGCTTATGCTGTTTCCTGTTTTCTTCTTTCCATTTTTTCAAAGCTGCTCTCTCTCACCTTACCTTTTAACCATGCCAGTAGTCGTTTAGCCTTCTTTCTACCTTTTGTAATGCGTGGAAAACATCTGGTCTGTGTTTCCAAGATGGAATTTCTAAACCAGGTCCATGCCTGCTATAAACTTTTAATCTTGGCAGCTGCTCCTTTCAGTTTTCTCCTAATACCTTTTCTCATTTTATCACAGTTTCCCTTCTGAAAGTTAAATGCTATTGCAGTGGATTTCTTTAGTGCCCTCCCTCCCGTTATTGAGTCAAACTGGATCATGTTATGATCACTATTGCCAAGTGGCCCCCCAAAACCATGAACTCTCGCACCAGATCCTGAGTTTCACCAAGGATGAGGTGTAAAATAGCTCCCCTCACCCACCCACCCCCCTATTGGTTCTGGTTCCAGCTGCTCCATGAAGCAGTCGTTTATTTCATCTCCTCAGCATGCCCTGATGTGACGTTCACCCAGTCAGCACCGGGGTAATTGAAAGCATCCATTATCACTGGGCAGCTAGGTTTTCTCTTATTTATGTTAGAATTCCATTGTCTGTCTGTTCATTCCCATGGAATTTCTATCCATACGGTTCTATTTTGCTTCCTGCAGAACTTTTATCCTCTGACTCCATGCCCCCTGTAACATAGAGTGCCTGCCCTCCACCAGTTTGATCCATCCTATCATTTGTTCCCTGGTGTTAGTGTCCCATTGGTTATTCTCTTTCTGCCAGGTCTCTTGAGATGCCAATTATATTTACCTCTTCATTCAGTGCTGTACCTTCTAACTCTCCCATCTCACTTTTTAGACTTCTAGCATTTGTATACAGTCATTTCAAAGTATGTTCTTCTTTGAATTAATAACCTACTTATCAGTTGATGGGGGTGATTTGGAGTCCTTCCTCTGTCTGCTTCTTACTTTAACAGCACCTGAGCCCCTTTTGCATTTATTGTGACCTCTCTATCAGAAAAGCCCCAACTGCCCTGTTTTGTTAGTTTTCTTCCAAGATGCATCATTCCGAACCATGCGCTCCTGAGCTACTGTCGGCTTCCCCCCCTTCAACTGGTTTAAAAGCTGCGCTATCTCCTTTTTAAAGGTTAGTGCCAGCAGCCTGGTTAAGGTGGAGCACATCCTTTTGGAAAAAGCCTCCTCTTCCCTAAAATGTTGCCCACTTCCTAAGGAACCTAAAGCCCTCTTTCCTGCACCATCGTCTCATCCAGCAGTTGAGACTCGGGCGCCCTGCCTGCCTCTGGGGTCCTGTGCATGGGACGGGTGGCGTTCCTGAGAATGCCACCCTGGAGATTCTGGGTTTCAGCTTTCAACCTAAGGGCCTAAATTTGGTTTTCAGAACCTCCCTCCTGCACCTTCCTATGTCATTGAGACCCACATCTACCAAGACAGCCGGCTCCTCCCCAGCACTGTCTAGAAGCATTATCTGTGTGATGTGTGAGGTCGGATACCTTCGCACCAGGCAGGCAGGTTACCACACGATCCTCACGCCCACCAGCCACCCAGCTATCTACATTCCTAATACTGCCACATCAATTGTATCTCTCCCTTCAGCCTCACTGAAAGCTATCAAGGGCTACAAGGATTCTCAAAAAGGCCCTCGAGGCTAATTTGCTAAGTGTTTCCCGCATTACTGAATTTATTTGACAATTTGGTAAGACATTGGCATTCCTTGGCACTCAGTGCAGGTGTTACTTTGTGGTTTGTCCAAGATCATGCAAGGGTTTACTTTCTCAGTTTTGAGCTGATTCTTGTAACCAATTTGCAAAGCATTCCCGACGCCTCATATAGAAACGATCCAAAAGTCCGCTCACAGCCTGGGCTTAGCTTTTTTGGGGATGTTTGACCTGTGCAGCTGCACGGGAAGTCGTGCTCAAGAGGACACCGCCGCTCCCTCCCTCCCCCACTCTTCCGCGTAACGTCTGCAAGCAGCAGACCCAGGAGCTCTGTGCAGTAGGGTGGGTGAAGGATCTGCCTGCAGGGTGAAGAAGAAGAGGGGGACGCTGCTGGACAGGAAAGGGGAGAGAAGAAGGGAGATGCTAGGCACTGCGGGGGGGGGGGGGGGGGGGGGGGAGAGAGCAGGCCAGAGGAGATATGGTGCTGGGCAGAAGATGGAGGAAGTGTGTGTGGATGGGGGGGGGGGGGGAGTGGTGGGTATCCTATGCTGGAGATACTGCTACTGTCAAAGGAGGGCGTGCTGTGCCAGAGCTGCTGCCAAAGGGTGGGAGCGTGCGCGCGCAGAGGGCATCAGTAAGCCTAGATGCAGTCCTCCTCACAGTCTTTGCTCCCTTGCTTTTTCCTACTCTGTGCTTATGTAGATATATTCTTCATCAGAGACACTCTCCACCTGCAAGTTCACCTAATTCTGTGCAGGAACTCCCCTGGGAGCTGTTAGAAGCTCGATCAGAGAACTGGGTGACTGGATTATACCAAAGGGGCTTGTTAACAGGGATTACACGAGCACTTCCTTTTGTTTTTCCCCACTGCCTTCTGTAGCTGCCTGTTTTGTAGGCACCTGACTGTAAGTGCCAAGTGGAAATAGGACCCTTGTCAATTTTTGGAAGGGGCTGATTTCAGTGCCTATCTTCCAAAGTTGGGCTCCTAAACCTTTGAAAGTGGACACCATGAAACAGTCAGGGTACTTAAACGATGAAGCAGGAGATTGCATTGTTAGAGGTTATATAGATTTTGTAAATCGGTTTAAAAATGTAGACAAAATGTACACTTTGCCTTAGTTGTGGATTTTCTGAATGCTAATGTCGACTGCACTGACCAAGCCTCAGTTCAGATCCCAATATTCTGTGCGGTTTATCGCATAAACAAAAGATTATTTTGCAATTTCCTGGATCAATAATATGAAATTAAATGTAATTAATTAGTAACCCTGTTGTTTATCTAGGAAACACGTCCTTTTCTGAATTTCTGATGTCAAATAGTTTTCCTGCAAGGAACTCGGAAAGAAAAGTCTATGGCCTTCAGAAGCTTATTCCCACCGTAGACACGATACGGTATTCTTTTCTAACGAGCCTCCTGCTAATGAATCAGCACCCGGTACTTTTAACAGGTAAGAAAAGGGGAATCATTGCCGAGGTGAGAGCGGGTGGAGCAAGCTGTGAAGCATCACAGGGATCCAGGTGGTGCAGCGCTCTCCAAGAAATGTAAAGAAAACAGAAACACAGAAGTCGCCGGACTGCATTTCAGTCAGTCTGGGATTAATCAATTTGGTGTGGGCAAATATTTCCAAGGTTGCAAAGGATTTCAGTCTGCATCTACCTTCTGTCCGATTGCAGGAACACACAGTAATTTCCTAAATAAACTTAAAATGGCAAATAGTTATACATTTAAAGGTGCTTAAGCATCTAAAGGGATAGCAGTGACTGAGATATGAAAGAGTAATATCAATAAAGCAGTTTCAAAGCTATTGCTCAGTGAGGGGGCAACAATCGAGCAAGCCAGTGGTAATTGTAAGCCAACAGGGCACACTATACCTCCAACGGCCTGCAAGCTAATTTTCAAGGGGGCTATAAGGTTAGACTCGCACAAGGACATATTATGGGGTCAATATTGAAAGCCATCTAGCTGGATAATTTGTGAGTTATCTTGCTAAATGGGGGCACTTTTCCAGCTAAAATGTAGCCAGATAACTACTCTGTCACGAAACGCTTCTTTTTTTTTTTTTCTGGGTAACCTATCCAATATCAATAAGAACATGTCAGCTAGAGAGGATTTTAGAAAGTGCTGGGGAGGAGCCGGCTGTCGTGGTACATGTGGGCACCAACGACATAGGAAAATGTGGGGAGGGAGGTTCTGGAAGCCAAATTTAGGCTCTTAGGTAGAAAGCTGAAATCCAGAACCTCCAAGGTGGCATTCTCTGAAATGCTCCCTGTTCCACGCGCAGGTCCCCAGAGGCAGGCAGAGCTCCAGAGTCTCAATGCGTGGATGAGACGATGGTGCAAGGAAGAGGGATTCAGTTTTGTAAGGAACTGGGCAACCTTTTGGAGAAGAGAGACTCTTTTCCAAAGGGATGGACTCCATCTTAACCAGGGAGTAACCAGGCTGCTGGCGCTAACTTTTAAATAAGTTTACTAGCATCAGTAGCTTGGGATATTCTTATTTTTTGGGTACTTGCCAGGTACTTGTGACTTGGATTGGCCACCGTGGGAAACAGGATGCTGGGCTTGATGGACCCTTGGTCTGACCCAGTATGGCAACGTCTTATGTTCGGCCATAAGGCGATCCTGACCCATGTTTATGCCAACTGGGTTGAATGCTGGCTGGATGATGCATGGTTGCCTGGCTGTGATAGGGTAGGTGCTCAGTCCTTTTGAGCAATCATTATTGATTATTGTGCCTTTGTAGAAGTTGGAGAGAGTATCTTTATCGAATGTAATGAGGGTGCATATGAATATCTGGAGCCCCATATTGCTGATTTATAGCAGGGTTTCCTCAGGATGCGACTCTTACTCGTTTACAGAGAGCTAATATTTTACTTTGTATAGAACTGCTCCCTGCCCTTCTGAGGTCAGGAATTGTTTGATCTTGAGTATTCATCTCTCTGATGTGCGGTATTATTTTTTAACCTATATCTCATCTTCTGTAAATATGATTTGCCCTTGTGTGAGTATAACCGTCTAGTCAGTCATATTTTAATAAATATTTTTCTGGGTTATTTTTTTCTGTTTGTTTTGTGGTAAAATCTTATGTGACCTACCCTGCTGATGGAAATGCCCTCTGTTAGAATGGTTTGTTGCATGTAAGCTGGTTATGAGATAAGTTGTGAGTATCTCATATTAGATTTTGCTTTGCCTTATGTCATCTTAGTTTATTGTATCATCAATAACTCCTTATTTTCACTGAGTCACAGCTACTGGGTTTTTTTTTTCTATTTCGGTCCATTTTTATTTCAGGATGCTTCTCTGGGAACTTCCAAATCCCCGGTAGTGTAAATCCATCAACAGTACGAAATCTTTTATTTGCCAAAAGCTGCGTTCATGCATCCCCCCCACTTCTCCTTTCTGCAACTCTCAATCGGGTCTCTCCTTTTGTGGCCTCACGGGTTGTAGAAGAACCAGTGGTAAAAGCAAACCTAGGTGGCAAATCTCAAATCGCTGTAAGTTTTGGATCTCTGTGCTTGGGAAGCTGTTTGGGATGGCGCGGCAAAGGCCATGTGACCGTCGGCGTGACTCTGCTTTGGAGAAGAGATTAGTTCGTTTGGGCAAATTACCCTTTTTTGACGTGTTTAGCTGGTATCTTTCTCTAACCTCTCCTTCTTTTAACCTGCCTGCTTATATTCTTTAGGAGAATCTGGTGTTGGAAAATCTACCATTATTCAAAGCATGCTGGAAGAACTTCAGAAACCAGAGGGATTACTTTGTCAACCAGGAACAATTTTGGGAGACGTCTTCTTGCATAGTGAAGCTAAAAAATCAAGGTTGTAATTTATGATTACTATTAAAATTATATTGCAATCATTGCCTTATTTTACAGTACATTTTATTTGATGTCTTTAATGCCTGGGAAACAACTATATATTTTCATGTTTGTTACCTTTCAAGGCCATTTTTCTTCATTGCAAGCTCATTAGCTCAAGATAGTTAATTACCTTGTTTGTATGCAAAGTATTCATAATATGAAGAATTATTGTTTGCAAGGAATCTTTCATCCAGACAGGATCCAGATCTGTTTTGCATGCATAGTGTGATTTAACTCTAGAAGTGAAACTTAAAAACAGAATATGACGGCAGATAAAGACCACAAGGATCATGAAGACTACTCATTTTCACTTCTTGATGCACACTGCAGACCTCTTGAATTCTGGGTGTACCTTCACTTTCCCACAATTAATAATCCTCTGTGTCTATCACATACACTCTTAAATTATGATAGTTTTGCCTCCATCTCTTCCACTGTGAAATATTTCCTTCTGTACACCATCTACCCCGTCAACATCTTACTGTAACCTGCTGTTTTACAATCTTGTTTTTTCACTGAAAAAAAAATGGGTTTTTTTTGCCTTATATCATATACTACAATATTTTTTTGGGTTGGGTTAATAAAGAGTATTACAACCTACAAAGATGTCTGGAAGTACAGTAGGAAGCCACCTCTAACACATCTGTTGTGGCTATATATTAGTATTATAGAAAAGTACTTTGGTTTTCTTTTGCGTGACCGTATTCTGACTTTTCATTCAGTTGGGTTGATGACATTTAGGGCAAGGTCTTAAACTGTAGTGCTGGGGGGATACAAAGAGATCTGGTTTTTAGGATAGACACAAAGAATATCCAAGAGATTTGTTTCCAAGGAGTGATTCTAATCGCCACAGTTTGAAACCACCTTATTTTGATTCACCAGGAAGTGAACAAAGAAATATTTTAAGAAGGATGACTGTGAAACACAGCATCATGAAGCTGTTGTAGTCAGCTGTTAAGATAAGTACTTAGGAAATAAAGTCTCTATTCTGCAAAGTACAGGTGTACAAAAATAATAATATGCACAGTATAAAATGTCCATGAGACAGAATTCAATATCCCTTGAGCCAATCCAAATATCTTTTCAGCAGCATGAGAAAAATCTGCAGGTCAGCACTCTCTCTCAAGGTGTCTGCGATTCAGCATTGAGGCTTACATAAGTAGAGGCAGAAAATATTCTAGAGTTAGGGTAACAGATGGGGTTGTGATGTCACTATGGCGATTGTACAAATACTAATCTGGTTAGCGGCAAGCCATCAGATGGTAGTGAGCCTTGTGAATGGTGAAAAAAAATCCTTTTGTTAAATTCACTAAGAATAGCAATCATGATAAGCAGAAATAAAGACATTCTCTATGGGTTTTCTTTTTCTTTTTTTTTTTTTTACAGACTTGTAGAGAATATTGATACCATAACGAGTGACAAGACAGGCTTATTGTTCTCGAGAGACACAGGTATAAACTGTCATTGTTTGCTTGGGCTAAAAATGATTTTATCATATGTGTGGAACTGGAGGTTGTGACAGAATAAGAGTTTCCTGCTTTAGGATAAATGCCGATGAAAAGACAAAATATATGAAGAATATATATCATTAAAAAAATGAAGGCAGGCATACACCTACTTTTCTAAAATAGAACACAGCAGCGTGATTTTCTGTGTCAGCACAACTAATTGTCATTTATTTTGACTCAGGGAGCTCTGATCATTATTGCTGATGTTTTTTATTCTGATAATTAGAAAATGGAATAAAGATAATGACCAATTAGAAGTAGGCGACGCAATGCAAAAAAAAAATGTTAATTCAGCTAGAGGTTTTCACATGCAAAACATATTTGGCAACCAGTTAAAAAAAAACAAAAAACAAAAAAAACTCAATATGCTCAAAGAAGTTTCAAAAATTAAACTCTTGGGGGTGAATTTTCAAAAGATGCGAGCGTAAAAAAAAAAAAAAATCACGTGCGCACATAAAATAGCACATACGCGAGTAGATTCAATTTTAAAAAGCACCACGTGCATGCGTAAATCAGGGACCACAAGTAAATGTGTGCGCTCGGCCAGGCTATCCTTCTAATGTGCACACAAGTTATAAAACGGCCGCGTATCTGGGCACGGGACAGCGCACATGCACCAAAGTGCGCCGGCGTGCCAGCTGGAAAGTTACTGTCATAAGCTGCTATTTTATAACCTGCCAAAGTGACGAGCAGAGGTCTTTTATTTTAATGCATTGCTCCTGCTCGGAATTGGTACAAGCGACTGTAAACATCTTTAAAGTGGAAAAAATGACAGGGTGGAGGTCTGGATGAAATGGGGGGGGGGGGGTGCTTCAGGCTGAAGAGCCAGGAGGGTCTGCACGAGTTGCCGATGGACCCAGTGACCTGGTGGACTAACTGATAAAACTGGTAACTTCATTGCCACGTGTAGGTTAGAACAGCCCCTGACTTGCACATGTAAAAGCTGACTTACGGTGGGGGGGGTTCTGTAAATGCATCTAAATAACGCGAGTAAAATCTGTTCACGTATCTCTTTAAAATTCACAGTACAAGTATGCAGGGATATCATTTGCGCACAATTATCGGGCTAAATACTGACTTATCCATATAACTTTTCGCTACTTAACGGACAGATTTGAACTCTTCCAAATAAAGAGTGCTTTCTTTTTAGACTTTTCTGCTAACTTACATAAGTCCAAAATGTGCTACTTAGACAGACAAGTGGTGCTTTTCAGACTGTCCAGCCAAGTGCTGCTACTTAACCGCAGAAATCTGAACTTATCCGGATAAGTGCCTCTACTTTTCCAGATAAGTCCAAACTTGCGTGGCTCGCCGTTTTTACATACACGAGAATGCGTGCACACATAGGTACTCGTATTTTGTAACCGCACATCTTTTGCACACAGATTATAAAATACAGTAGTAAATTTGCATGCTCCCATGTATGCATGAAAGCAGTTTTGAAAGTTATCCTCCCTGTTTCCAATATTCCTTGTTATATGCTTGCAGACAGCACTCTGTACTGAAAAGGCTAGCGGTGTCCCTTTTGGGCTTGATTTTCAAAGTGACTTAGGTGCGTAAAATCCTGTTTTATAAGTGGCATTTTGAAAATCAATCAGTGGCCAGTGTGGGTAAAAGTGCACATGCAACCCAGTTTCACGTGCATCTTTAAGTGTACTCAGGGAGATGGGGACAGAGTTGCAACTTACTTGCATGCAAGTTACCCTGCACAGGTTTACTCCCTTCTTGGAGGAGATGTAACCTCGTGCCAGATAATTTGTGTGCGTATGTTACGTTCAGTGTGTCTTGAACTAGTAGTGGGCCCTTGGGTCGTGGCGAGTGAAGACTCTGCCCACAGGGAGGAGCTCTGTGGGCCCTTACCACAACAGGCAAGGTCTCCGCAGTGATGGACAACAGCGGAAACAACTTTATTATATAGCCATTGGTGATCCGAGGAGCAGATCAATAGAGTCAGTCCCGAGAGAGTGACCTGCAGCTGGTCGGTTCGAGTAGTAATCCTCAGCGTGGAGTAGTCCGGTGAGTACCTTCTCTAGGCGTTGCTTGTGCTGGCAATTCCGGTAGTGGTCCGCAGCGCAGGGTAGGCCGGAAGCCGATGAGAAGTAGCACAAGACAGGAGGGATCTGGTAGTGGCCTGCAAGCGGGGTAACCCGAGGATGTTTAAATCATGTTTAAAATCATGAGAGGTCTAGAACGGGTAGATGTGAATCGGTTATTTACTCTTTCGGATAATAGAAAGACTAGGGGGCACTCTATGAAGTTAGCATGTGGCACATTTAAAACTAATCGGAGAAAGTTCTTTTTTACTCAACGCACAATTAAACTCTGGAATTTGTTGCCAGAGGATGTGGTTAGTGCAGTTAGTATAGCTGTGTTTAAAAAAGGATTGGATGAGTTCTTGGAGGAGAAGTCCATTACCTGCTATTAATTAAGTTGACTTAGAAAATAGCTACTGCTATTACTAGCAACAGTAACAAGGAATAGACTTAGTTTTTGGGTACTTGCCAGGTTCTTATGGCCTGGAATGGCCACTGTTGGAAACAGGATGCTGGGCTTGATGGACCCTTGGTCTGACCCAGTATGGCATGTTCTTATGTTCTTATGGCTCTCCGAGGAGTGGATAGCCCTGAGTGTGGCAAGGCCCCAAGGAGTGGGTATCTAGGTCACCCAGTAGTATAGCGAGACGGAGTCCCAGTGTGGCGGAAATAGCAGGACAGGAATCCTTGCTAAATCGTCTTGAAAGAAGTCAGCTGAGTTTAAGTATGGTAGGCGGATGACATCATGCGGTGGGGATGCCCCCAAGGTTCCCGCCATGACGCATTTAAGAAGGGGCAGTTGCGCACGCCTTAGGTAACCTCGGATGTAAGATGGCTGCCGGGAGCGCCCACGCCGTCCCGGGCACGCCATGAGGGTCGGCATGTGGAAGCGGAGGCTGCCATTCTGCCCAGACTTGGAGCTGCACAGAGAGAGGAGGTGAGCAGCAAAGGTCGCAGCCGCCTGCGACTGACGGGCGCAAAGGCGTTCTTGGCCAATTACCCAAAGATTCTCAAAGCAATCATGCGCTTGTAAATTTGCTTTAAAAATACTCAAACCTGCATGTGCAATGTGCATGCAGTTTTTACTGCTAGGCATGGAGTACTCCTGGGGGAATTCTGCGCTACTGTGGAGCGCAGAATTTGCGCAGAATTCCCCCCTGCGCAGAATTGCCAAATTCTGTGCAGAAAATAGCAGAGGAGACCCCGGCATGCCATTAGCAGCAAAAAGAGAAGGCCCCCGTGTGCAGTGAACGGACTGTGCTTCGCTCAAGGCGAAAATGGAAGGCCCCCGTGTGCCACGAATGGCGTGCCTGGCCTTCATCTTCGCCGCGAACGGAGCGCATCCTGCGGCACATGGGGGCCTTCCCTTTTCGCTGCAAACGCCACACCAGGCCTTCACCTTCGCTGCGAATGGAGCGCGTCCCGCGGTATGCCGGTGAGAGAGAATATGTGTGTGAGAGAGGGGAGAGTGACAGAGAGCATGGTTGGCAAGAGGGAGGGTGGTGAGGGTGAGAGAGAGAGCATGGGAGGTAAGAGAGGATGGGTGGGGGGATGCTTGAGTGTGGGTTTCAGAGAGAGGGAGCCTATATGAGGGGAGGGGGATGCCGGTGAGAGAGAATGTATGTGTGTGTGAGAGAGGAGAAGGGGGTGTGGGGAGGGTGAGAGACAGCTTGGTTGGTAAGAGGGGGAATGTTGGAGATGCTTGAGTGTGGGTTTCAGAGAGAGGGAGTCTATTTGAGGAGATTGTGAAGGAGTGTGTATGTGTGTGAGAGATTGGGAGCTCGTGTGTATGTGAGAGTGCTAGCCTGTGTGAAGGGATTGTGTATGTGTGAGACAGAGCCTGTGTGAAGGAGTGCATGAAAGAGAGACATAGGTAGCCTGTGTGAGGATGTATGTGTGAGAGAGAAAGGGAGCTTGTGTGGAAGTGTATGCAAGAGAGAGGGCCCTGTATAAGGGGATGTGTGTGTGTGCAAGAGAGTGAGGGAGCCTGTATGAGGGAGTGTGTATGTGTATTAGAGAGAGAGGGAGCATGTGTGTGAGAGAGGGAGGGAGAGAGGGAGCCTGTGTGAGGGGCAGTACTGAGAACAAGGTCAAACTCTGGGACTGGCAATAGAACGGAAGGGATTGAGCCTAGAGTTGGAGGGGAGAGATACTGGCAGGTGGAGGAGTAGGGGCCTGAGAAGGCAAAGTGGCCAGGGGAGTAGGGATAGCTAGTGGAAGGGACACTTACAGTGAATTTCTAGGGAAATTCTGCTCAAAATATTTAAAATTCTGCAACTTTAAGTAATAACTTTTTTCTGTAATAATTTAAAATGTAATTACTTAAAGACTATCATGTAAATTGTGTTATTTTGACCAATATAAAGTTTGCAGAATTTTCAGTTTTTGTGCGCAGAATTCCCCCAGGAGTAGCATGGAGTTGCAAAATGTGCTTCAGTGGTAACTTTCTGCATAAAAGGTTTCATTTCACTTATTAAAACTGTATGTACTGCTAGTAAAATATGTTAACCAAGTGAGTCTACAAACCAAAACATAAAATGAAAATTAAGCAAACACAAATAAGAACAAAACATGCAATCACAACATACTCATAAAAACAAACAGACCGATGCAATATAGTGCGCTCAGCTGAGCGCACAGCTTTACAAGTGCTTGGATGCCTGTCCAAAACCCCACATGCAATGAAGGGATCAGCGCATCCAAACCAGCGCAAAGCTAATAGCGCTCATCACATGTAAATTCATGTTAATGAGGCTATTACCTATTTTCCCCCCGATGCAAAAAAAAATAATTGTGCCTGATGCGCACATTTTTACTCTCAAAAATTAACACCTGCCCCGGAGCAGGCGTTGATTCTTGAGGAGCCCCAAATGTTTACAGAAAAGCAGAAAATACTGTTTTTCTGTAGTTTCTCTGACCTAATATCCTGGCAATATTAAGTCAGAGGAATCGAAAAAGGAGAGAACCATAAAAAAAATAAATAGTGTTGCTGACGGACAGGTTAGGAAAATGGCCGCTCAATTAATAAGCATCCATTTTCCTAACCCGCTGACAGCCACCGTTCCTGGGCACCTGATGCCGAGGAGGCCCTAGGGATGCAAATTTTCCCCAGCCACCTCCCTTTTACCGCAGCAGTCCATTTACATATTAAATCGGGTGCCTGGGAGAGATGGATCGGCACGCGATAAGAGAGCAGGCGCTCAATCATGAGCGCCCCGTTTAGCGCGCGCCGATATTGCATCGGCCCGAAAGACTGAGATTGCACAGGGACTACCGAGTAGACATCAAAGAAGGCCCAAGTGCCACAAGCCAAAATAAGACTGGCAGAGAGTTCCAGCACATGCCCCAGTTATACCAGGACTGAGGGCTCAGCAGACCAGAGGAAACGTTATTACACCGGCAGCCACCTGCAGCTTCCAGGATAGTGACCTGGCAGAAAATCCCCACTGATCACCTTTCCTAATGCTTGAGGTGTCAGAAAAGCTCTGATTTGCTTTATGGTAGGGCTTACACCTGAAGAGCAAAATACTGGTTACATAAAGAATTCAGATTTTAAAAAAATTATAGCTAAAAAAAAAAAAAAAAAAAAAAGCAGTCCTACCAAAGCTGCAGCCCCGTTAACATGTTGAGGAAATGTTATCTCGGGCAAAGCCAAGTAGAGCTTGACAAGGCACAACGTGTCGCATAACTAAATCCCTGTTGTTACAGCTCCGAGGACTCCAGGGGGCCCACCTAACGAAACTGCACATAACCTTTCTCAGGCGTCCGGAAAATTAAAGAGTATTACAGCCTCCGCGGTACAGTTTGGTGCCCATACCACCGCCGCCAGGAGCCAGGCCAAGATTCTGCACAAACTTGTACGGAGAGACAGAGACACTCTTGGAGCGCCGAAATTTCAAAAGGTAAAAAGACGTGTGAATCTTCGGCCGTGCGTGCAGCACAGAGGCTCTGCGGCGCCCACCATAAACCGAAATGCAGGAAATAGGAATCACTTTTTCTCTTTAGCACCTCCCTTTTTCTGGAAGGAGCATCCATCGTGCAAGATGGTACTACAGCTCCTTCTCCAAGTCCCTATAATTTGTAGTCTTGATTCAGAGACCGTCATCAATCAACGTATGGTTTATGTGATTGTGGATACCTATTACCAAAGAAGTGGTGTGAGTAGACATCTTTAAAAGAAATGGGGTGGGTGTGGGGGTTTCTCTTAGGGAGACAGTTGGGGCTTGTAGACTTGGCTAAAGCCGTAGTTAAGGGCTTTTGGTCAGGAAATTAGAGGCCATTCATCTGCTGTCCTCCTCCTGCCTCGTCCTAATGTCACGAGATCTCTTGTAGTGCATTCAGGAGACACCGATATTTCATAAAGGCGCTAATATACCTAAAAGGGTGCAATAAGGTCCCACAGCTTGAACGTATCGTTGATTTTAACTTCTTTGATCAGTGCAAATGACTCTAATTTGTCAATTTGGATATTGTTCATTTTTTCACTGGTACAAATGTGGAACAGACATCAATGTTGTGAATAGTAATATGATTACCTCGTTTCAGTTTTTCCACTGATTTTTTTCCATTTTATTTTATTTTATTTTTTTTTGAGGTGGTGGTATTTATTGATGATCTGAATATGCCAATACCAGAACAGTATGGGGCCCAGCCACCGCTCGAGTGGATCCGGCAGTTCTTGGAACTGGGAGGGTTTTATGATGCTAAGCAGCTTGTTTGGAAGGTACGCTATGGCGCCGAGGTTTTCCTTGTCACTTGTATTTACAAACTAATCTGTAGCCTAATACAAACCAGATTGTTCCGTTTTATGCCAAGTAGTAACCGATATGTATTTAAGCAACATTAAGGGTCAGACCTAAGGAGCAGGCAACAAGTTCCCAAGTCTATTTGCTTGCACAATTTCGAATCAGCACATCTTTTGCCCAAGATTTTAGTTTCTTGCAGCTCCTAGAATGGAAAAATAAATTTCCAGAAAAAATTCAAACGTGCAAGCAAAATAAACTTGTGCAAAAAGCACTGTGGGACTTTTGTTCCCAAAGGCTAAAGATTTAAGTTACAGGAAATTCGAGGTTTGGCCAAAAGACACGGCCATATCGAAACTAACACAGGATAACATAACATTATGTCAATTGTAGGTGCACTTGTCTCTCTCCGTTTGGCTTTAGTAGAAGGAGCAAGGGGCAAAGAATGAAGCTTCACTTAAATGACACGGACACCCAGGAACGTAAATAAGACGACTGGGCAAAAATGTTGCTGCACGTTTTTGTGCATCGCTGGATGTGCAAAACATTTGTCTTCTTGTTCGTTTTTTGCCTCTTGCCAGCTTCATGCCTTTTGGGCAACCCTTGTACAATTTCCAAAATGTGCAATAACAAAATCTTTGCAGTAGTTTCTGTTTTTAAGGAAAATGTATGCTAGGTAGTATGCTAGTTCTTCAACGTGGAGTTTCTACAGCAAACGTTTGAACGAGATGGAAGCTTTATCTACAGAGCTGAGCATCCTGGATTTTGCACGATTTTTTTGTGGCTTTGAAAATGTGGCAAAATTTGAAAGCTGCATGGAAAACCAATTCATTTTTCACCTTTAACATCCACTTTTACTATGAAGCCATCTCAGAAGAACAGAGAAGTCCAGCAACTGTCTTTTTAACTTTATTCAGAAAACAAATTTGCAGCACACAGATTTCAGTACATTACAGTCGGTGGGATTTGATGTGTAGATAAAGCTTACTAAACTCGTAAATTACCGGAGAGATCACAAAAATCCAAATTAAATAGCGAAATTTATATTTCCCGTGGTTTTCAATAAAAGACGATTTGTGAAATTTCTTACAGATTCCAATTTTACAAAGACATCTTCCGCAGAAAGCTGCTATAATTTTTTAAGAAAACAGAAAAAAGTATCCTCCCAAAATGTTAAGTAAAAGCTATAAAAATAATCTGAAATGCTTTACAAAAATGATACAGAAGGACCATGTTGTATACATGAGCTAAGAGAAAGCGCAAACATTACTGGGGCTGGAAAGGCCTTTTCTTCCTCTTTCCCCCCTCTCCGAGCATCTCTGCTAACAGTTTTCCAAAAGCTCTGGCCGGGCGTGGGCATGGGCGTGTGCAGGAGTACAAGGGCGGGCACTGACAGCACACCTGAAGCAGTCAGCAGCAGGGATGCAGATACAAGCCCCGGGGTAAAGGCACAGAGCTGGCTCATGGAGCCCAAAGAAAAGCTAGAGCCACCTGCAGACCGAGAGATAAGAGCAAAGCAGACGTGGGCATTGGCACAGGGGACACCCTCCCTAGTAAACTTAGAAAAATGGTTTCGTCCAAAAATAACTTCAGTAATACAGGTCCCACAATTATTTCTCCAACACCAGTTGCAGAAAAAACTGGGAGATTTCCGTGACCTATGCCAATTGGTGCTGCCGAAGGTGCTCTGGTAGGTTAGGTAATGAGTTTCTGTAACGTGGCATATGGGCTTCAGTGAGACAACGGGCGAGGAGTGTAAATTGCCGTAGAGGAGCTATTTCCAATTAAGTCTTTCTAATCTTCACATATCACCCCAAGTGTAGGGCTGCAGGTTCTAATTGAGTCTTCCCTATGATAAAGGTCACTTCGGAGAGCATATCACACAGTCAGTCGAGGCATGGTAGAGAGATTCAGACGTGCACCCGCATCTTCCGCAGCTCAGTTTAGCCCATGGAGAATGTTACTGGTAACGCAGTGCATAACTTCACGGTGGCTCTGTTGTGTTCTTCCGCAGAATGTTCAGGATGTGTCATTGGTCACAGCCTGTGCTCCCCCTGGTGGTGGGAGAAGTGAGATCAGTCCTCGTCTGCTCAGGCACTTTAGCATGATTGTCCTACCACAGCCTTCCATACAGTCACTGCAACGCATCTTTCAGGTAACTTTTGGGGGAATTGTATCTGCAGTCAAAACCAATGAATTTGGTTGTAGAGAGTATGATCACTATGTAATATGTGTAACTATACTTTATCTTAGAAAAGTTAGTCTAGCTCATAACATATGTATTGTACAGTAAAACCTTCTAATAGTAAGTTAAGTTAGAAAGAATACCTTAATATAATTTGTATGGTGTAGAAAAATCTTCTTTACTGTTTAATAAATCCCCTCTTAGAATGAAAAGCTTCTGTGCTACTTCTAGGTTACCGAGACTGAAAAACTACAGCAGCTATAGTCTCACACATATTTCTGCGTGAATGACTTAGCATTGCATCTATTGGAAATAGTCTGTATTAAATTTGCTGAAAATGCAAAAAATGAACGGCAAACCCAATAATCACAACTACTATGGAAAAGTTGGGCATGCTGACTTGGAGGGATGTGCAACCCGCAGGAGCTGATGGCAAATGAGCTTCACTGTAGAGAAATATAAGTCAATGCACTTTGGCAATTGTAATTTATGTGCTGTCTGGAAGGTGGACCATAAGGAAACTGGCAGGAGTAGTAGCACCAAAATGAATGTCATCGTTCTTATTTGATGACAGTCTGTGAGTGCCAGTGCAAGGTCAAGTCATATCAACAAGTAAAGTACCAGGTAATACCAACTTGTGTAAAGTGAGGAAGTGCTTGACAAAAGTTGTTCTTGTGCTTTTTTGGCTGTAGAAGGTTCTACAGAGTTCACATATGAAATGTGGTGTACACTTTTGGTCTCCTTGTTTTTTTAAGATGGATTATAGTGGAACTATAGGGCAGAGAATTAAGTGAAAGAAGTGAAACTTTTACCGCCTGGGACAGACCAAGGCAGCTAGGAACGTCTACACTGGATGCTAAGAGCTGAGATCACTGCTTACCAATCTCTTAGAAAGAAGAAAACAGGACATCATTTGAAACAACCAAAAAAAATGGAAATTTAAGGAAAATATATTTTACCAATAGGATAACCTAGAAATGGATCCTCCTACTTGGTATGGGTAGATATATATATATCTATCTATATATATATCTATATATATCTATCTATATATATATCTATATATATATCTATCTATATATATCTATATATATCTATATCTATATATATATAGATATATATATATATATAAATTTATTTATTTAAAAGCTTTTATATTCCACATCTTCCAATACATTATTCAGCATGGATTAAAATAATCAAGCATTCATAAAAACATAAAACAATAAAAAAACCCAATAAAAGTATATATCAATATATCAAAAATGTAACAGTACATACCATTAATGACAAAAATTTACTTATAAGTCTCTACAAAATGTAAACCTCTTCATTATTGGATATTTTTAAGAGAAAATGAGACCGTTTCCTAACCATTAAACTATTAATGGATATGGGGAGCTACTGTATCACTGAGTAGGATAGGCTGCTGTGACGACTAGATATAGTCAACCCTCATCAGGCTAGCTTTGAGACATTTAAACATTTAGAGGTTGCTATTCAGCAGTACGGCAAGAGAGGCCCGGCCACGCCTGTATCTCGTGAATTTCCGCATGCCGACGATTGCATATTTACTTGTTAAGAGACTAAAATCAAGAGATTTCTGTTTAGTTACTCCTAACAATAGAGACTTTAATTTTTCATTTGTGATTTCCTTAGTATGCCTTCTGTATGGCTCTTCAGAGCTGTGATTTTGTACTGTGCGGCAGGCTCAACAAAAGGCAGTGTATTTCCATCATCCTGTGTTTAGATTCAAAGAATTTACAATTTTATGAAAAGATACAGATGTATATCTAGCATAAAAGTTTTAACTTGTTTGGGTTTTTTTTTTTTTGTGCTTTCGACCAGGGCTGAAAGTGTTATATTAGTGATTGAGGCCATCCATCCATCCCTCTGTCTGTCAGGGGGCACAATAACTTCTGTGAAAATTCATAGATTTGGGGGTGGGTGAGGTCATTTTCAATAGAGTCAAAGTGGAAAAGTGCTAGAAAATCCATGAATAAGCCTGGCTTTCACTTTCTCCTTTTTTGTTTGGGCATATTTGTTTTTTTACATTTAAGTGTTGACTAAAATATACGATTTTGCCAATGCCTGTAATCCTTTTTTTTTTTTCTATCTAGAAACCGAGTGACAGCATGACTGTATGCATTTTAAACTACTATGTAATTAAGAGCAATCTGATGAAATAGGGGAAAATATTTCTGTTTCAGGTTCAGCTGGCAACGCATTTTCAGAAATACGACTTCTTGCCGGATGTCAAGAAGTGCAGAGATCTGCTGGTGTCCTGCTCCATAGCCTTATACTGCAGAATGTGCCACTGCATGCTGCCGACTCCTGCTAAATGTCACTACACATTTAATCAACGCGATCTGTTCAAGGTGAATTCATTGACCTTCAAAGCGTGCGCCTTTGCACAGTCCAGAGCTGATTCTGGGTACCATGTCATGAAAAGAGGTCTAGATTACCATGGAAACATAGAATAGGATGTCGGGTGAATCCCACCAGGACTCACTCACTCTGCCCACTTTCCTTTGCCTTTTGCAATATTGCTGTCCCAAATTGATCTCTGGCTTTACCTCCCACCTGTGTATTTATCCCAGGCTTTCTTGTATACTGTTACTGGGTTTTTTTTTTGCCTCCGCTGGAAAGCTGTTTCATGCATCTACTACCCTTTTCCATGAAGAAATATCTCCATAAGTTTCTCTTCTGGTTACCTCCTTTGAGCCCCAGGCTATCACCCTTTGCTCTAACTTCCTTTCCACTGAAAATGCTTGCTGATTTTGCCTTATTTATACTATTGAGCTATTTTAATGTTTCTGTCGCGCGCACACACACACACACACACACATATATATATATATATATATATATATATATATATATATATACTCACACATACTCCCTTCTGGTCCTTAAGTTATATTTCATAGGGTTTATGGTGCAGACCTTGAAGTATTTTGATAGTCCATTACTGGACCCATTGTCTATATCTATTTGGAAACATGACTCCAGATGAGATCATGGTCAGTGATTTCTATAGATGCATAACTGTCTTCTTTTCTTTACTGTTGTGCCTCTCCCCATGCATTCCTCCAGCTATAGCCATTGCCTGGTCACACTGTTTTGCTACCTCTCGCCCCTTCCCGAAATCTCTCTCCTGATTGGTGCACATAAGGACCTCATACTCCATCTTTGTACCACTCTCATCACTATTCACAAACCATTAATTCCCCATGCATTTGTTTGTTTATTTATATTTGAAAGGTATTCAGGAAACAGGAGTAGCATTTTCTGTTACAGAGAGAGGGTAATTTGAAAAGCCATTTCCGCGAGTAAACAACAGTGCTTTACCCGTGGAGATGGAGACTGCCTGCCCTATGTGTAGGTAAACTCACGTGTGTGGTACCTCTACACGTGTAACTTTGTAGTTAGAAGAGGCATTCCATGGGGCAAGGGTGGAAAGGGATTTGCACTTACGCGTACACTTCTTAAAATTCAAAAGTAGGCATGGAATTTTTCTCAGAAATGCTACCTGCACAAATGAACATGCATTGGGGCAGGCAATTATAAAATTACCTCCTGAACAACATGTGAATAATTTTTGGAGTAGCAGGCATATCCTGTCCATTAATTACCATGGTAAGAGAGACTCATAGGGAACGTTGCAGTTACATTTAAAAAGAACAAAAAATGCCATTAGTTTAATTTAACAATGGTTTCAGACTCTGTAGAATGGATGAGTGCTTGCCTTTTGGTGGTCCCATCAGGTCATTTGCCAGCATTGAAGGTCATTCACATGACCTGGTGAAATCCAAAAGCCATGTGCACTGCTCTTTCTATATTTAAACTGCCTTTTCTGTACCTTTCTTTAAGGAAATCAGACAAATGAATGTGAAACATAGAAATCAGCTTATCTTACACAGTAA
The DNA here is from genome assembly GCF_901001135.1 of Rhinatrema bivittatum. NCBI lineage: Eukaryota > Metazoa > Chordata > Amphibia > Gymnophiona > Rhinatrematidae > Rhinatrema > Rhinatrema bivittatum. Next base: position 34,006,242 of record NC_042617.1, on the reverse strand, counting down.
TCTTACAGAGGCATTTCAGTTTAGTCATCTAAACCCTATTAGGCGGAAATGTATCCTGCAATTGCTTAGTGATAAAATATAGCACTGTGCTCTGCTAAGAAGAGGAGAAAAGAACTTTTATTTAAAGAGTTACTTTATTCATGATTTCGGGCTTTACTTCCAAGGTCACTTGCACCCAACTGGTCTTTATCCTGAAATCTGTATTAGAGCTGATAGCTCCCTGTTAAGCCACTCCTGTGACTGGGGAGAAAAGAATACTTTTTTGACGCCTGTCAAGCCTTGATCTTGGAGATGACTTTGATTTAAAAGATGTGTAACCCCTGGGCTAATGTCCTCCATAGGACTCCAAGAGCCACCCTCCATTGCATGGGCTTCTATTTTCATAACCTCCCTTACTCTCCTTATGCCCCTCTCTTTCCAAGATTCCTTGCTTTTTTGGGGGGGGGGGGAGGGGGTGTAATAATCTCCAAGGCCCTGATCATTGTTTTAAAAGTCTTTAATGATAACATTAATAATCACATTGGACAATGGATGTGGTTCCAGCATAACTTTACTGATAGTTGTAAATGAAGATAAATAATAATGTACAAGTCCTTGGTCAATGCAATTCATTACAAATTTCATTTCCAATAATTCTGTGACCTTTTTACTGATTTTTTAAAATTTTAGCTTCTGTTTCAAATCCCTTCCCAATTACAGGCACAGTTTTGGAGCTCCCTCCCAAACTTGGTGGAATAGAATTCCTCACTAAATTTAGTTGGCATACAATACAATGCCCCTTGTCATACCTTGGTCCAGATGACTTTTCCTTATCCAACTTCCTCCAGTATATCCTAATGTTACTTCAGTGGTTTACACCAGACTGGTGAGACATTTCTCTTTTCCTCCCAGGAATGAATGTGAATCCATTCCTTCTGTTAACTTTTGAAGGGTCCTCAGATATCTCTCTGAGTGAAAGACTCCAGAAAAACTCTTTTGTTCATGATAGTGACCAAACTCCCTAGGCCCTGGGGAATTTAGTTACTTGACCAAACATAAAAACCCAGGCTTCCAAAAGCAGAAAAAGATGAATAAAACTTCCTCCAAAACAAAGTCTAAAAAGAAGTAAAAACAGTTTCTCAAAAAGAGACGCTACCCTGTCTTCCTTCTGACCCAGAATTTATTCCCAAAGGCCCAACGATACGTCCCTCCAAATAAAAAGAACAAAACTAGGAGCAGGCAAAACTCCATCCTGCCTCCTCAAAGATCAATTAAGAAATCCACACTACAAAATGGTGTCTCTGTTTATAAAACCAGGAGATTACCATAACAGCAAACCACATGGGGGAACTCTACACCCACTAAAGATAACTTCTGTTCTACTTACTAGGATGGTATATTCCTACTTGTAGAGACCCAGTGGGATTCTTTACGGTTATTTTTTCCTTTGTAGGGTAAACTGTGCTGTACATTCCTACTCTCTGTTTCAAAGTGGCTGACTTGTTGAGTGAATGAGGTTGAAGTGACTCATTAAGTACCTATTGTATTGAAGTATACCCCATTTTACAGCATGAAAGCAAAAATAGTTGTTTCTTTATTTTTGCCTATAGTAATATTAGAGGATCATCCTTTTTACTTGCCAGTAAAATATTTTTATATATGTTTGAAATAACTAAAACATTTTGCTTTGCAAGAAAGCTGGACATTTATTTATTTATTTATATATTTTAAATTTTTCTATACCGGCATTCGCGATAAAATCGCATCATGTCGGTTTACAATTAACAAGTGGATAGGGAACAAAAAGGTAAAAAATAACATTGATCCTAATAATAATAATAAATAATAATAACATTAATAGTAATAATAAAACAAAACATTCAACAAGAGAAAGGCTAAGGAATGCAGTTACAATAAAACAAGGGAGTAATACAACTTGGAGCATAGAAAAGAAGCAGGGGATTGAATAGAGAGAACCTATATACCAAGAACGATGTGCTTAAAGCATTAATGTATTGTCCTTATGAGGTAGAGATATTAATTAGCATGATTACGGCAAAGTCTGAGCGACTAGTTAATATTGGAATAAGTTCAGATTAGTTCAGGAAAGGCTTTCATGAATAGCCACGTTTTGAGTCTCTTCCTAAATGTGGGAAGGCAGGGTTCCTGTCGCAAATCTGGTGGGATGGAATTCCACAGTGTTGGTCCTGCAGTGGAGAAAGCTCTGTCTCTGGTGGTTATGTGCCTCATGGATTTGGAGTGAGGTACTTGTAGGGTTTCTCTATAGGACTCTCTGATTGGTCTGTTGGACGTAAATTTTTCGAGAGGAATTTGAAGGTTGAGCTGAGAGTGTTGATGAATATCTTTGAAAATAGTGGTTATGGACTTATATATGATTCTGTATAAGTGAATTGGTAGCCAGTGCAGGTCTTTGAGGATTGGTGATATGTGGTCTCTTCTTCGTGTGTTAGTTAATATTCTTGCAGCCGTGTTTTGAACCATCTGAAGGGGTTTAGTGTGAGATGAAGGAAGACCTAATAGCAAAGAATTGCAGTAATCTAGTTTAGCAAATATTATTGATTGCAGAATAGTTCTGTAGTCATGAAAGTGGAAGAGTGGTCTTATTCTTTTTAAGACTTGGAGTTTATAGAAGCAGTCCTTTGTAGTTTGATTTATGAATGCTTTTAGGTTTAACCTGTTATCAATGATAGCTCCCAGGTTTCTTACTTGTGGAGTTTGTAAATTGGGTGGAGGATTTGTGTCGATGTTACTATTTTCAGATGAAATTAGGAGGAGTTCGCTTTTTGACGAGTTTAGTATTAGATTAAGGTTGGAGAGGAGTCCATCAATTTTTTTAAGACAGGTTTCCCAGAATTCTAGAGTTTTAGTGTAGGATTCTTTGACGGGGATGACTATCTGGATGTCATCTGCATAAAGAAAGTGTTTAAGGTTTAAATTAGTTAGCAGTTGGCAAAGAGGGAGCAGGTAGATATTAAAGAGCATTGGAGAAAGGGAGGAGCCCTGTGGGACTCCCGTAGATGAAGAGTAGTGTTGAGATTCTTTGTTGTGAATTTTGACTTTGTATTTCCTGTTCCCTAAGAACGATTTGAACCACGATAGTGCTGTTCCTGTTATTCCGATGTTTGCTAATTGAATTAGTAGGGTGGAATGGTTAACCGTATCAAAGGCAGCTGAGAGGTCCAGGAGGATCAGTAAATAAGTGTGACCTTTATCCAGGCCCATGATGAGGTAGTCGGTCAGTGAAATTAGTAGAGATTCAGTACTTAAAGCTTTTCTGAAGCCATATTGGGATGGGAACAGAATTTTATGTTCCTCGAGGTAGTCTGAGAGTCTGGAGTTAACTAATTTTTCCATTACCTTGGCTATGAAAGGGAGATTGGATATAGGACGGAAATTGGTAGGATCCTTAGGATTTAAGTTAGGTTTTTTTAAGAGTGGTGGTTTAATTGATGCAATTTTCAGGTCGTCCGGGTATATTCCTTGTGCTAGGGAACAGTTAATTATGTCTGTCAGAGCATTGGAGATTGTGTCTGGTATTAGCAGGAGAAGTTTGGATGGGATGTGGTCTAATGGGTGAGATGAAGGTTTCATTTTCTTCAATGTAGAAAGAATCTCAGTAGTAGTGATGGGTTCGAAGGATTGAAGAGTTATGTCTTTGTTGTGGTGGAGTTAGTTGGCGTTGAGGTGTTGGTTTTCAGCTGTGTTATTAGGTTGGAGATTTTGTTGCTAAAGAAGAGGGCCAGCTCCTCTGCTTTTTCTTGTGCTAGGTTGGCAGGGATGTCAGGAGTCGTGGTTTGCGTTAAATTAGATACATAATAGATACATAATAAAACTGTCTTGTCATGAAGAAAGGACATTCCAGTCCTTTCTTCATGACAAGACAGTTTTACTTAGGCAGGTAGCTCTCTTGACAGCCATATAGACCGACAATTAGAACTGTTCATGCATATGGATACATTTATAAAAAAGAATAATGATTGTGCATGATATGCAGCCTTTATTTATTTATTTTTTTAATTTACTAAGGTTTTACAGGGCTTGCTGCAGGCCCATGAGTCTGTTGTTGTCTCCAAGGATACAACAGCTCAGCTCCTCGTGCACGAAGCAACCCGAGTCCTCCACGATCGCCTAGTAGACGTTACTGACAGGGAGATGTTTTACCGGTTTCTCTCCGATGAGCTGCATAACTATTTTAAGGTAAGCCTCTCTGCATCCATATTTATAGAGAATAAAAGAGCATGTAGCACGTTTGCTTGCATGAGAACATAAAATATTCTACTTGGAGTACAGGATACAAAAAAGTCAAAGAAAAAAGTACAGGTTCCAAGGTAAAATATTAGTGGCTGCAACGTTTTCAGGTGGGTGCAAAAGTCACAGACATTTTCATTAGCATCATATCTTTTTTTGTTGTGATTTTTGACATTTTGCATTTTTCCTGTGCTTTTATTTGCTTTCCATCATATGGAATGTTGAAAGAAGTTATGTAAAGAGGGGATCTGTGTCCATCCGTGGGCAAAATAATTCTCCAAGGAAGGGAGAGAAAATAGCCCGGTTTGCCTCACTGGAAGAAAATGGGAATACTGAGGGGGGGGGAATATGATTGAGGTCTACAAAATCATGAGTGGGGTGGAACAGGTAAATGGGGAACAGTTATTTACCTTTTTAAATAACAATAGGGCTAAGGGGCCCTTCTCTCTAAGCGAACAGGGAGCAGACTTAAAACAAAATTGGCAAAAGTATTTGTTTTCACTCAACGCCATGATCAGGCTGGGGAATTTGTTGCCGGAGGATGTGGTCAAGGCACCGAGCATATTTGGGTTTTAGAAGGGTTTCTGGAAGAAAAGTCCATAAATAGTTATTAACCGCGCAACTCAGGGAGATCCACCACTTGTCAAAGGAAATGAGGAACAAGAAGTTGAACCTACTTTTAGGGACTGGCCACTGTCAGAGACAGGATGCTGGACTCGATGGACCTTTGGTCCAACCCAGCATGGTGCTTCTTATGTCCTTATGTTTAATTTGAAATCCAGAAACATTGGGTCAGTATGTTCAGAGAACGGATCCCCACTCATGCTTCCCCCTCCAAAACATGCCCCTCCTCCACACACAGACCCCACCACACCTGCACATCCCCCTCACGCACACGCGCCCCACAGATACGCACACACCCACAGTCTCACCCCCCCCATACACAACTCCTCACCTTCAGACAGTCCCATGATCTCAAACCCCTGCATATACACACACACACACACCCACCCCATATACACCCCATTCCTCTGGGGTTTTCTTTAAAATACCCTCTGTCATGATCTGACCAACCTCCCCTGTGCAGCCTCCTCAGAGGCACTATTGAAATAAAACAAGAGACATTGCACAACAATTCACAGAAAAAGTAAAAAAAAAAAAAAAAAAGCCTCTATTTTGGCTCCATTAAGTTTATGGCAGCTCACCCAGCAAATTGGAAAGTACTGCAACACTTCCAGTGGGCCCAAAATAAAGATCTGTGTTTTAAGTAGATTGAAAAAGTAGTGTTCCCAAAGGATTTCCCAAGGGCTGCATGCTGCTCTGATTTTCAGGCTACCGGCAATGGTTATTCATTAGTGCTGTTCTAGCATTGCTGGAGGAGCTGCACTGGAAACGGGACACTTAGGGGTAGATTTTAAAAGAAGCGCGATCAGCCTACTTTTGCTTGCGCATCAGACTCAAGCAAAAGTACGCTGGATTTTAGTAGATACGCGCGCAGCCGCGCGTATCCACTAAAATCCTGGATCGGCGCGCGCAAGGCTATCGATTTTGTATAGCCTGCGCGCGCCGAGCCGCGCTGCCTCCCCCCGTTCCCTCCAAGGCCGCTCCGAAATCGGAGCGGCCTCGGAGGGAACTTTCCTTTGCCCTCCCCTCACCTTACCCTCCCTTCCCCTACCTAACCCACCCACCCGGCCCTGTCTACACCCCCCCCTTACCTTTGTCGGGGGATTTACGCCTCCCGGAGGGAGACGTAAATCCCCGCGCGCCAGCGGGCCTGCTGCGCGCCGGGCCGCGACCTGGGGGCGGGTACGGAGGGCGCGGCCACGCCCCCGGGCCGTAGCCACGCCACGTACCCGCCCCCAAAACGCTATCGACACGCCCCCGCAACGCCGCGCGCTCCGGCCCCGCCCCCCCGACACGCCCCCCTCCGAGAACCCCGGGACGTACGCGAGTCCCGGGGCTCTGCGCGCGCCGGGAGGCCTATGTAAAATAGGCTTCCCGGCGCGCAGGGCCCTGCTCGCGTAAATCCGCCCGGTTTTGGGCGGATTTACGCGAGCAGGGCTCTGAAAATCCGCCCCTTAGCTTAGATCCCCTTCGCAAGGTTAGACGCACTGGGCTCAGGTCGCAATAGGCCGATACCACAATCCAAGCTGAGGCACTGGGAGGGTGGGAGGGCAAATTTTGGAGGAGCGGGAGTGGAGAGGCCAACACTGGCCCTTTCAAATTACATTTTAAAGATGAGTTTGAGGGGGTCTGGGTGCGAGGGGAGCAGAGGTCCCTGCAGGCTTGGCCTGGATTTTCGGGGGGAGAATGTCATTAGGCCTATGAACTTTTTCTTTTATTCTGCAGCTCCCAACCAGATACATGCTTCTGAATATAAAGATAAAGGGGCGGATTTTCAGAGCCCTGCTCGCGTAAATCCGCCCAAAACCGGGCGGATTTACGCGAGCAGGGCCCTGCGCGCCGGGAAGCCTATTTTACATAGGCCTCCCGGCGCGCGCAGAGCCCCGGGACTCGCGTACGTCCCGGGGTTCTCGGAGGGGGGCGTGTCGGGGGGCGGGGCCGGAGCGCGCGGCGTTGCGGGGGCGTGTCGGCAGCGTTTTGGGGGCGGGTACGGGGCGTGGCTACGGCCCGGGGGCATGGCCGCGCCCTCCGTACCCGCCCCCAGGTCGCGGCCCGGCGCGCAGCAGGCCCGCTGGCGCGCGGGGATTTACGTCTCCCTCCGGGAGGCGTAAATCCCCCGACAAAGGTAAGGGGGGGGTGTAGACAGGGCCGGGTGGGTGGGTTAGGTAGGGGAAGGGAGGGTAAGGTGAGGGGAGGGCAAAGGAAAGTTCCCTCCGAGGCCGCTCCGATTTCGGAGCGGCCTTGGAGGGAACGGGGGGAGGCAGCGCGGCTCGGCGCGCGCAGGCTATACAAAATCGATAGCCTTGCGCGCGCCGATCCAGGATTTTAGTGGATACGCGCGGCTCCGCGCGTATCTACTAAAATCCAGCGTACTTTTGCTTGAGTCTGATGCGCAAGCAAAAGTAGGCTGATCGCGCTTCTTTTAAAATCTACCCCTTATGATCTGGAAAGGGGTACGACGAGTGAGGTGATCAAATCTGCGGATGACACAAAATTATACAGAGTAGTTTCATCTCAAGCGGATTGTGATAAATTACAGGAGGACCTTGTGAGGCTGGAAGATTGGGCTGTCAAATGGCAGATGAAATTTAATGTGGACAAGTGCAAGGTGTTGCATATAGGGAAAAATAACCCTTGTTGTAGATACATGATCTTAGGTTCCATATTAGGAGCTACCACCAAGAAAAAAGATCTAGGCATCTTAGTGGATAATACTTTAAAATCGTCGGCTCAGTGTGCTGCAGCAATCAAAAAAGCAAACAGAATGTTAGGAATCATTAGGAAGGGAATGGCGAATAAATCTGAGGATGTCATAATGCCTCTGTATCGCTCAATGGTGAGATTGCACCTTGAATACTGTGTACAATTTTGGTTGCCACATCTCAAAAAAGATATAGTTGCACTGGAGAAAGTGCAGAGGAGGGCAACCAAAATAAGGGGCTATGAGGAAAGGCTAAAGAAGTTAGGGCTGTTCAGTTTGGAGAAGAGATGACTGAGTGGGGATATGATAGAGGTCTACAGAATCATGAAAGGTCTTGAATGGGTTAATGTAAATTGGTTATTCACTCGCTCAGATAATAGGACTAGGGGGCACTCCATGAAGTTAGCAAGTAGCTCATTTAAAACAAATCAAAGAAAATTCTTTTTCACTCAGCGAATAGTTAAACTCTGAAATTCATTGTCAGGGGATGTGGTTACAGCAGTTAGTGTTACTGGGTTTAAAAAAAGTTTGGATAAGTTCCTAGAGGTTAAATCCATAAACTAATATTAAGATAATTAATAAGCAATAGTAGTTTGTGATCTATCTAATGTTTGGGTATTTGCCAGGGACTTTTGACTTGGATTGGCCACTGTTGGAAACAGGATACTGGACTTGATGGACCCTTGGTATGACCCAGTATGGCATATCTTATGTTCTTATCCAGCCACACGGGGCTGTATAACACACACACACACACACACACACACTCCTTTTCTCTCAGACACACATGCTTACACACATACACACACACATGCTCCCTCTCAACATACATGCTTACCCACACACAGTAGCAGTCTCTATGTAGCAGGCAGGCAGGATATGATACCCTGTGACTGTGAGGGCCTCCTTTTGTTGGGCCACTGGGTGGGATAGGATCCCCTGGCAGTTGCGGGCCTCTTCTATTTGGGCTCCCAGGCAGGACACAATCATGTGGCGGCCACATGGTCTCTTTCATTGGGCCGCCGAGTGGGATAGGATCCTCCAGCGCCGCAGGCCTCCTCCATTTGGCCCGCTGCGGGATCTATTCCTTGCCAAATGGGACAGGATCCCCATTTCCCCCCTGCGGCTGCAGGGCCTCCTCTTTAGCTGGACCTTTAATAGTGCTGTCCCTTTAATAGTGGGGGTGAAAGGGAAATAGAACCTAAGGTTACTAAGAGCCAAGAGAAACAGATAAGTATGAGAAAAAAGAAGTGTGAAGCTTGCTGGGCAGACTGGATAGACCAATTGGTCTTCTTCTGCCGTCATTTCTATGTTTCTATGTTTCTATGGACCGCTGGTAGGATGGGATCCCCAGTGGCCATGAGTTCTCTCTTAGATTGATTCAGCCTCCGGTGCGATGGGCTCAGGCAGTGGTCCCCAGGCCACTGTTCCCTAAGGGCCACCTCACTGTTCAAGCACATGAATCCAGGCCTGTAAACAGGATGGATTCAGTCCAGAAGGTGGCTACTAAAATGGTCAGGGTCTTCATTTTAAAACATATAGGGACAGATTTAAAGATCTAAATGTTGTGGACACGCCTTGTGGCTACGTATTCCGTGGTGAATGCATGCGGGAAAGTCCTGGGAAGGTGCATAGAGGTGTGATCGCTTGCTCCTGTGTGAGTGTGAGCCCCTGATCCACGAGATAACTCAGAGAGGAGCCCCAAGATACCCCGAGGATAGGAAAGCAAGTGCAAGCTTGGACACAGTTCGAACTCATGAAGAATGGAACCGGAACAGGAGACTCCTGGTTCGGGAGGCTAAGAGTCAGAGTTCATAGAAGAAGGAAGTTTCCTGGAACTTGGACTAGATGAGGACTCCTGGACATGGATGAAGAGACGGTGTACTCTTGAAGACAAGATAAGACTCTTGGAGATAATGAAGAGGAACACTCTTGGGTACGAAGAAGAGACGAGAATCATGGAGTAGGGAACAGATGAGAATCTTGGAGTAGTGAAGAGACGAGGCTCTTTAAGTTAGGGAGTGCTATTCCTCAAGGCGCCCTACACAACCCCGAGGCTGGTCGCGGACCACCTTGTCCACTGTGTGCCCTACACAACCCGGAGGCTGGCCGCGGACCACGCTAGGAACGGGAGGAGCACCAGACGGAGAGGAGTCGGGCAGCACTCGACGAAGTCCAACGGAGGGATTCCAATCTATCAAGCATAGACTGATTGGAGAGTCTGGGGAAAGCCAAGATCTGCTGACGTGTTTTCCAGGATAAAGAGGTGTAGTGAAGAGAGAGGTACGCAGAAGGCAATACCTCAGAGAAGCCATCTTGACATCAGGAAACCTGGACATCTGAAGAGATAGAAGACAGCAGGAATGGGCCTTTGCTTAGGGTAGGATCTGGAAGTCTTTATAGAAGAACAAGACGGACAAACATCTGGATGAAGGACGTCGGGACACCAGGTCATCTGGGACTCAGAACAGGCGGACTTCTGGACGTCAGGACATCGAGACATCGGAGCGTCAGGGACGTCTAAGAATAGACGAGGGATCCCAAGGCTTGTGGAAGGAAAGCCTGAGATTGGAACATACCACGATGAAGGTAGACGACAGGGGAGACCTGGGCATTGGACGAAGACATCACGAAGAGAGAAGACTTGAAGAAGAAGTCTTCTGGACAGGAGCTTGAAGATTGGAACAGTGGAACTCCGAGGATGGAAACTGGAGACGATAGAACTCCGAGGATGGACTCTCTGGAGGGTGTTGATCCTTCCGAAGGCACTGAAGGAATGGAGCAGTGTCCTTTTATAGGGCAGGGGCAGGAAGAGCCCTGAAGAGGGTAGACTCAGAAGTAATCTAAGGTAATATTTCTTTACAGGAAGGGTAGTGGATGCATGGAACAGCCTCCCAGTGGAGGTGGTGGAGATGAGGACAGAATCTGAATTCAAGAAAGTATGGGATAAGCACAGGGGGTCTCTGAGAGAGTGGTAGGGACTGTAGAGCTGAGCAGGTGTGTGGATGGGCAGTCTAGATAGGCTGTATTGTCTTTTTCTGCTGTCACGTTTCTATGTCATTGTATAGGTATCGTGGCCCAAGGAGAAACTGATGACAGAGTCCCCCATGTTTGTGGATTTTTTGGATATGAACTCTCCCACTGAAATCACTGGAAATAGAATATATCGACAAGTAATGAATCACAAAAAACTTACTTCCACATTAGAGGAGCTCCACATGAGAATAAATTCAGCAAATGTTGAGGTAAAAATGTTTTCACACACACACACATATAAACCTAGCCTCCTGCACCTTTGAACTAATGCCTGTATCTGATTAACTAGAATAATGATCCTCCTGTGCCCTTCCGAGATAACGACTTGCAAATCGGGCACCAAAGCAGGAGATTCAGCTTATTGATTCCAAAGTGAGCTGAATGTATGACTCTTACCTTTAACGATTGTAAAGCATGTTGAGATCCTTTCTGAATAAAATATTATTTAAATGCAAATTATGATTGGGGTGGTTGTTAGATTATGCCATTCGTGGTAATACTAATCCTTCTCTTCCTCGTCCGGGTATTTATGGGAACTGCCTTCATTCTCTGCAAGGTACTATTTTTAACCGGCTGTGTCTGTGAACACCGTCTCTTGGTGATTGTTTGGCAAAACTGTGTACCTCTTCTTATCACGACGCTGAGTGTGCTGGAGTGTTAGGGGTTTTTAGGGCACGTTAAGCTTCCAATCCAGATCTGCATGGGGGAACTAATTCAGTCTTGTTGAGAAATGCCTGGCACCACTTCTATCCGTTAACCTTGTCAGCAGCGGGGAATCTTGCTGACAACTTGATTCAATATAAAAACAGAGTCGTGACAAAAGGAAGCGTGCAGTTTGTTAGCAATCACCAAGAAGAAGTGTTACAGAAATAGCAAGTTTAATTTAAAAAGAAAAAGAAAATATAGATAGTATCATGGATAAAATGAAAGAGATTCCACATCTACCCAGAGAACAGGAGGAGGTCTGGTTCCTGTGAATGATAATAATCTAACAATAATGATGATAATAATTATTATAATTATTATCAATAATAACAATAATGATGATAATAACAATAATGATGATAATCTAACAATAATTTACGCTTTATTTGAATTGTTCACTTGTTCTCATATTTATTCTCATATTTATACTCTATTAGACGCTATGTTTTAATGTAACGCCTTAGCTGCTATTGTTATGTTGTTTTATATATTCTATTAGAAGCTTTGTTTTAATGTAACGCCTTAACCGCGATTGTTCTGTTGTATTGTAAACCGATATGATTTGTTAATTATACAAGAATGCCGGTATATAAGAATTCTAAATAAATAAATAATGATGATAGATAAATATATATCTAGTTTACCGGTTGGAGGGGGAGGGGAGGTTTCGGCCCTCATCTGTCCTGTCTGTGTTTCCAGATTCCCCTTGTGTTCTTTGAAGAAGCGATACGGCACATCACGAGGGCTGCCAGAGTCTTCAGGCATCCAGGCGGTCACATGATGCTGGTGAGAAAACGGCACTTTTTCCAGTCGCATTTTTTGTCAGCCGACCTTTATTGCTGCGCGCAAGGTGGTAATAAGAGTGAGGGTCGGGTTGAGGCCCAAATAAGCAGCTACGCCCTGGGGGTAAGATATTAACAAACTGTGGGGCGAAACACAACCTCATGCGCTCTCCAACATGTTTCCGGGTGCGCCGAAAGCTTTCTCCCACTTTGTGTGTGTGCAGGAGAGATTTTTAATGCACGGGGACCCCTGGTGAGTTTACTGCTCAAGCATTTATCCGAGGGATCTTGCCGTCTGAGCCACGGGAGTGAGCAGGTCAGATCCCCTGGGTGGAATTTATCCCACCGCGGAGCGGCTAAACATAGCCATAGTGGTGTCGGTATTTGAACATACAGGTGTTACCTAGGGGCATGACTCGGACAGGTGTTACCAGGCACCATGCACACGTAGGGGAAACCTACGTGTGCATGGTGCCTGGCTTCCCTGGCCTTGTCCCATCCGTGTAAATAATAGGTGCAACGTGCACGGGTGCCGAGCCACGTAGCTCTCCCTCTGAACCTTCTCTCGAGGTACACAGCGTATGCCATGCCATGAGAAAACCACCACCATAATCCTAAAGGGTTTTTTTCCAGGTAACTTTTGAAATTAACCGCACAAAAAAAACCCCAAAAAAACCCTGAGATTTGGAAAATTTTCCTCTGCTTTCCCGCATAAATTTTGCACAGGTGGGTGTGACTTGTGACCCCCCCGCACAAATCTTAGCTGGATAAGACGGGGCAGTGACGGAGGTGTTCCGGGAGCAGGGTTAAATCTTAGCCAGTGAGGGCTGATACTCAGCGGTCCATAGCTAAATTTAGCTGGGAAAGTATGCCCTGAAAAATATCTGACCTAAAGTTACTCAGCTAACTTTATCCGGACAAGCTTTTCTGGGTACGTTCCGCTGAACATCCGGATAAAGGTGTCTGTGTAACTTCACCCATGTGACATTCTCGCTCACCGGCCCTCAGAATATCGAATCAAGCTCCGTAAGTTTAATACGACTGGAGGTGCAGCAGTAACTGATTACATAAGCTAAGAACGTCAGGCCTGTCGCTGGGATGACCAGGGGAAGGTGAGCACACCCCTCTGAAGTTCACGATTTTGTTGGATGATTCGGTCATAGCCAAGCGAGCTTGAATCTCATTTCAGAGGCGGGGGTCAGAGGCGAGTCCCTGGCAGTGTCTTTAAATAAGAAGAGGCGAGAAGCATTATTTCCAGACCCTCTGACTCGACCCTGCCGATTTGTTCAGAGTGTGATGCTTCCAAAGGGGATCGCCCCTTAGGTAGTATTTAGGGGTGTTTGTTGCCTTATAGGGAGATTACACTGTCAGTGGGGTATCCTGAGGGGTAGCAGGGCTTTTCGGGTTGTGTTTGACTGTCCTGGCCATTAAGGTTTAGTTTTTTTTTGGTTGCGATTTAATTTTGTATTATGTTTATAAATTGTGCCAAAGCTGTTCCAATCCCTAGTGAGAGTAGAGCATGTGAATTCTGGGGTTATGGTTTTCTATTATTGTTTTATTATTTTCTTTTAATTATTAATGTATGCTTTCTTTCATATGTTTATGAGCTATATTAATTTGTATGCATGAATTGTGTTATATACTGTGTTTCATTTTATCTGTAACCCTGGGTGGGACAGAACCCTGATGCTGTCCCCAAAGTCACATAGAAATAAAATAGATCCTATCTGTAACCAGTTCTCCTCGGATAGCTTTTCACTTCTGAGGTCCAGGGCTCCCTGGGGGGGGGGGAGCATAGCTTCAATGCCCTTTTTGCATTAACCAACATGCACAGCCCTTTTCCCAGCCTCTGTAAACAGCACTGATAATCTCTGCAGTCTATAGCAGCAATAATCAAACTGACAGGCAATGTGGATTCCAACTGCTTTACTGATACTTAATTAAACTGACCGACGGTTCTTTACAGCACTTAAGAGTTAAAATAAAGTTGATGAACAATAATGAATAAAGATGAATAAATTAGTGACCTCGCCCCTCTATAAAAAATCTTTTAATTTATTGAAGCCAACTCCTTAACAATGGGGTCCTTCTCCTTCCAATTACTCGGACTGGAGAAAGCATAATCCTTCTTCCAACCCCCAAATATATCCCAAGCTTCTTCCCGCTGTAGAATGGTTGGAATTCAGTCCCAATTACTTATCAGAACACAGCAAGTTCCAGTTCTCATCTCTGTCCTGAAGTCGTTTTGAATATCTTACATCTCTTCCTGAAAGCACCAGGAGGCGGCCCTTCTCTCAAGTGCGGCACACTCGAGTCATTAGAAAAAAAATCAAATCTTGAACAAAACCTTCAACTCCTTCCCTCTGGTAAAGGACAGGAGTCCATTTCTCCTTGGTGAAACCTCCACTCCTCAGGCTCTAACTAGCGGGCCGATACAGTAAGGAGCGGTAGGAAGAGCTGCGTTAGTGCCGGGCGCACCCGCGGTTGCCGCACGCACAGTCCGGCTCACCTACCGCTCGATACTGTATTAAAATCGATTGCAAATTCAAGCCGTGTCCAACACGCGTCCAACGCGCGTCCATGAAGCGCAATCCATTTTACTGTATAGGCGCTTTATACAGCGCCTATGCAGTATCCTGGGTGCGCTGGTGCCTGTCATTTGAAATGACAGGCACCAGCGCGTTCAGTGCGTCCATGTGCTTTCATTGGCTTGAGCGCCCGTCAATTTGGGCGCTCAAGCCAGCGAAGCGCATGACGTCACGGCGTGCGCTTGGCTGGCTTGAGCGCCCAAATTGACGGGCGCTCAAGCCAGTGAAAGCACATGGACGGGCGTGCGTGACGTACGCCGTGACGTCACGCACGCCCGTCCATGTGCTTTCGCTGGCTTGAGCGCCCGTGCACTACGGGCGTGCGTTCGTCCGTCTTCGCCGGCGGGGGCCGCTGGAAGCTGCTTTCACCGCCGGCTGGCCCCTCCGGAGGGACGGCAGAGAAGGCTGAAAGGGCTGAAAAAGAAACAAAAAGTAAGTTGGTTACACTTATTCACATATTTTACATGTCAAGTCGCTTCGGGAGGAGGGGACTTTAGGTTTTACATATTTTACATATCGCGTCGCTTCGGGAGGAGGGGATTTTAGGTTTTTAGGTTTTACATATTTTACATGTCCAGTCGCTTCGGGAGGAGGGGATTTTGGGTTTTCTTTTGGGGGAAAGTTTGCCGCCTACCCTTACCCCTGCCTCTAACGCAGGGGTAAGAGTAGGCGGTAAGTTAGCAGGTTAAACGCGCGGCTAAACTGCAGATTAAAAAGGCGATAGTCGGGGCGTGCGTTACTGTATGGGAGGGAATAGCTAATCCGATCGT
Organism: Rhinatrema bivittatum; assembly: GCF_901001135.1. NCBI lineage: Eukaryota > Metazoa > Chordata > Amphibia > Gymnophiona > Rhinatrematidae > Rhinatrema > Rhinatrema bivittatum. Next base: position 33,990,788 of record NC_042617.1, on the reverse strand, counting down.
TTACATCTCATATACATGCCACGGGCGGAAAGGGGTACTCGTTGATTTCAAGAAGTGGTAAGGATGGGTTAAAAGGGATAGTGAATCGCGGGTTGGGCTAACGCGGCCAAATTGTGAGTAGAAAGCGGGTTAGAAGCAGGGTAACCGCGGCCGCACTTTACTGTATCGGCCTGTATCGGTGAGAGACGCCTCTTCCCTCTCAGTGAACTGGAAATGGGGTCCCAAAAGAACAAAAACAGTCTTTGACTCAAAAGAGGAAAAAGCAAAGCAGAGACGGAAGGGGGTGAGGGAAACTTTCTTGTCTCCCGAACTGAGAGAACAGTCACTGAGGAAAACAACTCAAAGTGGAACTGATCGGAAGTGAGATAGAGAATCAGAGTCTTCCCTGCCCCCCAGATATAACCTTACATGGGAATGCCCCAATCTCCTGTGAAGGGGTACCAAGGCTCTCACAGTAAAGGTTTCCAAAAAAAAAGGGTCTAAAAGAGAAAATAAGCCAAAATAGGTCACATAAAAAAGGCTGATCCGCAAGAGGGCAACTCAGGAAACTCCTCTGAGCCAAGTTAGCAAAAATAATTAAGAGGCGGCAGGGACATCCTGCCTTCTGAAAGCTTAACCAAAATTCCCCACCCTAAGATGGCGGCAGGGGTTTAAATACTGCTGGAGCACACCATCTGCAACTCTCACTTGGGGGTGGAGTAAAACTCAAACCTCTCTTCACTAAGGGGTAGATTTTAAAACACTGCGCATGCGCGTCCATTGCTCGCAAGGGGGGGCAGACACATGCACTTACACATGACGACGCAGCGGGGCCTTCCCCAGTTCCCTCCCAGTCCGCTCCAATTACGTCCTTCCCCTATCCTGCCCTCCCCTATCCCTATCCTAAATCCCCCCCAAATTCCTTGTCCTACCTTTGGCGCGCGCCAGTACCCTGCTGGCACGTGATCCCCTGGGACAGCAGCAAATGACGCTGTGCCGGGGGCCTCTAGCCCCACCCCCAGACTCCCCCGGACTGCTCCTTTCACTAACCCCGGGACTTACTCGCGTCCCAGGGGTTTACGTGCGTGGCCGGGCCCTTTGAAAATTGGCCCGGCGCGCGTAAGGCCCGGCCACTCACGTAAACCCCCGGGTTTTATGCACGATTTAAAATCCAGCCCTAAATCTCTCTGAACCTCCCCAGCTAGTTAGTACCTTCCTTCTGCTAAGGAAACAAGAGGTTCCTTACGCATATATATAAAGTATTTTTATACATGCTGCAAGGTTCTCTGGGCAGTCCTATAGGTGTGAAAGGGTGCATATAAATTCAAAATGATATTACAGTATATCAGCAACCGAAATGAGACACGGTTTATCATTTTGTGGGCTGACACATTATGATTTGTGTTACTGCGTACGAAGGACCAGATTTATGTTTGGAGCAAAAGAGTACAAAATGGACATAAGTCAATCTGTTTGCACAATTTTGAAACAGTACATCTTGTGTTGAGGATTTAATTTCCTCCAGAGTCATGAAAAGAGAGAAAAAAAAAAGTTCTACAGAAAACATCATGCCAGTGAAATCATCTGCAAAGTTCGCTTGCCAGACTTTTGACTGAAAGAACAAAACCAAGAACCTCATCCTACTCCCGAGCGTCCAGTCTAGTCCAGCAGCTGGGAGAGATGGAGAGAAAGGGACCCGAAGGCCCGCCATCAGCCCTCCAGTTCCCTGCTATGTTGGGGGCAGTTTTCAAAACCATGGGGACAGTTGCAAAGTCCACCGGTACGTCCCCTTTTGAAGATTGTCCCAGAGAAAAAGCACCGGCAAAGTCTTTTGTCTGCTTTTTCCTTAAATATGATTTCCTTGGGGGAAAAAAAACAAAACAAAACACGTGTTGACCTGCCCTTACCTCTGACCCCCACTTGCTTTTCCTGTGGGTAAAAAAAATGGTGGGCTCACATACTGGTCAATACAGTAAAGTGTGGCCGCGGTTATCCTGCTCCTAACCCGCTTTCTACCCACTTTTTGGCCGCGTTAGTCCAACCCGCGATACACTATCCCCTTTAACCTACTCTTACCACGTCCTTAAATCCCCGGGTAACCCCTTCCGCACATGGCATGTATATTAGATGTAAACGATCGAATTAGCTATTCCCTCCCATACAGTAACGCGCGCCCCGACTATCGCTTTTTTAACCTGCCGTTTTGCCGCGCGTTTAACCTGCTAATTTACCGTCTACCCTTACCCCTACGTTAGAGGCAGGGGTAAGGGTAGGCGGCAAACTTTCCCCCAGCCCCCGCTCACCTGCCCTGGCCGTGTCCATGGGTGCTGGTCTCTGGGGCAGCCCCAGTCCTCTCCCCTCCTCCCGAAGCAACGAAAGCGGAAAAAAGCGAAAAAGCGAAAAAAAAAAGTTGCAAGAGAAAGAGGGGAGAGAGGACGGGCAATCCTACGCTCGGGATTGCCAGTCCTCTCTCCCCTCCTCCCGAAGCAAGGCTGCTTTTCACGCCTTGCTTCGGGAGGAGGGGAGAGAGGACTGGCAGTGTAAAGCAACGAAGCAACTTACTTTTTTTGCAGCCCCCCTCCGGAGACGGACATCGGCGAAGACGACCGCGGCTCCCCTGCCTCCAGCTGCCCGCGAAGATGGACGCATCGCACGGGCGAAAGCGGCCCCTGTGCGTGCAATTGGGCCGCTGAAGACATGATGTCACATGCCGTGACGCCAAACGTCGTGACGTCACGCCTTGAGCGGCCCAATTGCACGCACAGGGGCCGCTTTCACCCGTGCAGGCGTCCATCTTCGCGGGCAGCTGGAGGCAGGGGAGCCGCAGTCGTCTTCGCCGATGTCCGTCTCCGGAGGGGGGCTGCAAAAAAGTAAGTCGCTTCGTTGCTTTACAATCTGTCATTGCATTCTCAAGCACCTGTGTCTAATTCATTTATCCGTGATGAAAAGAAAGTTCTATGGACTTTTAAAGCAGCAGCAGTATCTTTTTTTTCTTTTTTTTTAAAGAAAATAGAGTTGATAGTTAAAACAAATCATTAAGATCCCTCTTTTTCAAATTTGCATTAAATTCCCGAGGTGATATCAGTGTTTATAGATTTTGACAGTCACACCTGCCACCCTCAATCCATGAGTTAAGGTGCCGCACGGGCGAAAGCGGCCCCTGTGCGTGCAATTGGGCCGCTGAAGACATGATGTCACATGCCGTGACGCCAAACGTCGTGACGTCACGCCTTGAGCGGCCCAATTGCACGCATAGGGGCCGCTTTCGCCCGTGCAGGCGTCCATCTTCGCGGGCAGCTGGAGGCAGGGGAGCCGCAGTCGTCTTCGCCGATGTCCGTCTCCGGAGGGGGGCTGCAAAAAAAGTAAGTCGCTTTGTTGCTTTACACTGCCAGTCCTCTCTCCCCTCCTCCCGCAGCAAGGCTGCTTTTCGCACCTTGCTTCAGGAGGAGGGGAGAGAGGACGGGCAATCCCGAGCGTAGGATTGCCCGTCCTCTCTCCCTTGCTACTTTTTTTTTTTTTGCTTTTTCGCTTTTTTTTTGCTTTTTTGCTTTTTTCCGCTTTCGTTGCTTGCTTCGGGAGGAGGGGAGAGAGGACTGGCAATCCTGAGCGTCGGAGAACCGTCCACTTCCTGGTACCTGTCATTTCAAATGTCAGATACCAGTGGGTCTGTGAAGCGTTAGGCCAGCGCACCCAGGATACTGTATAGCGCTCTATACAGTAAAATGGGTTGCGCGGGCCTAACGCTTCACGGACGCTTCTTAGACGCAGCTTGCATTTCCAAGCTATTTACATACAGTATCGAGCGGTAGGTGAGCTGGACTGTGCGTGCGGCAACCGCGGGTGCGGCCGGCATTAACGCGGCTCTTCCTACCGCTCCTTACTGTATTGGCCTGTTAGTGTGGGTGGTCAGTGTTCAGACAGCCCCTTCGGCCTAGGGGAATGCCTTTCGAAAAGCTGCTGTTTATGACTAGCCACGGGCAGGAGGCTCCTCGGGCTGTCGGGGGACATCATTTACCTAATACCAGCAGCTGCGACGAGCTTAGAGACCCCCTGGTAAACACACGTGAGCTTTCACTGGCAATCATGTCCACGGTGTCCCCTTGTGTCAGACTAATTTAATCGCTTAAAAACGACTCTGGGTAATTAGTGCCTGCTAAATCCGTCCCATGTCTTTCTTTTTTCCCTAGCACCTTGTGAACAAAAAAAAAAAAGGATGAATTTTCCGTCTAGGCAAGCCGTGCGTCGCCCCTTTTGATAAGCTCATTTTACTACTAATTATGCGCCTTAACTCATTTTTTCCAGTTTGGAAAAAGCGTATTATTCACTATGCAAATGAAATCTATAAATATAAATACAGCCGTGCTATCTGTAACCACTCCTCCTGAATATATTACGGGGTTTCGTAGAATCTCCTTCCAACCTCCTCATTTTAGTGTATGCTGACATTTTACCTGGCACGAGCGCCACCTACTGAAAGACTTTTTAAAAAAAGATTCTATCCACTTTTGTCAAGGTTATCATTGGGTGCAGAATTTCTTGCAGCGGAGGTGTCTCAGCAGGATACGAGGACCCCATTCCTCAGGCTTCTGAAATCTAGTCATTTTCCCCCTCCCACCCCTATTTCCTCATCTCATTCGCTTAAACCAGCGCTGCTGTTCCTAGAGGCTTTCTCCCTTTGGTCTTATTCTCAGGTCTCCTTTCCCTATTGCCCTGATGTATTTTTTCTTATAAATTTATACTTTTTGGGGGAATAAAAGGTGTGCACCTTTTCATTATCGCAGTGGCCTCTTGTTTTTAGAAATCTCCTATGCCAGATTCACACTTCACATGTGTCGGTGTGGCGCCTGAACAGGTTTCTGATAAGGATCAAGATAGCGGCACCTTAACTCATATGGATTGAGGGTGGCGGGTGTGACTGTCAAAATCTTCAAACACTGATATCACCTCGGGAATTTAATGCAAATTTGAAAAAGAGGGATCTTAATGATTTGTTTTAACTATCAACTCTATTTTCTGTAAAAAAAAAAAAAAAAAAAAAGTGATACTGCTGCTGCTTTAAAAGTCCATAGAACTTTCTTTTCATCACGGATAAATGAATTAGACACAGGTGCTTGAGAATGCAATGACAGATTTCTTGCTCATCGGAAATAAACTGTGCAACTCGAAGGTTGAATGCCTGACACAGTTGCTATATTGGAGGGGACCACACTCTGGCACTCTTAAGACGCATGCACCCCTCCAATAAAGAGATACTCCAGCCAGCAGTCACAGTCTAAAAAGAATTGGGTTTGGTTCCTGAGCCTGACGCTGGGGATGCTGCGAGAGTTTCCAGCATTATGCAAGGATGACACCTAGTGGCCAGTCTCGGGGGTGCACGTTTACATGGTTCCAGTGGACTGAGCTGGATTATGGGGTGTGAGGGAGAGAGAAAGCATTAGAAATGTGAGAAAAACATCTATGCAGCTGTGAAAGAATGCTTAGAGTGCTGTAACCCCAGAGGTGACGGGTCTCATTTAGTTGGGTGAATTTTCAAACCTTATGCACGTAAAAATTAGCATATACACAAGTAAGTAGCATTTGTTTGAAAGTTATCCTCTAACACAGGGGTCAGGAACCTTTTGGCTGAGAGAGCCATAAACGCCACATATTTTAAAATGTAATTCCATGAGAGCCATACAATATGTTTAAAACTAAATACAAGTAAATGTGTGCATTTTATGTAAGATCACACTTTTAAAGTACAATAAGTCTCTGAAAATATTACACCAGGCCTAAAGACACCAATACATCTCCTATTAGGAAAACGGACCAAGTCAGGCTGCTATAGAGTCCTACACAGAAACTACACGCCAGCAGAAAACCTCACCTGAATCACGTGCTGTCCCTCACCTAACATAGAATAAAGAGACCAAAACGCATAACAAGAAGCATGCAGACAAAAACTGAATTGGAAACTGCAACAAGCCAGAGTCTCTGTATGCAGTGTAACAAAGGAAAAAAGAAACATCACACATCCTTATAAAACAAATCAAGAAATATAAAATCATCAGCAGTAAAACTGTACTAACAAAAAGAACATATTTCGAAACAGCTGATGAGTGGAATATCCAATAATTAAAAACTCATATAAAACATTTCCAGATACCAACAAAATATTTCAAAATAGCAGACACAAAGATCCAGTAATGAAAAATAATAAGGATACAAAAATTTTTTTGCTCTGCATACCTGGGAACATTGATATCCAGGTGTCCTGAGATTGTTCTGAATTAGCAGGAGGTGGGGTGGTTTGCTTGGAACTTTCTCCTCTCTCAGTCACATACCAGCGCTCTCTCTCACACTGGCTCTCAATGACACACCTATACACACATGCTCTCAGTCACTCACATATACAAATGTTTTTTCTCACTCACTTATATAGGCTCTTAATTACACATTTACACACATGCTGTCTATCTTTTCACGCTTACACACACACAGGCTTTCAATCACATAAATACATGCTGTCTTTTTCTCTCACACACAGACTCTCATTCACATGCTTACAAACATGTCCTCTCTTTCTCTCATTTACACACAGGCTCTCAATCACATACTCACATGCTCCCTCACCTAAATCAGCTCTCAATCACACACAGACACACATGGTCTCTCTCTCTCATTTAAACACAGGCTCTCAATCACATACTCACATGCTCCCTCACCTAAATCAGCTCTCAATCACACAGACACACATGGTCTCTCTCTCTCATTTAAACACAGGCTCTCAATCACATACTCACATGCTCCATCACCTAAACCAGCTGTCAATCAGACACAGACACACATGATCTCTCTCTTACTTATACACACAGGCTCTTAATCATACATACACATGATCTCTCTCACACACAAAGGATCTCAATCATACACACATACTCTTTCAAACAAACAGGTTTTCAATTACAAACTTACACATACAGGTTCCCAATGGTAAACTTACATTCATGCTCTCTCTCTCACAGGCAGGCTCTCAATCACAGACATACTCTCTTTCACATATACAGGCTCTCAATCATTCACATACATGCAATCTCTCACTCACACACACAGGATCTCAAACACACATGCTTGCTCGCTCATTCACTCTCTCTCTCCCCCTCCCCCACCCCCACCCCGGGAACTCGCGGCAGCAGCAGCCACCTCCCCAACGCTAACCTCCTTCATTTTCAGCCCTCGCGGAGGCGAAGGCGAAGGCGGAGTCCCATCGGCTGCGGTTGAAGATTTTCATTTTCCTCCGAGCCGCGCTGCAGTCTTCTTCCCGTCGGACACTAGCGTGCCTGCGCGGGTCTTCCCGCGCAGGCACCCGATGCTCTCCACTTCCTCTTCCGGGCCGCGGGAAGAAGAGAGCACCGGTGTGCTCTCTTCTTCCCGCGGCCCGGAAGAGGAAGTGGAGAGTATCGGGTGCCTGCGCGGGAAGACCCGCGCAGGCACCCGATGACTCCAGCGCTGGCACCCGGCTGACACCCGATGACTCCCGCGCAGGCACCCGGATGACTCCAGTCGGCGTGCTCTCTTCTCCTCCCCCCCGCGGCCCGGAAGAGGAAGTGGTGAGCATCGGGTGCCTGCGCGGAAGAAGAGACCACGCTAGTGTGGTCTCTTCTTCCCGCGCAGGCACCCGATGCTCTCCACTTCCTCTTTCGGGGGGGGGGGGGAGGAGAAGAGAGCACGCCGGTGCCGCTGACTCCAGCTGTCCTGCCGCGTTCCGCCCGGGCTGACAGCATTTTAAGCCCGGGCGGCGGGGAACCGCGAAGTATGGCGACACTTGTCTGCGAGCCAGATGCAGCCCTCAAAAGAGCCATATCTGGCTCGCGAGCCATGGGTTCCCGACCCCTGCTCTAACAGGTACATTTTCGAAGGAGCTATGCATGTAAATGTAACATACAATCATAGCAACTTTCAAACCTATGGACAATTCAATGGCATATACTGTAGTCATTTTCAAAAGCCCACTTACATGCGTAAAGTACCATTTTCATATGTAAAACCCAGTTTTAAGCATGTAAATGCTTTTGAAAATCAGGCCCTAAGGGAGCAAGAGGAAACTGACAGGCCATCAAAAAAAAAACAAAAAAAACAGAGAAAAGAAAAGAACTGTGAGCCCACTGCCCAGAGTAACAAACATGAGGTAATAGTCATGGCCGGTGCAAGGGTATTAGGCACCCTAGCGAAACTTCTGCCTTGCGCCTGTTCACAACCCCCCCCCCCTCCCCAATCTCGGCCCCCAACTCCTGCCTCATTCGCGGTGCGCTTTTCTGAGCCATAAGCAGGTTGGGTGGCGCTGGTGGCCCGCTGAATCTCTACTCCTCTTTGCCACGAGCGGGGGATAGGCTCCTCTCGCGGCCACACGTGGCTGCTCTACGGCGCCCCCTAGGCGCCGGCCCTGATAAAAGCAAAGTTTGTTTCTTTTTTTTCTTAAAGGTACAAAGCAGAGGCTCAAACGGAACCCCGGTGTGTCTTCAGGGGCTTGCCCCTTACATCTCTTCTTGCACGTCACTCTTCCCTCCTCTCCTTTCATACCACGCACTCTTTCAGGTCAGGCGACCGTGGCGTTCTCTGGTGCAGGGGATGATATTTAGCCCTTGTCCAAGACCATGTGGGAGGCTGGCCTGGCGGCTGTGCATAAAGTCCCCAGCTCAGCTCTCGTGTCGGACCTTCCGCTGGCTGGAGCTGGGGATGCTGTTTACAGCCTGCCGGCGTCGTGGTTATTTCTCCAGTGGTATGACACCTAGAGGCCAGATTCAGGCCACACACATGCCTAGGAAGGGGCGGTGCCATTTGCCCTTGTAGGCCAGAAGGTGCAGAGGACCTGACGGTCAGCACCACCTAGCTGGATAAGTGGCAATGTCTGAATATCCAGTTGTGTTCAGTGGCCGCCACTTAGCCGGATAACTAATTAAGTAGTTAGCCATCTGAATGGTGGATAGGATGGGGTATAATAGGGAGGAGCTACTTAATCAGGCTAATTTAGAGCCTCATTCAGTAAGCCACGTTAGGCCATTTAATGTGTGAAAAACAGTGTTTTTTGTGTGGTAAATTGCCTAATGCGGGGATAACATGAGGTACTGAAAATACCTCACATTATTGTAGGCCTGGCACCGTGAATATTTAAATGAGCTTATTAGTATGCAATTGCATACTGACGAGCCCATTACTATCCTGAAATATGTAAATCAAATCATGTGGCTTGCTGACAATTTCACAAGCCACGTTATTTGACCTGAAATTAACAACTCCAGAGTTGTTGTTAATTTCCTGAGGATGCCTCAGGCTGTTAACACACATCCCGAGGTACCCACATCCTAGACTTAGAAAGGGGCTGCTCGGCCCTATGGATGCCCCTCCCCCCAGGTTTAGTAAAAACCCCTGGGGTCTGCTTAGACCCCTTATCTACCCGCAACCCAACTCAGGGCTGGCCTTGAAAGTGGCCAGTTGTTTTACAAATAAACTATTTTTATACCCGTGGCAACGCTCCACCCTTCCCCTTTACAATAAAACACAGACCTCGTAGGCCGGGACCCTGACATCCCCCCCTCCCGTGATCCCCTCCAACCAAAATTTATCCCTGGTGATCTAGCAGACCCACCCCACCTCCCCCCACCAGATCATCTTCAGTTTGTAATGACCTTGATCCAACAAGGTAGACTTCCTTCCAAGCATTAGCAAGTCAGACTTATTTTAAAGTTTCTGTACTGGTTTTACTGGAGCCATTAGAGTCCTCTCCCAGAAAATATCCAATTAGTATCACCTTGTGCTCGTGCTGTAATTGCAATCTAAAACTCGACCCAGTATTACTTGTAAATCATGTTTTCTATTCCAAATAGAAGATTTAAAAACTCCCTTGGTATTAGTTTTGTTCAAATGACTGAATGTGCTGATTAGATTAATTTACGGATGCGTCAGTGGCAGCATCTTTATTAAATTCTAGGAACTGGTTTTCCAGTTAAGCGTTAATGCTCTTCATAAATTATCCAAATTATGACAGAAAATTTTTAAGTTAAACTTTAAAAAGAAAATGTAATTAGAAAATGTTGTGGCACAATAGTGCGCAGGAGGTTGGGTGCTCATGAAGACCGGGGGCACACGTCTGGGTTGATGAAGGCCCTTGGCCTTAGTATTTCAGCATAACCCCCGAGGTAGGCGTGTGGATCTTTTAAAAACGTTTTCTCATTTATTTCCTTCTTTCTGAGTTATCTGTTCAAGGGCTTCTCGTGCTTCTTGTGTGTCGTGTGTTACTGTTTTGCAGGTGGGCTTGGATGGAACTGGTAAGGCGACCTGCGCAGCCTTCGCCTGTCGTATCTCGGGCTGCAAGCTCTACAGGCTGTCGCTAAGCCTGAACTACGGCCATGCGGACTTCAGGGAGGACTTGAAAAAACTTTACAGGCAAACAGGGCTGCGGGGTCAGAGAACGGTCTTTCTCATCGCTGACTCAGACATAGTTAAGGTGAGCACTAATTTTGTCTATGTGTATATCTGGTCCGACGGTGTCCTCCTCCTCTTCTGGCCTTCCGGTCTAATCGGAACTGGTCTCTTTTGGGCTGGTGCACGATGAGGCTTCAGTTGAACCTACCTGGGGGATTTTTTATTTTTAAAAGCCTCCATCTAGTCCAGCCATCGCAGTGATAGTTTGTGCCTGGAGCCCGATGTTCAAGCAGTCTAAGGTTCGGTCAGTAGGTATCACTGCTGGGTGCTGGGTGAGACTCGTTCGCCTCAGGGGGTGTGAGCGCTGCCCTCCGTAGCATCCTGGGCCAGCCCCGGGGGGGGGGGGGGGGGGCAAAAGACCAGAGCTTGGCATCAAACCCAGATCTTCTGCTTGTCAGCACTGCCGCTGAGCCACTGGCCTGGCCCAAGGTAAGTGCTTGTAAACGTTATTAGTGATGCAGTGAACAAAGTAACGAATGTAAGTTTAGCAAAACTAAAATCCCTAAGAATTTCAGCATAGCATGCTTTGTTCAAAGTTAATTATTTTGCATGAAACGTATTTTTTTCCTAAGATAAGCATCCTGACTAGAATCACACCGATGGGTCACGTAACCTGTTATGTGCCAACCAATGGGGCTTCTCCCAAGTTCTCAAACTTTTCCCAAGTTCTCAAACACTAGGTGGTTTTGTGATTATTGGAGTTCAGTAACCTCAGTTTTTATCCTTGGTTCCATAAGGAACAAAGGCTTATCAGATCGTCGAGGATGTGTATCTATGTGTGCTCCCCCCTTTATCATTTCTAAATGGATAGATCAGGGTGAACCAAACTTTGTGTGGAGGCCGGCCCCAAAAGGAAACATCAGACTTTTGTACCTTTCAAATTTTGCAAATGATTTGGGGGATGCAGGAGTGGGACAAAGTCAACACTTTCCCCATAAGAAATACATTAGGGGCAAATTCAACTTATATTTTGTGAACCATTGCGTCAATTCTAACAAAAGTTGATATTTGGACATAAGGGATAAGGAACTTTATTTGGACAGAATTAAATGTTGGTCACTCCTTGGTTATATGGAAACACATTGATATTTCCTTCCACATATATTTTCAAATGATTTGATTTTGCTAAACCAAATTTTGCATAAAACTAGGCCCCTGAGGGGACATCTGACTTCTTTTCAAACAGTGCAAGCAATTGTGTGCAGGAGGATGGGCATGAAGAAGGAGACAAAATCGGAAATTTCTCCATAAGACACGCATGGGAGACAACTTTAATGTATCATATCTTGAGAACCACTGGGCCGATTATGTCAGGCCATGGCTGCCTAGGTTTGAATAACCCCCCCCCCCCCCCCCCCCCACAGCAGGAGTAGGCTGGACCCCCGAGTAGCTGGCCAGGAGTCCGGATCTTCTGCCTGCCCAGCTACCTCCCCTCCGAGTTGAAGTCTCCAGTTCTGGTGGCTGCAGCTCTTAAGTCGGTGGTGCATCAAGACAGGGTCAGGGGCACCTATTAAAGCCACAAGGCCGCAGTGAAACAGGAGACAGGAAGGTGCCCATGACAAACACAGAAAGACGGATAGAGGTGTCCACCAATGCAACAAGGTCAAAAGAGACACAGAGGCAACCCGGGACAGACAAACAGAAGGCCAATATTGTGGCCGGTACCAAAAACAGACAGAAACTAAATCTAAACCCGGGGACAAGCACGCAGACAACCCGGGAAAGAACACAAACTAAAGTGCGGCCTAAGTGCAAAGTCAGACAGGATCAAGAGCAAGGATGCAAGACCAGGAACTGCGGCCACAGCCAGGAGAAACGAACTCCAAGGTGAGGCAGGGAATTGTGGGTGAGCCAGGCTTTCTGAGGGAGTGGCAGTGCTGAGTTATGAGAGTCTTCAAGGCATAAGCCTATGCAGCTCAGACTGCGGCCCACTGAGGGCCCCTGCAGGCAGGAGGGCCGCCCTGCAGCCAGGGTCCTTGCAGATTCTCATGAAATGTTCTGTCTAGCTGCAGGGTACAATTCTCTTTAAGTAGTATGATGGACGTGTTAGAAGCTCCTTAGTGGGGAGGAGAGAGTCGTGAGGCATTGTGCTGGGGAGTAATCAACTTTAAATCACTTCCTGTGAGTGTTGTTACCTGCATTGAACATTCTCTTGCTGTGAGGTGAGAAGGCCCAGATCGAGGGGGGCGGGACCCGGTGTGACATCATCGGGAGGTGCCCCTCGGGACTGAGATAAAAACGAGGCCCCTGCGGCACATTGACCGGGAGGAGAGAGTCGTGAGGCATTGTGCTGGGGAGTAATCAACTTTAAATCACTTCCTGTGAGTGTTTGTTACCTGCATTGAACATTCTCTTGCTGTGAGGTGAGAAGGCCCAGATCGAGGGGGGCGGGGACCCGGTGTGACATCATCGGGAGGTGCCCCTCGGGACTGAGATAAAAACGAGGCCCCTGCGGCACATTGACCGGGAGGAGAGAGTCGTGAGGCATTGTGCTGGGGAGTAATCGACTTTAAATCGCTTCCTGTGAGTGTTTGTTACCTGCATTGAACATTCTCTTGCTGTGAGGTGAGAAGGCCCGGATCGAGGGGACGGGACCCGGTGTGATGTCATCGGGAGGTGCCCCTCGGGACCGAGATAAAAACGAGGCCCCTGCGGTACTCTGACCGGGAGGAGAGAGTCGTGAGGCATTGTGCTGGGGAGTAATCAACTTTAAATCGCTTCCTGTGAGTGTTTGTTACCTGCATTGAACATTCTCTTGCTGTGAGGTGAGAAGGCCCGGATCGAGGGGACGGGACCCGGTGTGATGTCATCGGGAGGTGCCCCTCGGGACCGAGATAAAAGCGAGGCCCCTGTGGCACATTGACCGGGAGGAGAGAGTCGTGAGGCATTGTGCTGGGGAGTAATCAACTTTAAATCGCTTCCTGTGAGTGTTTGTTACCTGCATTGAACATTCTCTTGCTGTGAGGTGAGAAGGCCCGGATCGAGGGGACGGGACCCGGTGTGATGTCATCGGGAGGTGCCCCTCGGGACCGAGATAAAAGCGAGGCCCCTGTGGCACATTGACCGGGAGGAGAGAGTCGTGAGGCATTGTGCTGGGGAGTAATCAACTTTAAATCACTTCCTGTGAGTGTTTGTTACCTGCATTGAACATTCTCTTGCTGTGAGGTGAGAAGGCCTGGACTGAGGGGGCGGGACCTGGTGTGACATTGGGTGATGCCCCCTCGGGACAGAGATAAAAACCCCTGCAGCTCGCAGCCAAAGCCGTGCACCAAAGAGGCGCGCCCCTGGGTAAAAAAATAAATTATGGGAAGGAAACGTAAATCTAAAAATTATACTTTTTCACCTTCGACCCCTTTGTCAAAAAGAGTTGGACCCATGGACTCACACATCAGGCGACTGGGTGAGTCCAGTGCTGGGGGATTTGTAGAAGGAAACTCCTCTGGAGTTACCTTAAGCCCTAGGTCCCCACAACCCTCCTTACAACCTATAATGGAAGGACTATTGTGGGCAAGAACTGGTATAGAATCTCATAGTGAGAGTTACCCAAGGCAAACTTGGCAGTGGGGAAACCATAGAGGGAAATATACAAACTAGTTTAATTCCCATGGGTAGCGAGGCCGCTGCTAGTAATGTTAGAATTTCTTGCCTGCAATTCTTGAATTATGTAATGAAGGAGAAGACAATATTGTAGAACCTGAAAATGTAACTTTATCTGATTTATGGAGACTTATTGTGAAGATAGATAAAAAAACTGTCTAGTACTATTTCTAATGTTCATACTTTTTCAGTGGAAACAAGAGCTAAACTGGTAGAATTAGATGATAGGACTGAAAATTTGGAACAAGCAGTAGCAAATTTGAACCCAGTAGTTAAAAACTTACAGGCCACCAGTATCTCTTCCATTAAAGGTAATATGATAATACATACTAGGATAGAAGAGTTAGAGAATGAAGGGAGGTCACTTAATCTTCATTTATTAAACTTTCCTATTTCTCGATTAATGTCAGATTTTGAATTGTTTAAAAAATATTTGGTGGATAGACTTTCTTATGAGATGGAAAAAATTCCAACTATTTCTAAAATGTATTACCTGCCTAAGAGAAGAACGCTTCAAGCTGCAGAGGGTGGCATAGACACTTTAGAAAGTCCAGGGGGCTCCACTTTTTTAGAAGATTCCCTGGATAATAGAGCGTCTAGGGCTACCTCGCTAGTCACGTTTTCACTGAAAAAGGATAAAGACCTGTTCTTTACTAAATACTTCCAAAATAAAAATTCTGACTTCTGTGGCCTTTCCTGATGTTTCCCGTGCAGCACAGGCACGGCGGAAACTTTTCCTGTCTATAAAGCAAGCAGTGCTAGATATGGGAGGCACTTTCTTTTTGAAATTCCCGTGTAAGTGCCACATTACTTATCAAACCAATAAATTTGTTTTTCTTGATGCCCCCTCACATGGAGCGTTTTCTTCAGGATAAATCTAGAGTACTTTAGGTATAAGGATAAGGTTGTAATTGAAAAGTAGACGCACGTTTGAACCTCATACCTCAACCTCCTCTAGATGCGGGCTGATCCAGATATTACTTATTTGTTTATTTTCTGGCATTCTTGATTGTATCATTTATTTGTAAATGTTATGATTGAATTAAAAAAAAAAAAAGCTCCTTAGGTACTGATTGTTCACAAAGACACCGTGGCAGTTTCAACACCTATCCCATTACATTCATTGTTTTGGTTAACTAGGGAGTGGAAGACGCTGGCAAGCGGACCCATAGCTTGTTTTATTTTAACATTTTCTTTGGGGAGTTGAGGGGTTCAGCCCAGAAGGGCCCATTTTTCACATATTGGGTGGGGGTCAGGCCAGAGCGTCACTTTTTTTTTTTACAAAAATCATATCCACTTCACTGGTTATATTGTTTTGAATATAGCCGGTTAAGCCTTATGTTATCCGACCACACACGCAGACGGATACTTTTAGGATTGCTCTGAGGCAGCTTAATTTAGCTGGATAATCTTGTTCTGCTCTGGAATGCCACTCTTTTATCCAGATAAAAGTTAGACAGATAACTCCCACGTTAAAGGGAATATGGACCTTCTGGGGCTTTTTTTTCTTTCTCAAATTTTGCCTTTCCTGGTGAGTGCACTAATTGAATTATACAACTCGCTAAAAATAAAATTGACTTTTGGGTGCAATTCTCTAATCCCTAAATTTCCCTTTAGTAACTGTGGGGCCTATTTACAAAGCCGAGATAACAAGCAATAAATGCCAAATTTGACCTTTAATGCACCTGAAAACTGGGTTAATCCCTGATAGCCACAATACCCTTTTGAGCACTGAGGAACTGCAAAAAATCGACCCAACACCAGGAAAATACTAATGAGCTGCGTTGCATGCTAAGCAGGTCATTATTATTAAAGTGGCGTGACATCCAAATAAGCAAGAACAAGACTGCCAGGTCCAAAAAAAAAGCTATGGAATACGCAGATCTTGATAAACTGCACAATCTGCATTAATCCTTAGGAAATTAACTACACCTCAAGAGTTAATTCCCCCCCAGAGCGTCGCGGGTTAACGAGCCTGCCAGGGCTCTCGGGTTTCCCCGGTCACTAAAGCAGCAAAAGTTTCTGACTTGACTTGGCTCTCTTCTGTGCAGATTAAAACCCTTAGCCACATCCGGGGCGGATTGCAGGAAACTATCGGCCCAGGGGATTTTTTTCTAAACTGGCCCACAGGGTATCTAAGTTCCTCATGTCAAAACAGGCCAGAAACATCTAATAATTTTAAAAAGTCATATAAATGTATTCTAATATTTTCCAAATACCACTAAAATATTTCAAAACAGCAGACACATGAAATAACACCCTGAAATTTAAAATAATAGGATTAAAAAAAACCTCTAGCTCTCCATACCATAAAATAAATAAATGGAGATCCAAGATGGCGTGCCAGAGGGTGGCTGTGTGGCGCCTCTCTCCTATCACTTACCTTGGCTGATTTCCTAATGCCTCATTCGGGGCGAAAACGGAGGGCCCGCGAAAGGCTGAATTCGGAAGCCATGTCGTCTGGCCAGCTACGAGGACCGATGGACGCGCACATCACGAGGAGGAATGGAGAGCCTGGGGTTGAATCGCAGGAGGGTCGCCAAGGAGACGCCCTCCATGATTCACTAACATCTCTATCACCGGCTGAAAGGACTGCCCCTGAGAATCCTGCGGCGAGTAGAACGGCTAACCTGACCCGGATGGAATTGTTTCCGGACGACGCCAGGGAGGGGGTTTCGCAAAGGTCGGAGGAAGAGCCGGCTAGAGCGCTTCAACCAGGAGCCCGTGAGTTCGAAGGTGGAGAAATACACGAAGGAGAATTGCAGACTCTGGAGGAGCTGGAACCATGGCATAATGGAGGAGATTTAGAAGAAGGTGACTTGTCTGAGTATAAAACAGCAGTAACATCTCTGGTAAGACTTGAAACATTCACATTGGAGGCAATTTGGCTTGCTATCGAAACCTTGAATAAGAATATGACTGCACAGATTAGTCCTATAGTAAAGAAAGTGGGGCAGCTACAAAAGCAAGTTAATAAATTTAAAGAGAAGCAAACTGAAGTAAAACAAGAAATTGATGCCTTGAAATTGGAATCGGGAGAAATGAAAAAATATTGTCAAAATCTGGTGAAAGATAACTTATATTTATTAAGAAAATTGGAAAACATGGAAAATAACCAACGAAATAAAAATTTTAAAGTAATTAACTTTCCTAAGAAATTAACGGTTTCACCAAATGAGATGTGGTGAAAGTTTGCTTTGGAGGTTTTAAAAATACCACAGGCTACATTACCTCCATTATCGAAGATTTATTATCTTCCCTCTAAGAAAAAGAGCCCTATAGAAGGTGGAGAAATGCAGCAGTTGTCACCATTAAATATATCTGAGATCTTGGAAACATCTACTGAAGAAGTGATTCAATCAGCTACACTTATAATATCCTTCTTATTGGATTCGGATCGAGATTGGGTTCTCAAAATGTATTTTAGGAATCAACGGCAATTATTTCTTGGTATGAATGGGCAAATATTTCTGGACCTAGCTAAAGACACTCAATTAAGGAGGAAGAAATTTCTTGAATTAAAACCTAGAGTCTTACAGCTCGGAACATTATTTTTTCTTAAGTTTCCCTGTAAATGTGTTATTAAATTTAAAGATCTGACTTTAACATGGCAATGGTAAAAGACAGAGAGGCTTTGACAAGGCGTATAGAAATGTTGGAAAATAGTTCTAAAAAATTAAATTTACGATTCTTAAATTTTCCAAGAGTTGTGGGAGAAGAACCTTTGATAACTCTGAAAAAAATGTGTGTGGAGCAATTTGGGTTCACCCTGGAACAGACTCCTGTAATAAATAATTGTTTTTTTCTCCCTGTGAGAGGGGATTTACCAGAGACGGAGTTGTTTCAGGGGGACCTTACAAATTTTTTGGAGGACTCCTCAAACAACGTAATAAGTTGGGGAACTTTGTTGGTCTCTCTTCATTCTACTGCCGATGTTAACATAGTGATGAAAACATACTTTAATAAATTTCCAATCTCTTATCAACAAAAACAAATTAAGGTTTTCCCAGATCTAGCCTATTCTACTCAGGTGAGACGGAAAGCCTTTTTGGCATTCCGTCAAGACGCGATATCATTAGGTTTATCATTTCAGTTACGGTATCCCTGTAAATGTATAATTAAAAGACAGGATGATGTTTTTATTTTTTTTGTTCCCGACCAACTAAAAAATTTTTTGAACCAGATTAGACAGCCCTCATCGACCCCAGCTACCAGTTAAGATGAGAATGAGAAGGTTTAGGATATGCTAATTGTGTTCTAGAATTAGTTTACTTGAGAAAATCTCCCATTGTTTAGAACTAAAACCCCTCCATTTGATTGATAGTTAATAGATTTTCTTTTTCCTTAAATGTGTGTAATATGTTTATTTAATATGTTTATTTAATTTATTAATATTTCAATTATATAATCTGATGGATGTATAATTAATGAAACTGATAAATAAAGAATTAAAAAAAAAATAATAATAATTTAAAGATCTGACTTATACCTTTTTTCAACCCGATCAGTTATGTAAATTTCTTAGTGAAAAATTGCCTATTGAAATGGTTGCCAGCTCTAGTCCAGAAGATGTAACCTAATATGTGAATTTCTGTTCTTTAGAAATGTAACCATTCCTTCCATAGTGCTTTCATAAATGGAGTAATCCGTTTTGTTATTTCATAACTAAAGACGTCTCTTGAGTAGGGTCTCCCACTATAATTGAGGGCTATGGTTATTATGACATATTGTATGTATGTATTTTTGATCACTTTTCTGGCATAATATTGTTTTCCTTTCAAATGTATATGTTTTGTATCTTTGAAAATGTTTAATAAATAGAAAATAAAAATAAATACATAAATAAATAAATATCAAGGATCTTTTGATTTCCACTCACCCAGAGATTGTTGTGTATTTGGGGAAAAATGGGAGGGCACTCAGTCTTTATCCTCTGTCTCTCCCCTTCACACACAAAGGCATTCTCTCTCTCTCATACACATGCAGGTGCTCACTCTCATACACACATGCAGGTGCTGACTCTCTCGTATACATGCAGGCTTGCTTACATACAGGCTCTCATACAAACATGCAGGTACTCTCTCTCACACATATGTAGGCTCCCTCTGTCTCTCATACACATATTTAGGCTTACATACTCAGGCTCTTGCTGTCTCATAACACTCATGCAGGCGCTCTCTGTCTTTTAGCACATATGCAGGCTCTTTCTGTGATACACACATGCAAGTATTCTTTATCTCATACACTCATGCAGGCTCTCTGTCTCTCATGCACACTTGCAGGTTCTCCTCTCATGCACATACAGGCACTTTCCCTCATGCAGGCACACATGCAGTCCCTCTCAGCAGACCACGTGCCTGTACCACTGGCCCACTGGGGGATGCCTGATCCCCCGATAGGCCACTTTCCCCCTGGCCACTTTGTCCCCTCCCCCATCAGGTCAGCTCCCTTCCTTTGCCCCTGCAGAAGGTCCCCGTCCCAGCCCACAATTCCCTCTTTCCCCATCTCTACTGACACCCCCCCCCCCCCCCGGCCCTCCCTTCCCTGGATTTCCTCTTTACCGTAAGGAGCCCTCAGGTTGTTTTGAGACAGGAGTGATCCCCAATTGCTTCTGCCTCGCTGATGTTGTAATCCAAAACAATGCTGACTGGCCGGAGGCTCCCTTTTGCAGGAAACCCTTAGCTAGCCAGCCCCATCAGTCCGACTCTTTTCAGCATGCAAAAAAAAAAGCATTCTAGAGGCACAGAACCCACCCTGTTCTGCACCCAGCAGCTGTCCATCACTCCTTGCTCCGTGGGTTCCCGGTAGCTGCAGAAACATCTGGTGGCGTGGGAACTCTGTGAAAGTTACAGACCTCGGGAGAAGCTCCTCTGCTCAGCACATTACAGGTGGCCTGACTCGTCCGGGCTACTGCTGTTCTCTCTGTGAGCACAGAAACCTATTAGAACATGTTTCCAGCACGAAGCGTATACATTAGCCTTCGGCGACCAGGATGAATTTGATTCAACCGCTGCAGGTTAGGTCATTTTCTGCTGTGGTATTGTAATGGAATCTACCAGCCTCTTACCATGTCAGGTTTCCTTTCTATTAAAAAGAAAAAGAAAACCATACTTATGTTTTCACGCTGGAAATGTTTTATTCTTTTTGTACCTGTATTTTTTTTGTTTGTTTGTTTGTTTGTTTTATTTCTTGACTAGGTACCGTAATAATTTAGTTATCACTGGCAGTGCTGACAAATTCTGAAGGGTACTGACTTGCAGCTGATAAAGTCTTCCCTTTACCCCAGGAGTCATTTTTGGAAGACTTAAACTGCATTTTAAATTCAGGAGCGCTCCCTGACCTCTTTGATACCGAGGAACTGGACAGTATCGTTCTGGAGCTTAAAGGCACTGCTGCCGAGGCCGATGTCCCTGACAGCAGGCAAGCGATTGTATCGTTTTTCTGGCAGGTATTAATGTTAAATACGTTTGTTTTAACGATCTTGGGTGCCCCCGTGAAGCAGGAAGTGGGCGAGAAGACCGTTTGCAATTGTGCGAGCAGTACGGTTTTCACGAGCAGTGCAATGGAAAGACTACAAACAGCGCCTTTAGCCAGTGAGATCGCCGGTAGGAGGGGGGGCTCCCCGGTTCGTCGTAATTTCGTGGCTGCAGCCTCTGCTGCCAACTTTACTTGCATCCAGGCCCTTTCCACGTCGCCTCTTGTTGCCGCCTCCCTCTTAGCGATCGCTGCGGCATTCTCACCCCATCACCTACCACTGAATGCCCCACAGCTGCCAGCTCATTCCCCCGCTACCTCCACAGCGCTTTCTGTTGCTCTCGCCCCTGATTTTCCTTCCCCACCCCCCTATCCTGCTGTAGCCCCTGCCGCCAGTCTTCCCTAGAGTTTCCGTAGACCAGCCACTTGGCTCAGTTTAGCAGGCAGGGACTGCGCGGGGCAGCGACTTACGGCATAGAGCCAATCAGCAGCCGGAGCATTGACGGGGAGGATCTGCAGCAGCAGCAGCAGCCGCCGCTCTGGGAGGGGGGAGAGGAAGCATGACGGGAGATGATGCTGGCGGTGGAGAGGGGGAAATTGTTGGGTGAGAGGAAGGAGAAGGAGTTTTAATGGGGAAGAAGAGATCATGGGTAGAGGGGCAATGGGAGACAAAAATACTAACCAGCTCTCACCCTGCACTGGATCTGATTGGGCCGCTGCTGGCGTCCATCAGATCTCCGCCCTTGTCAGATTGAGCGTGGCCACTCCCAGAGGGCTTCAGGGGAATAGCATGGGAGGAGCTTTAAAGAATTTCAAAAAGAAAGCTTCAGCAGCGCGTTTTTCTCTTTACATACGGGGAGCGAATTGCATTTATTTGCTCTGTGCAATTTGAAAACGCTCAGCAGGGCTCAGAGGAATCGGCTTTCCTTTCTGTTTAAAATTAGGACCAGTAAGAGTACCGGCAGAGATTCTTTACAAGAGGATCTTCTGATAAGAAAGGCTTGGTGTGCAGCAGAGTCCTGGGCTGCCTGTCATCCTCCTGGATCCCATGCCAGTCCTTATATATTCCGTCTGCACATTGAAATGCAGAGAGCTCTACCGAGTCTCTACCATAAGAACATAAGAAAATGCCATACTGGGTCAGACCAAGGGTCCATCAAGCCCAGCATCCTGTTTCTAACAGTGGCCAATCCAGGCCATAAGAACCTGGCAAGTACCCAAAAACTAAGTCTATTCCATGTTACTGTTGCTAATGGCAGTGGCTATTCTCTAAGTGAACTTAATAGCAGGTAATGGACTTCTCCTCCAAGAACTTATCCAATCCTTTTTTAAACACAGCTATACTAACTGCACTAACCACATCCTCTGGCAACAAATTCCAGAGTTTAATTGTGCGTTGAGTAAAAAAGAACTTTCTCCGATTAGTTTTAAATGTGCCCCATGCTAACTTCATGGAGTGCCCCCTGGTCTTTCTACTATCCAAAGGAGCATACGTGGCTACAGAAAGCAGTTAGGTTTTGTTGGGAGAATTTAATGTTCCCTGTACGTACCTGGATCAGTCCAGAACTCCTGGGTTAATTCATCCCTGCCAGCAGATGGAGACAGATAAAACCTCGCTGGCACTGCTTGAAAATCCCTGGTGCCACCTGCAGTAGCTCGGTATTTATCTGTCTCCAGCAGATGGCGGGTGCATTAACCTGCAGGGCTTTTCCTTTTACCCTTGCTGTTTTTTTCTAGATTTTGTCATTGTCGGGTGAGCCTTCCTCCCAGGGGACTGGTTCCTTCAGGAACCCTTCTCTGCTCAGTTGAGGTGGACTGGTTGAGGTCCAAGTTGTTACGTGCGGTGCAAATCTGGTGGTCCAGATCCCTCCCCTCACAAGGCCGGCCGTGTGGCTTGCAGAGGTTTTTTTCTCTCCTGTTAACTCAGCAGCTGCTTTGAGCTGGGCAGCTCCTTGCAGCTCTGGGAGAGAAGCTCTGGCTTTTTGTTAACTTTTAAAGTTTTCAACAAAAGGAAGTCAGCTGATGGCAAGGCTCCGGGGTGACTCCCCCCCCCCCCCCGATGGGGTTTTCTTTTCGGCACTTTTTTCTTTCTTTCTTTGGGTTTTTGTTGTAGTTTCTTCATCTGCTCACCGGCATGGTTCGCAGCTCAGCATCCCACGCGTGTGGGGCGGTCCCGGTGCGCCTCAGTAGATCGGGCCTCTGTTCGGGGTGTATTTCAGGGGGGGAAGGGCCCTCCCTTCTCCTGGGAGGGGCAAAACACCGGCGCCTCTGTAAAAGCGCGGCTGCTGCGGTCGGGCCAGTTGTTCATGCTCCTGCTCCCTCCGGGTCTGCCGGCTCCCTCGAGAAGGGTGCGGTGGCCATTTTGAATGCGTACTCGCGCGCGCCGCCATTATCTGAGGGAGAGGGGGATTCTCCTCCGCAGCTATCCCCCATCCATCCCGGCCCCCCCGATGCGCAGGGATTTGCTGGGGGAGCAGGATCTTCAGGTCCCTTATCTCAGGGACCGGAGGGAGACCTGATCCCCAATTTGCCTCTGGGTGCGTGTCCTTTTCCCCCAGATTTTATTCTCCTGTTACACCAGGCTTACCTGGCGCAGCAGGAGTGGGTAGGGGGGTCTCCCGGGGGTTTTGCCCCTCGGAAGCCGGGTCTGCAGCTTCCCAATTCCAGGACAGGATCCGAATGGCCTTGGGTCTTGGGCATTCCCGTTGGGCCTAGCTCCGTGGGGGCACCAGGGGGCTCGCAGGTACCGGGGGCCCTGGCAGGTACGGCGTCAGGTTTTTTTGGCACCGGATCAGGGATATGACACAGGAATGCCGTCGGTGCAAGAAGGAGATGATCCCAAGATTCTTCGGTTGTTCCGGAGAGAGGAGCTGGCACCTCTGCTTCCGCAGGTCCTCGAGGAGCTGGGGTTAAACCCCTCGCAGGAGGTTCTGGAGTTGGATGGTGCGGACCCCGTTCCGGACAGACTTCGGGCTCCGCATTCCGCCTTCCCGTACCATAGGTCGGTGCGGCAGTTGATTGAGCATGAATGGGATTCCCCGGACTCCGGTTTGAGGGTGGGGAGAGCTATGGCCAAGCTCTACCCATTGCCGGAACAAACATTGGAGCTTTTTGCACTTCCACAGGTTGATGCGGCAGTTTCCGCGGTTACTAAGAAAACTACGATTCCGGTAGAGGGGGCCGCTGCCCTCAAGAATGTTCAGGACTGGAAGTTGGAGCTTCACCTTAAGAGGGTTTTTGAGAGTGCAGCCTTGGGGCTCCGGGCTGCCGGGTGCTCCGGCCTCATGCAGAGAACATGTCTGCGATGGGTGCAGAACTTTCAGGATGCACCTCCGGGGCCCAACACGTCGAATGCGGATCGCTTGGAAGCATCGGTCGTGTATGTAACGGATGCGCTGTACGACTTGGTATGGTCGCTCTCGCGGGTCATAAGTTTGGCGGTCACGACCAGACGGTTGCTGTGGCTCCGTCACTGGTCTGCGGATGTCTCTTCTAAGGCCAGGTTAGGCTCTTTGCCTTTCAAGGGTCGGCTCTTGTTTGGAGAGCAGCTAGAGCAACTCATCAAGCAGCTGACTGAGACAAAGGTTCACAAGCTGCCGGAGGACAAGCCAAGGAATCGCCAGGTGTTTCAATCCAGGTCGCGCTTCAGGGACGCCAGACGGTCTCGTCCTTCCAGAGGGCGCAAGTCCAAAAGCCTTTTCAGCAATCGAGAGGCTCCGGTTGAGGTCAGTCCTTTCGCAGCGGGCTCTAAAAGGTCGACGCCCACCCAATAAAGCGAGGCCGGTTCACTCCGCCGTTCCCTATATAGGAGGCCGGCTGGCGGACTTTTACGGGGAGTGGACCAAAAATCACACAGGATCAGTGGGTCCTCTCAGTGGTAAGAGACGGTTATGCCTTAGAGTTTGCACACTCCGTGCGTGACCTCTTCTTAGTCTCCCCTTGCGGGTTCTCGGCGAAGCATCGGGCGCTTTGAGAGACTTTGCGAAGGTTAAGTGATTTGGGAGTGGTGATTCCGGTACCGCCTCGCGAATGGGGCAGGGGTCTCTACTCCATCTATTTCGTTGTCCTGAAAAAGGAGGGGACATTTCGCCCCATTCTGGACCTTAAATCGGTCAACCAGTCCTTACACATCCCACGGTTTCAAATGGAGACGTTACAATCGGTAATCGCGACAGTCTGTTCTCGGGAGTTCTTGGCCTCCCTCGATCTGACGGAGGCATACTTGCATATCCCAATTTGTCCAGCGCATCAGCAATTTCTCCATTTTGCGGTGTTGGGTCAACATTTCCAATTCCAGGCTCTGCCTTTCGGGCTAGCGACAGCTCCTTGCACGTTCACCAAGGTGGTGGTGGTGGTGGCGGCTCTTCGAGGCGAAGGGGTGTTGGTACACCCTTATCTCGACGAATGGCTAATTCGGGAGAAGTTGTTGGAGGGTTGCCATGCATCAGTTCAGAAAGTGGTTCGCCTGTTGGAGTCTCTCAGCTGGGTGGTGAACCGGACGAAGATTCACTTAGAGCCTTCCCAAGTACTCAAATACCTCGGCGCTCGTTTCGACACAAGCCAAGGCAGGGTGTTTCTCACACAGGAGAGAATGCTCAAACTTCAGTCACAGGTTCGCCACTTATTGTCATTGAAGATTCCACGAGTCTGGGATTTCCTACAGGTTCTGGGTTCGATGGCTTCCACCCTAGCACTGGTACCGTGGGCCTTCGCGCATATGCATCCACTTCAGAGGGCTTTGTTGGACAAATGGAATCCTCTGTTGCAGGCTTTTCATTTACCAGTTTTCCTGGATGCATCGACGCGGAACAGTCTATCATGGTGGCTACAGTCTTCCAATCTGCAACGTGGAGTCAGCCTAGAAGTTCCGGAGTGGATGGTTCTCACTACTGACGCCAGTCTCTCTGGTTGGGAAGCAGTCTGCGAGTGACAGTCGGCCCAGGGTACTTGGTTGGTGATGGAAGCCTCGTGGCCAATCAATTGGAGACCAGGGCGGTACGGCTGGCACTTTAAACCTTTCTCCCCCTTGTTCAGGGTCGTTAGGTCATGGTTCTGTCGGACAACGCTGCAATGGTTGCGTACATCAATCACCAAGGCGGGACCAAGAGCCAGGAGGTAGCGATGGAAGCACAAGAGTTGTTTCAATGGGCGGAAAGGTACTTGATTCAACTAGCGGCCTCTCATATCGCAGGGGTCGACAACATTCAGGCCAATTTTCTCAGGTGAGTGGGAATTGGCGGAGTCAGCGAAGCAGCTCATCCGGAGACGGTGGGGCCGTCCCCACGTCGATTTGATGGCGACTCAGCTCAATGCGAAAGCTCCTCGGTTCTTCAGTCGTAGGAGGAAGAACGGGGCCAAGGGAGTCGACGCTCTAGTTGTGCCTTGGCCTCCGAAAGTCTTGCTGTATGTATTCCCACCATGGCCAATGGTGGGCAAAGTATTGCGCAGAATAGAAAAGCATCCAGGGAAGGTGATCCTAGTGGCTCCAGAGTGGCTGCATCGACCATGGTTCGCGGATCTTGTCAATCTAGTGGTGGACGGTCTGTTGCTCCTGAGTCACCTCTCGGAACTGCTTCATCAAGGTCCCGTATTTTCCAATCAGGCAGATCACTTTTGTCTAGCGGCTTGGCTTATGAAAGGCATCGCTTGCGACGGAGAGGATATCCAGAACCGGTGATTACCACACTTTTACAGGCTCGGCAGCAATCCACTTCCCTTTCATATGTTTGAGTCTGGAAAGTGTTTGAAACTTGGTGTACCGACCAATGAGTTCTTGCGGTTCAAGCCTCGATTTCTCAAGTCTTGTCTTTTCTACAAGAGGGTTTAGCTAAGGGTCTTGCCTTTAATTCCCTTAAAGTGCAGGTAGCAGCGCTTGCTTGTTTACAAGGAAAGATTGAAGAAGAAGAAACCTGGACGAGCAGAAGTTTCTTCGGGGAGTTAAGAATTTGAGGCCTCTGGTGTGGAAAATTTGCCCTCCCTGGAACCTTAATCTGGTTCTGCGAGTATTGTGTGACGCTCCATTTGAACCTATTCGGAGAGCGACTCTTAAAGATTTGACTCTCAAAGAGGTGTTCTTGGTGGCCATTTGTTCCGCTAGGAGGATTTCAGAATTGCAGGCCTTGCCGTGTAGGGATCCATTTCTCCAAATATCTGATTCAGGTATTACATTGCGTACGGTTCCTTCCTTTGTCCCAAAGGTAGTGACTGCCTTTCATGTTAATCAGACTATCAAGCTCCCAGCGTTTGCAGACTTGGATGCTTCTACGCAGCATGCTCAAGAGCTTAAGATGTTAGATGTCCGCAGAACCTTGCTTCGTTATCTCAAGGTTACTAATGAATTCAGAAGATCGGATCATCTGTTTGTGTTATGGAGTGGGCCAAAGAAGGGTACCAAGGCCTCCAAAACAATGATTGCCAGGTGGCTTAAGGAGGCTATTGGGTCAGCGTATATTCTCAAGGACCGCCAGGTTCCTGACGGGCTCAGGCCGCTTCATGGGCGGAGGCTGAGTTGGTGTCTCCGCAGGAAATTTTCAGAGCAGCGACTTGGAAATCGCTGCATACTTTTGCAAGGCATTTCAGGTTGCATTTGGGATTTTCAGATTCCAGGTCTTTTGGTGAAGGTGTCTTGTGAGCGGGACTCTCCAGGTCCCACCCTCTCTAGGAAGTTTTGGTACATCCCAGTTGTTCTGGACTGATCCAGGTACGTAGAGGGAAAAGAAAATTGGTTCTTACCTGCTAATTTTCATTCCTGTAGTACCAACGGATCAGTCCAGAACCCACCCGGGTTCGAGAGGAAAGTCATCCACTCAGCTATAACTGTTTCAGCAAACTTCCGTTCTTTGTTGTGAACTTATAAAATTTTAAAGTTGTTTGAGACGTTTTTTAGTCGGTTATTACACATAGTGTTTTTTCAGCTTGGGTACAGATCAATACTGAGCTACTGCAGGTGGCACCAGGGATTTTCAAGCAGTGTCAGCGAGGCTTTATCTGTCTCCATCTGCTGGCAGGGATGAATCAACCCAGGAGTCTGGACTGATCCGTTGGTACTACGGGAACAAAAATTATCAGGTAAGAACCAATTTTCCTGTGGGGCCCTTGCCTGTCAAAACACAAGGCACCATTTTGTAGGTGTGCATTTTGAGTTGCCTTTTCTCAACGCAGTGCGCTGTCGTGCTTCTTCCTGACTTATGTTTTGGTTTTTTTGGGGAGAAGGACCTTTGGGTTTCTTGCAAACCCCCCCCCCCAAAAAAAACCCCCCCAAAACTTGAAGTATGGACTAGAATAAGGTCCCTCGGGTGGGCGCGGGACAGGGCCCTAGGGCCCCAGATTCAGAGGCCGCTACTAGGGTCAGGACCATACCAGGCGTTCCGGATCCTCCTGACCCCCCTCACCCATTTCCCGCGTCGGATGCGGATCCTTATTCTGACCTGGTTTCTCCAGGCCCGCCGGTCGACGGGGATGATCCGCGGGTCCTGCGACTGTTCCAACAGAAGGAGCTGGAACCGCTCCTCATTCCCTTTGTCCTGGACGAACTGGGAATTGGTGTTCCCCCAGAGGAGCCCCCCACTCCTTCGTCTTCTCGCACCGTGGACCCGGTCCTGGCGGGTCTGAGAGCTCCACCTTGCACTTTTCCATTTCACCCCATGCTGATGCAGCTCCTGCTACGAGAGTGGGAGTCCCCCCGAGAGAGGTCGATGGACAAACTTTACCCCCTGCTGGACCAGTGCCTGGAGATGCTCAAAGTGCCTAAGGTTGATGCTTCGGTGTCCGCAGTCACCAAGTGTACCACCATCCCCGTGGTAGGGTCCACGGCATTGAAGGATTGTAAAGTAAAGTTGGAAACCACAATCAGCTTCCAGCGTGATTACTACTGCCGTTTGCAAAGTCTGAGTTAGCACAGCGCTCAGGGCCTTGGAGATTAATCTCTCCCTCCCTCCCAACAGGAGATCCTGGAACTGAGTGAGGGATTTGAGGATGGTATGGGAAATTTGAATATCTAAGAATTGGGGTGGCCCATAGACTCCTCATTGAGGACCTTCGTCTCAGGGGTTACATTAATGTTTTTTTAATCTAAGGGCCTGATTCGCTAAGACTTTTCTTTGGCTCTGTATCTATGTGGGGAAAAAAAGCTCTGTCTCCACCTTATGCAGAAAGTGTTCTTTTTTTGCATATTTTTTTCTGGGGAGGGAAAACTGAATATGGTATAACATTTGCCTCCCCCTCTCTATCTCCCTGCCCCCGAAACCAAACTTCGCAATGCAGACTTGGACTGCATGATGTAACCTTTATCCTCTCCCTTTCTCCACTGCACTTTTGCCCCAGAGAGCGTACACCACGCTTCATATTGTCCTGGCCACAAGTCCAGCTGGTCTGACCTTCCGCCAGCGCTGCCGAGCCCATCCCGCCATTGTTAATTGCTGTACAGTTGACTGGTATGACGAATGGCCTGAGGAGGCTCTTTTGAAGGTGGCAAATAGTTACTTCGCCAGAGAAGCCTTTGCCAATGAAAATCAGGTAGGTTAGCACAGCAGAACATCCAAACAAACAATATTCTGAAGGCCAGACTTATGCTTAATTTTTTTTTCAAAGTTTTTTTTTTACTTTGGCGTGCCTGGCTGTTTTTCTTTATCTTACTTTTAATTTTGCATTACACTAGAGCAATAAAGCCTATGGGGCAGATTTTCAAAGGCCTACGCGTGCCGGGCCTATTTTCAAAAGGCCCGGCGGCGAGCGTAAAGTCCTGGGCCGTGCGTCTGTCCCGGGGCTTTTCTGAACAGGCGGGCAGGGGGCGGGACGGGGTCGGGCGCAAGTTACGCCTGCCTCTGGCGTAACTTCTAAAACAAAGGTACGGGGTTGGGTTTTTTTTCGGGCTGGGGGGCAGGACAGGTAGGGGAAGGGAGGGGAAGGTGGGGGGAGGGAATGGGGAAAGCCAACTGGTGTCCCCAAGGGCTTGGCGCACACAAGGTGCACTAGTGTGCACCCCCTTGCGCGTGCCGACCCCTGATTTTATAAATGCACGCGGCTGCGCGCGCATGTTATAAAATCGGGCGTACCTTTTAAAATCTGCCCCTGTGCGTAACTTCAGATACCCACTAATAAGCTTATTCAGAGCTTTAGGTTGACAAATATGTTTTAGATTAGCATGCAAAGAGTTATCTATGCATGGCCCTATTTACAGAGGGAGGGTCATTTTCAAAGGCATTTCTGAAGTAAAACGGTGCTTTACAGGTGGAAATGGACCTCCCGTCATGGGGAACGCTGACCCGCATATACCATGCATGCACGAAAGTTTACTGGGACCGAGCAGAGGTGTTTCCAGGGCTGGGGATGGGGGAGCACCTACGTTTCCGAGTTCCAAACTACGCGCAAAAAAACTAACTGGAAAATTTTCACGCACGTCATAGTGGGTGTAACCGGGCGGCTCCTAGTTGTTGCCGGGGATAATTTTCAAAGTGCACTGGCACGAGCTCGCTTTGAAAATTTGGTGTAACTTATTCATGTGTTTGCTGTCCAATCTACGCACAGTGTTAACAAAATTAACCCCCAATTGAAAAGCTTAAAAACGCATGGCCATCAGCTTTGACAGCTTTGAAACGTAGAATAGATTTTGGTGATGTAATATCCTGCCTTGATGCATTATTTATTTTTTTTTTCCTTTTAGGACCTAAAAGAAAATGTTAGCCGAGTATGTGTTGAGATCCACAAAAGCGTTTTTGCGACGGCCGCAAAATATTCGGAGGAAAGCAGAGGGCACTATTACATTACACCCAGCAGCTATCTGGAGTTCCTAGATACCTTTTCTAACATTCTGCTGAATAAGAAAAAAAAACTTCTCACCGACAGGTAATCAAAGCTTACCAAACTCTGTGCGGAAGATAGCTGTGAGGGTGGCTGAGTGCTCTGCAGGGAGTATTGGCTCCCGAAAGCTAGTCGAGAACTGCATTAAGTTAATCCAATAAAATGGTATCACCTTCAGATTTTTTTTTGTTGTTTTGTTTTCTAACTTTTATTTTCCTGCTGTGTAAAGAGGTGCAATCCGTTCACAATTTAGGGGATAATATTTAAAGCCGTTTATGTGCATAAAACCCATAAGAGACTTTGGGGAATATATCGGATGGAACAATTTTAAGTGCCTTGTGCAGGAAGATTTTTTTCCTCATATTTTCGAGTTTGGACAGGGATCACAATGAGGCTTTCCTGGACAGCGGAGCAAAGATTTTGGGAGGGATGGGGAAATTATTTGCAGCAATATTGGGTTGGATCAGTTGGTGTATGTTTGAAAAAATGTAATAAAAAGAAAATTAAAAAAAAAATGTAATACCCAGTTTTATGCACGTAAACAGCTGTTTTAACATGTACCCGGGCTTAGTGGATGTCACGTGTATTTTTATGCACACTGAGGAAAGCATTCTGGGTGGGTGGAATTAGCACTCACAAGCATATGTTTTGATTTTAAAAACTAGGGGGGTGAATTTCCAGATTTACGTGTGTAAAAATGAGCATATATGCACGTACTCACATACAAGCTATGGGCCTCATTTTCCAATATTGCAGTGGTAACGCATGAGGGGGCGTGTCCTATGCAAATAAGGCATTTTTCGTCGCAAATCGCGAACACATCGTGCACCGCGATAAAAACACCAATGAATCTTTGCAGTACACAAAAGTGTCCAGCCAGGAGTATCACAGTCCACAACAATTCTGAATGGCTCATTTCGAGAGAGAGAGAGAGAGAGAGAGAGAGAGAGAGAGAGAGAGAGAGAGAGAGAGAGAGAGAAGAGAGAGAGAGAGAGAGAGAGAGAGAGAGAGAGGAGAGAGAGAGAGACGAGAGAGACTGACTTGCTATAGTGCCTCTGCCCTAGACAGGTATTTGTATCCCTATGGGAGGGCCACCTAGTAACTCGAGGTGGGGATTAGGTATGAGCGTAGGGGGTTGGGGGCCACTTTCACATTCAACATGAGACCTACGGAAAGAACAGTGGTCTCTAGTGAAGATTTGCTGGCCTTCGGAGTGAGGACACTCACTCCAAGAAAAGATTTGGGCAATGTTCTCTCCCCTAGCTTGATGGAACTCTACCTGGGCAACAACAAGCTAGGTGGAGAGAACGTTGCCCAAATCTCTTCTTGGAGTGAGTTTCCTCACTCCGATGGCCAGCAAATCTTCACTAGAGACCACTGTTCTTTCCGTAGGTTTCATGCTGTTCTGTGGCACATGATAACTTTACATATGCTCTGCCCCCTGAATATATAATTATGAATTTGCGTTAACGGCTGTTAGCACGAATTTATCTCCTGTGATAACACCTTGGAAAATGACCCCCTATGTTATCAATGTCAAACATATGCATGTATTTTCACTTTCGGGTTCATATCCGCCCACATAAAAAGGGGCAGTCTAAGGGAGTTCCAGGGTGAGTCCAAAAGTTGCTGTTTTTGAAGAGACCAGCGCGATTCCATGTGGCAACTCATTCCCGCCATTTTACACCTGCTGATTATCTCGCGCAGTTGATATCGGACCAAGTCAGTTGCCAAGCATTGGATGGCCAGGAGGTCTGGGTGAACTGGAGGGAGTTCGGGCTGAAAAGCTCGGAGGGTTTCAATGGCCTGGAAAAGGACTGGGTGAACTGGTGGGAGAATCACAAAACGCATCATTTCAATTGGACGCGCGGGTTTTAAAATGCCACCAACTTTCATGTGTCAATGAAGGTTTTACACGTGCAAGTTCAGTTTTTCATGCATAAAATATATGCACACGTTTCTAAAATAGGTGGGAATAGTATGCAAGTTCAGTGTATTGAAATATGCTCTTTCGATGCATTGCAGGTCTTCGCGTGTAAGCATACATACGCACGCTTGTGTTGTGGGTAGACATACGCATGTTTTATAGTCTGCGAGTACATGATGCGCACAGGTTATACAGTACCGTAGTAGATCTCTACGAGGTCATATAAGAGTGCGTATATGGGGCCGAGCGAAGCTGTATGAAAGTTATCCTCCATGGAGATAATTTTAAAAGGAGTTACATGGGTAAATGTAATTTTCAAAAGCGTAAAGCGCACTCAAGAGGGAATATCCTCTGGACGATTCAATGGCATATATTGTAGCAATTTCCAAAAGCCCGCTTCCACGGGGAAAGTGCATTTACACGAGCAAAACCCAGTTTTAAGCAAGGGAATGCTTTTGAAATTCGGGCCCTCAGCACGTACGTGGGCATGCGTAAGTCGCATCCTCTGAAGAGGAGGTATAACATTGGGCAAATGAGTGTGTGCAGGAAGTTGGCCAATTTCCGGGCTATTTTCAAAATAAACTTACATGTGTACGAGTTTGCGGTGAAAATGTATGTGCAGACTTTTCCACTGTGTGGCCTGTTTGAGAATTACTTCATTGATGTTAGGGGTTGGGGAGACATAGAGAAGACTAGAAAATGCCAAAAAAAAAGACAAAAAGAAAAACAGGGCACAACATGCAAATATCATGTTGGACGTAGGCCTGCTTAATAAATTGTGAGCAGCATTGAGTGGTGTGATCTATGTAGAATGAGATGCGCAATTACAGTGGAGGTGGGAGTGAGATGGCCAGGATCAGGTGTAACCTGTGCAAAGGGGCAGGATTAGGGCCAAGTGTGAACTCTCTCTCACACACACACACACAGACACACCCACATATTCGAATCAAAGCCTTATGGCTGCCCTTGTCTCGGGTAAGCAGCTCAACACTCTCTGTTCTTCTCTGCTTCCTCCAAGGGCTGAGGGGCCATAACTGATCTGTGCACCTCCTGGCTGTGTTCTGTTTCCTCAGGGGGAGCCAGGATTGTTATACACTGCCAGTTCTGCTCTGCTTTCTTGGGTCCGAGAAAAACTTTAGCAGAACACCATTCTGGGTTGTTCTGCCAGAAATGAAGCCTTCGGTAATGGACAAAAAAAAAGGGGTTGAGTTAGCACAAGTTTGAAATTTGTGAGCAGTACTGCCATTCATCAAGGCCAGGCTCGAAGCCTTGACAATTGGCACTGTTGCTCAAAAGTATCAAAGTTATGCTAATTCAAACCCTTTTTTTGTGTCTGTCCTTTGCTCTGCACTGTCTGCTTCAGTATCACCCCCTTCCCCTTCTATTCCCTGCAATACGGGAGAGGGGAGAGGGAACAGGAGGGGAGGGGCTGGATTAGGGAGCAGAGTGATTGTTCTCTTCCCTGTGTGCTCCAGACTCTTGGCTTCTTCTCCTCTTCCCTGCAGGCTGCTTGGAGGGGAGGGGCTGGATCAGAACACGCCCTGCTGCTCTGCTACTTAAGAAAAAGTGCTGCAACTGCACTCCAGGCCGTTCCCTCACAATTTAAGCCCTGATTATATCCATATATACTTAAAATAATTGTTGTGAGATACTGATGTTCCCTTGCTATTGCCTATTATTGCTACTACTCAACATTTCTATGGTGCTACTGGAGCACTGATATCCTTGTACTTCAGGCTTTTCTACCCACCTCTTATTTCTATATACTCAAAATAACTGTTGTGAGATACTGACTTTCCCTTGCTTATTGCCTACCATTGCTACTACTCAACATTTCTATGGTGCTACTGGAGCACTGATATCCTTGTACCTTCAGGCTTTCCTTCCCACCTCTTATTTCTAGATCAGAGTTTCCTGACATTTTTGCATCCTGTATACTTTTTTTGCATGGTCGTTGATGGTATCTTGCATGATTTACTGCTCGATTTGATTGCTAGTCTCAGAGCTAGTTTGTGTTGAGTTGAGCCCTAGAAGATAATGCGTAATTGTTGCCGATAAAGACATAAAGATGGTTACAAAAAACCCCAAAGGTTTAATCCTACAGTAGAGCGAGTTGTTGAGCATAATCCATACAGTGTAATTTAAAATAATTGCATTCTGTTGCAAAATTTAACATTTATATCAACTAGCTCTATTTTATGTTCATGGATAAATATGAAAACCTGTAGGTATGAAAAAAAAAAGTCTATTGCAGACTCTACATTTTTTTTCTTTTGTAGGAATCGTTTTTCCAATGGCCTCTCTAAGCTTCTAGAAGCAACATCACTGATTGCAGTAATGCAAGAAGAGCTTGTGGCACTTGGTCCTCAGATAGAGCAAAAAACAGAGGTAATGTTTGTTTCACAGAGGTGCGCAGCCGAAACTGAGACTCAGGGTGCTGAAACTACAGTGAGATTCTGAAATGTGCTCTTCCTTTAGCTTACCCCTGGATCCTGTCGCAAAGTTACAAAATCAGTCCTCATTCCATCTTCCCTACTCCTTTTTGTTCTTTCCAACGTTCAGAATGCTGGAAAGAATTATATAAAAGGGATCAATGTCTTTCATTCCATTAGTCTGACTCTGGGCACAGTAAATGTAAAAAAATAAATTAAAAAAAGGGACGGAATTCACCAAACCTTGCATGCAGGAAGAGAATATGACTATCTCACATGAGTTTGAAAACTAGAAACATCGAGCCAGTATTTTTGGATAACCAAGCATTCAAAAAAATCCCCATTGCTTTCAATTGGAAATTGTTAGAGGCTGCAGAATGTAAAGCTCCACTCCATAAGCCCCGCCTCCCGACACACACACATATATACAACCCTTCCAGTAATTTGGCACAGAGCAACACAGGAAGACAGAGACAGAAAAATAACTGAAGCAATTGGCAAAGGATGGCACCTAAAAGTGCCTTCAAAGCCACCTCACTCACACTTCCAAAGCCACACGCTGCTCCCCTCCCCCCAAACACACACACACACACACACCTACATAACTGCTGCAGCAGTTAAAAGATGGCACCAAAAGGCTCCTTCAAAACCACCTTCCCCCACACTTCCAAAATCACACACACCCCACACAGCCTATCCCTTCACAGACGCAGACCTGTCCAACCGCACACTACCCACCCTGAACACCCCCATACATACAAACCTGTACCTATCCAAACACACACATCATTCCCCTCACACACACACACACACACTCCTTCCCAACTACAGCCTCTTATGCTCTAAATACACGTCATACAGTCCCAAACACACACCACCATAGAAACATAGAAATGAAGGCAGAAAAAGACCAAATGGGCCCATCCAGTCTGCCCAGCAAGCTCCCACACTTATTTTCCCAAACTTACCTGTTTCACCGACCACCAAGTTCAGGGCCCTTGTTGGTAACTGTTTGATTCAAATTTCCTGCCACCCCCTGCCATTGATGCAGAGAGTAATGTTGGAGTTGGATCAAAGGTAAATCATAAGGCTTAATGGTTAAGGGTGGTAACCGTCACATCAAGCAAGTTACCCCGATGCTTGTTTACCCAGACTGCACAGATCAATGCTTTGTTGGATGTTGTCTGAATGTAAATCCTCTTTTCCATATTTCCCCCTGCCATTGAAGCAGAGAGCAACGCTGTATATGCATTCAAAATGATGTATCAGGCTTAATTGATTTAGAGTAGTAACCGCTGCAATAAGCAAGCTACCCCCACTCTTGTTTACCCAGACTCTGTAGTTCAGTCCTTGTTGGTTGTTGTCTGAATGCAAATCCTCTTTTCCACATT
This sequence comes from Rhinatrema bivittatum, assembly GCF_901001135.1. Lineage (NCBI taxonomy): Eukaryota > Metazoa > Chordata > Amphibia > Gymnophiona > Rhinatrematidae > Rhinatrema > Rhinatrema bivittatum. The sequence goes on along the minus strand of NC_042617.1, from coordinate 33,954,729 downwards.
TCCCCTTGTCTTTGAAGCAGAGAGCACTGTTTGAGTTGCATTACCCTTGTGAAGGCTTATTGAGTAAGGGTAGTAATCGCCAGGTAGTAACCTCCATTCCAGCAAGCCACCCCCATGGCTCTTCTCTTCATACCCATCCTCTAGCCTTTCTGGATCCACAGTGTTTATCCCATGCCCCTTTGAAATCCTTCACAGTTTTAGTCTTCACCACCTCCATCAGAAGGGAATTCCAGGCATCCACCACCCTCTCTGAAGAAATATTTCCTGACATTGGTTCTGAGTCTTCCTCCCTGGAGTTTCAAATCGTGACCCCCTAGTTCTACTGATTTTTTTCCAACGGAAAAGGTTTGTTGTTGACCATGGATCATTAAAACCTTTCTCCCTGTATGTACACATATAACTCCCTGCACACCCATAGCCTCACAACTACATCCTCTACCTACATACACACATGCAGCCATACCAACAAAAAAACATACACACAAACCTCTCTGCATACAACTCCATGCACAACTTCCTACCTACCCAAACACACACACACCACCCACATCCATCCCTCACATACACTCTCACATATCCCTACACACAGCCCTACAACCCCACATACATGTATATCCCATCCCAGCATACACCCACCACCACAACCACTTCCCATCCACATATCCACACATACCCTCATCCCACACACACACATCCACCCACATATCCCCATCCCACACCCACACCCACACATCCAGACACATACCCTCATCCCACACACACACATTCACACACATATCCCCATCCCACACCCACACATCCAGACACATACCCTCATCCCACACACACACATTCACACACATATCCCCATCCCACACCCACACATCCAGAAACATACCCTCATCCCACACACACACATTCACACACATATCCCCATCCCACACCCACACATCCACCCACATATCCCATCCCAAACCCACACATCCAGACACATACCGTCATCCCACACACACACATCCACCCACATATCCCATCCCAAACCCACACATCCAGACACATACCCTCATCCCACACACACACATCCACCCACATATCCCATCCCAAACCCACACATCCAGACACATACCCTCATCCCACACACACACATCCACACACATATCCCCATCCCACACCCACACATCCAGACACATACCCTTATCCCACACACACACATTCACACACATATCCCCATCCCACACATCCAGACACATACCCTCATCCCACACACACATATCCCCATCCCACACCCACATATCCCCATCCCACACATCCACACACATCCCCTCATCCCACACACACATATCCCCATCCCACACATCCACACACATACCCTCATCCCACACACACATATCCCCATCCCACACATCCAGACACATACCCTCATCCCACACACACACATCCCCATCCCACACATCCAGACACATACCCTCATCCCACACACACATATCCCCATCCCACACATCCAGACACATACCCTCATCCCACACACACATATCCCCATCCCACACATCCAGACACATACCCTCATCCCACACACACATATCCCCATCCCACACATCCAGACACATACCCTCATCCCACACACACATATCCCCATCCCACACATCCAGACACATACCCTCATCCCACACACACATATCCCCATCCCACACATCCAGACACATACCCTCATCCCACACACACATATCCCCATCCCACACATCCAGACACATACCCTCATCCCACACACACATATCCCCATCCCACACATCCAGACACATACCCTCATCCCACACACACATATCCCCATCCCCACACATCCAGACACATACCCTCATCCCACACACACATATCCCCATCCCACACATCCCACACATCCAGACACATACCCTCATCCCACACACACATATCCCCATCCCCATCCCACACCCACATATCCCCATCCCACACATCCAGACACATACCCTCATCCCACACACACATATCCCCATCCCACACCCACATATCCCCATCCCACACATCCAGACACATACCCTCATCCCACACACACATATCCCCATCCCACACCCACATATCCCCATCCCACACATCCAGACACATACCCTCATCCCACACACACATATCCCCATCCCACACCCACATATCCCCATCCCACACATCCAGACACATACCCTCATCCCACACACACATACCCTCATCCCACACATCCACACACATATCCCCATCCCACACATCCAGACACATACCCTCATCCCACACCCACATATCCCCATCCCACACATCCAGACACATACCCTCATCCCACACACACATACCCTCATCCCACACATCCAGACACATACCCTCATCCCACACCCACATATCCCCATCCCACACATCCAGACACATACCCTCATCCCACACACACATATCCCCATCCCACACATCCAGACACATACCCTCATCCCACACACACATATCCCCATCCCACACCCCACATATCCCCATCCCACACATCCAGACACATACCCTCATCCCACACACACATACCCTCATCCCACACACACATATCCCCATCCCACACACACATACCCTCATCCCACACACACATATCCTCATCCCACACACACATACCCTCATCCCACACACACATATCCCCATCCCACACACACATATCCTCATCCCACACACACATATCCCCATCCCACACATCCAGACACATACCCTCATCCCACACACACATATCCCCATCCCACACCCACATATCCCCATCCCACACATCCAGACACATACCCTCATCCCACACACACATACCCTCATCCCACACATCCACACACATACCCTCATCCCACACACACATACCCTCATCCCACACATCCACACACATACCCTCATCCCACACACACATACCCTCATCCCAAACCCACATATCCCCATCCCACACATCCAGACACATATCCCCATCCCACACCCACACATCCACACACACATACCCTCATCCCACATACCCCTTCTACAAATCTACAGTGTAACGCAGTCCCGAAGCCATGCCTCCACATACTTTCCGGGTTTGATTCACGTCTCATGATTCAGATGCTCACATAGTTCCTTTTGTACAAAGAAAATCTTTTCTAAAAGACTGTACTAGGTAGCAGTAGCTGCAGAAGCAATTTCATTGGTTTAAAATTAGGGAAATGGCAGAGACTTAGATGGTGAGCCCTCTGGGATAGGGAAATACCTGAATGTAATCCGCTTTGGAGTGCCTGAAAAGCGGAAAATAAAAAAAACAAATAAATAATTCAAAAAAAAAAAAAAAGAAAAGCGCACAGGAGAGAAATAAAGAGTCAGTGACAGAGATCAAACCAGGATTTCCAGGGTTCATAAGTCCCTTCTTTAACATTGTTAGAACTCATTTCTCATGCGTGTATCAGCTCTAGTACCTGAGGACTGAAGGGTGGCCGACATAAAACACGTTTTTAAAGAGGGCGCCAAAGGTGATCCGGAAAATACAGGCCTGTGAGCCTGATATCAGTACCGGGCAAAATGTTACAAGCTGTTCTGTAAAAGAAAATCACCGGCCACCTGGACAGACACAGGCGAAAGGGGCAGGGCCAGAATGGATTTAGCAAAGGGACGTTTTGCCTTTATAAATCTGTTTTTGAAGGGGGGTTAACAAACATGAGGAGAAGGGCGAGTTGGCTGACATGGGATCGCTAGGAAATCACACAAAGGCGTAAAGAGCACGTCCAGAAAAGCACACACAGGAGAGGAATAAAGAGATCGCTGGCGGAGGTCAAGCCAGGATCTCCAGGGTTTATAACATCTTTCTTTAACCAGCAGGCTAAAGGCCATCGTTAGAACTCGTTTCTAAAAGCCCTGTCCCCCACTCTCTCCCGCCAATTAGGATATAGAAGAGCTAATGGCAAAACTCAAGAAAGACTCTGAAGTGGTGAAGCAGGTGCAGGCCATCGTTAAGCAGGACGAAGAGATAATGGCTCAGGAGACGAGCATCGTGCAGGAATATGCCGAGGTGAGTGATGCGCACGGTGCGATGGTCGGAGGCACCAGAGCTGACATTGCACATGGTGAGATCCTGGCCCCAGTATGGAGCTGCAGTTCCCAAATAAGCACAGGTGCTTTTCTGCTAGGTTCCCTGCTTGGTTGCAGTCACTCTGATGAATCGGTCCTGTAAACGTTAAGTACACTGGGTTATTGGCAAACCAGCTGTGACCCTGTTCTTTTTTTTTTTTCTTTTTATATTTTATTAAGAGAAAAAAATAATAAAAAAATATCTGACATTAATTGGACCATTCATTTGAAATGTTAAATTAGATCACATCAAGGGGAGTTACTTTAGTAAGAAAAAAATTAAAAAAAACAAGAAAATAATGGCAGTTTGCATATACTATCCTTCAACAGTGTGACGAGCGGGCTACAACAAACTAATTTTCTCAGTTCTGCAAAAGCCTTCCATTTGCCCAGAATCACAAAAAGCAAATGTATTTCCCTAGAATTTAAACATCTACAGGGAAATTTCAAAAGAAACATGGCCCATAGGGCAAGTAACTTCTCTTTTTTTTTCAAAAGATACACTTTATGCCTTAACTGAGTTTCTCTTACAATATCTCGAAAGATTGCAATTTTATGTTTAAGTAAAAAAAAAAAAAGTCTTAGTGTCATCCACTTATCAGTATCAGAGTTACATGAAACTAATAAGGTAGCTCTGTCATTTATCACTTATTGAGACTTTTCTAAGGTTTCTGAAATGCTCATTGGCTCAATCCTTCCTAAATTATCTTCAGGCAAATTTTTACCACTACTGAAAGGTAAATAATGGTGGTATTAATGAACATCTTGGAAATCTTAAAAATCTCAGATTTAATTTTTTTAGAAAAATTTCCAAGATTTTCAGTTCATTGAGACAAAATCTTATTCTCATTAAACAAGGAAACCTGAGATTCATGTAAAACAGCACATTGTTCAGTAATCTCTACTACTTTATCCAAGTGTTCCTTTAGCAGCACAGAGCGTTCAGCCACTTGGGTAGATAAAGTTCCAAAGGAAGTAAGTGAAACATCGATACGAGACGATAGGGACTTCTCAGGTTGAGTAATCGCTGACCATACCTTGTCTAAAGTTACTGCAGCAGATGGAGGTTTATCCACAACAGATGTTGATGGAAAAACATTAACAATCAGGGCCTTGTCTGCCATGGTACAGAGACAGGTGTAGATGCTCTTATCCCGCCTGAGTCCACCCCAAGTCTAGGAGACGTGAGATCAGCGGGCTGCAATAATGGAGGACTCTCAGGACTCGATAACCCCAATGGAACAGGTAGAGTGGAGGATGAGCCTCCAAGCTCATGAAACCCTGAAACAATCCTGTGCTGAAACTGAAAAGAGTGGGCAGAGCCAGAGCAGAAGCCATGCAGGGCTCAGAGGGGAATGCCCGAACGTGGCCTCTTCTCTTCTTTCCCATTTTGGGCAAGAAAGAAAACGGAGGCTCTCACAAAGAACATTTTCTGTAAGGGGTGTGCCCCTTAGGCGCGTGGATTTGGCACACCACAGGGCAGGCAGATTTGTAGGGGCAGGAGTCCCTTCTAAATGATGTCATCTGGCTCAGCGTCTTCCCCCTCAAAATTACCATTGGTAGGGCCTCCACTCCTGATATGCACCGCAGGGTGTTACATTTGGTGGCCAAGGGGACAGCCCTGTGAGCCGCAACACTCACCCCAGGCTTTGCTAGCCTCGTTCCATGGTATGGACTTCATCAATGCAGGAACGCTATCAAGCACTGTGCACCGTGCCAGGACGCAGCCATCTTCCTGATTATGCACGTGGCCTATCTTATGCACGTGGCGCACACAGAGATGCAAAAGGCCCATGGCAGGAAAGGCCCTGCGGCGCCCCTTGATGAATATGCATAAGGTATATTTGCATGCACTGCTTCCATTGTATGCAATTATCTCTCATGCATATTTGTTGTAGATATCCTGAAAACAAGACCTGTTTATGCTACTCCAGAACCAGAGTTGCCTAGTTCTAGTTCCAACTAAAATAAGCCCATCCAGGCTTGGATTTTTGTGTGGATGTGTAAATAGCCTAATAGATATTGAAATTCAGAGAGATTTGCTTAGGTCAGTTAGCAATTTTAAAAGTGAAACTATAGTAGGTTGCAATGCAAGCCCTGCTCATATTTTAATGCAAGCTGTGAAGTGTTATACACAAGAAAACCCCAGAATACCTTAAGGGACCGGATCCAGAGGTCTGGCCCGGTCCGTCTTAAGCCTCAGACAACAGGGAATCCTGGTCCAGGAGGAGGCCCCTGGGATGATGTATATCTAGCCAGGCCCAGGCGGGAACAAGAGGCCCTGGGGAATCAGGAGGAACCTCAGGAAAAGCCCAAACCAAGAGGCTGTAAGGTGTGACACTGCTTCTTTGTTTATAAGCTGCAAACATACGCAGCGTTGTGTTTCTGTTGTGAATTAATAAAAGTTCATAAATATCCAGCCAGAGCCCAGCTTGCATCTATTCTCTGGCCATTCTGGCTGCACACGGTGCCACACAAGCCAGTCTGGATTTTTGATTCAAGTTAGCTTAACCTTACCTGATGCCAGGTTGTGTAGGCATTTGGGAAGGATTCTCGTGAACAGGACTTCCACCTTACTTACAACCACCTGAAAGCAACGTCAGCAGTTAGGTGTGAAGTGAATATCCGACTCTGTTTCTCTACTCGCTGCATCTGGATGTCACAAATAGACAAGAGTACCAAGGGGCCCGAATCCAGGTACTTCCCTCTCTGACAGGATTCACGCACTCCCCACCATACACCGCACACTAGGTCACACACACAACACGCCAGAACAGGGCAATTAATATCCATATTTATTATTTTGTAACTGCAATATCTGTATGTGCTCGGTTATGACAGTAATTCAAAGATTATATATATTAGGTAATAGGACTAATAATGGCAATATTAGCAATACGGTGTGACACATCCCTTATGCAAACGGTCCAATATAGAAAAGCACAGGATGGCAGCGTCTGAGTCCATTGGGCTTCTTGCATCTTCCTTCTTCTTCTATTGCTTCCATGACCCATGCGATTACAGTCTGATTTTAAGGTACCTGTATCATCCCAGACAAATATATGTGTAACCTACTCTTGAAAGCCTCCAGGGCCAGAAATCCCACCCCCACCCCAGGTGACTTCTTCTGGTGCTTGACTACCCTTTCATAAGTGGGTTTACTAATAAAATATGTTTGTGCAACTGAATTGTCCTTTTAAAATGATCTTGAAATTGCAATAGGTGGAAAGGACATGGAAATGAATTCTCAGAGCTAACCCTGAAAAAAAAATGTGAAGATTTTCCCAATAGTTAATCAATGTATTTAAAATGTTTCTCAACTGTTTACCTAGTCAAATGGCTGCCCAAGGCAGTGTACAGTACTAAAAAGCATTAAACATAAAAGAACAATATTAAAAAAAAACAAAAAATTCCAACTACAGTGGAGTAAGGAACATCAAAAGGAAAGGCCTTGATGTCCAAATTGACAACATCAGTTTAGCCAAACCATTCCATATCAGTCTTTATTTGTTTAATTAGATTTTGTATCAGATATTATTGTTAACAAAGAAGTTCATTTTGAATAAATGCATTTTGAATACCTTAGACTGAAATTTGTAAGTTATTCATGGAATAAAATATTTATTTTTTTAAATTCTGATAAAGCAATCCACGAAGGAACTCAATGCTGTGTTCCCAGTTCTCCAGGAGGCAGTGGCTGCACTGGATGCCCTAGACAAAGCTGACATTTCAGAAATCAGGTGAGAACTAGCATTTTCAGAAGCTCTTTTTGAGGGTCTGGCCTGAAAGAAGAAAGAGGCAGCAGCTACACTGAATATCTGCCCCCCCCATTCGCCCATCAGGATTGAATCTGTGCCACCATGGATGCCCCCTTTCACTCCAATACACACAATCTGTACTTTCCTTGGCCGCCCAAATTCAAGCCTCCTACTCAGACTACAGAATACCGTTTGTCTCCTTTGCCTTTTAGATCTTTACAGATACCAACAGTTTAGATATCGCAGTGCTGGGATGCCTCAGAGCCGTGTTCAATGTCACGTCCATAGTCCGAGATGAGCCTTGGAAGTCCCTGGCATAATAGGCACCTCATACTGAGAGAATTGAAGACACAATTTAAAAATCTCTCCTTGCACGGCATGGGACATCAAGCCCAAAATGTGTCTGGAATCTGCATAGAGAGGAAGTGAGAGTCAGAGGGCGACCTGAAAGATTTTCTTCAGATCGCAGTTCCCAATGCTGAACAACAAATAACAAGCACTGTAACTACAGAGGCAGTGACTCGATGTTCTGTCTGCACGCATGAGTCTGGAACACTGGTGGAAGACTTGTCATTAACCCTGGCTGACATAAGGCAGTTACAGCAACAAGATCCAGAGTTAGCTGCAGTCACCTCTGCACTTGAAAATTCTCAAGAAATCTGACCTGGTCGCTTGGAAGTGAAGGCTTCTAGAATCAGTGCAGTCAATTATACGTACAAGAGGGGCTTCTGTACCTCTGTGTGAGAGGACCTAGGACACTAGAAGACATTCAACAACTAGCAGCGCCAACTGTGCTACAAAAGGAGTTTTTTTGAGTGCAAGCACGATCACAGAGGGCATATGACCAAAGAAAATGTGCTGAAAATACTCAGAAGAGCCTATTGTTGGTGAATATGCAAAAAGATGTTCATCAGTGAATCCAGATATACACCCCATTGCATGCTGTCTAAAGACATATACCTTAAAGAGAGAGTGCCATTAACATGCTTTCATTCCCTCTAGAAGTGTTGGCAGTTGTTTACATCATAATCGAATTTGCATCCACTGCGCATGAAAACTTGCTCGTAATGACAGACTGGTTCACCAAGTATATGATGATGTGGTGCCTATCAGGGATCAGATCACCCAGATGACCATGAAGGCTATATTTAAACACTGGATAACACCATTTGGCGCCCCCTTTCTGATCAAGGGAGGAACTTCAAGTCTCTCCTGGTGACACAATTATGCCAAATGTACAATGTGAAGAAAAATTGAACAACCTCTCATCAACCACAGGTTAATGCTCAGTGTGAGCATTTCAAACGTACATTGAATAAGATGCTAGATCGCTCCGACCTGAGAAAAAGAGACATTGGATGTGGATCATCTGCTGGAAATGATTGTGGCCTACAACAACCATGTACATCCTACTACTGGGTACTCCCTTTTCTCCATGATGTTTGGGATATTACCTATCAATCTTTCCTCTGTTTGAGGTAAAGAAGACTGATGAATAGATACAGTCTTCTCAGGAAAAATTAATTAAGGCCTTCAGATTGGCTGAACAGAGTGGAAAAGAATCTGACTGACTTTCCAGAGGATCCTTGATTGAGACCAGAAACTAGGAGTTGTTTTGGATGAGAAGATACCATGGCTGTTTGTGGGATCCAGATCCTTATGTGGTGGAGACGGTGTACTTCTGATACCAACACCTTACAGATAAAACCTGAAGAAGATGAAAATCCATTTGTGGTCCACCATAATCATGTGAAACTGTGATTGTATCCCTTCATTCATCCCAAGGTATTCCCCAGAGATTGAGGAGGAGGTAGACAACATAGACATACCTGAAAATGATATGCATGATGGAGATGTTTTCTGTGAGCTTTTGGAGACTGCTGAAACACCAAATATGATAGAGGATTCTGACACTGAATCTATTCACAGTGAAGTTGCAGAGTCTGAATCATCAGTTGCTATTGAAATAAAGCCTAAAAAACCTGTCTTTGGGACTCAGAAGATCCTCACATAAGAACAGAGGGCATCTTGCCAGTTATTCAAGAGAAACGTACAATTTTTCTGATGTGGTTATATAGCTACTGACACATAGTCTTTCATATCTGGATCGTTATGATGATAGTGAAAAAGTGGATGTTGGCACATTCTATACAAATTTACTTAATTCTGCTTATGGGGATCTATGTGAGAGAGTGTTTCCCCCCTCCCTGGATTGTTGCGGGGGGGGGGGGGAACATTAAACGGATCACATATGCGTAGTGACAAAGCAAACAAGCTGAGCGGGAAAAGCAGAAGCCATTGAAAGGCAGGGAGGAGAACAGCTCAATGTTCTTCTTATTCTCTAAATACTGTCTTGTCTTTTGGAGTGGCAGCATGGGGGGGGAAGGGGGGAGGGGAGGTATGTTGTGACAAATGGATTGCTTATGTTTAAACGGTCTTTCTATTCTGTACACTTTCTTCACAATAAAAGCGTTCATTAAAAAAAAAAAAAGATCACACACAGCTAACCATTTGTGGAGAGAGAGAGACAGAGCCATCCTCTGAGGAGAAAACAGCTCTGTTTTAGAGCTGCTTCTGGAAAAAAAAATACCTTGGCGGCACATGGGGGTAGATTTTAAAAGCTACGCGCTGATTTTATAACATCCGTCTTAATGGCAGATTTTGGGGATATTCAGCCACTTATCTGGCTAAGTTATAGCCAATTAAGTCATTATCCGCTTCCATCTTATGAAGCTGAAGGGCGGGAAGGTGAAAGGGAATGCAAAACAAAAAAATATATATTTTCACTGAGAAGATGGTGAACATCTGGGAGAGATTTTCAGTTCAGCTGCTATGAACCAAGACAACATTAGAATTTGATCGTACTGCAAACACAAAAGGACCTTAGAGGCAGGACAGGGAAGGAAGGAGATCAGTGATGGATTAGGGTCTGTGGCAGCGCAGGGACAGACTTAGGTGACCCAAATGGGCCTTGTATGTCAACATCTATGTTTCTGCAATACTTCTGGTTCACAAAAATACATATTTTTGCAATCTTGTTATGATTGTTTTAGCCAACCAGTCTCTCTTTTTCTTGTTTCCAGAGTCTATGCAAACCCTCCCTTTCTTGTTCTGACTGTTATGAGCGCAGTTTGCGTTCTTCTGCAGAGGAGACCCGATTGGGCAACAGCAAAGCTTCTCCTTGGAGATCCAGGGTTCCTGAAAAGATTGGTTAACCTTGATAAAGACAGCTTACCCGAGAAGGTAATGCTAGACAGACAGATGAAGAGCTTGACCTTTGCCTAGCTGATGGCCTTCACTTTGGATAGATATAGACAGGATAATCTCTGAGCAACACCTTGGTAAAATCATAAAATATAGATAGTGCCAGTTCTTTTCCCCCCCAGATCTTATCTACAAAATGTACATTACTGAAAAGCCTACAGCAGTCTGCAGGTTAAGGTATCAGGGAAAGTTTTATTAATACGCTTAAATTCAAAATCTCCGAGTGAGGAGCAAGGCCTAAAGAGAGAGGCACAGGCAAACAGTAGTACATCGCATTTACAGAATTCTCCAGCAATACAAAGCAGCCTTCACCAAACCAAACTCAAAGCCACAAGATAAAATAGAACAAAATAAAACAAACCAGCCGAAACAAACTTAGCAATGAAAAAAAATAAAACAGTAAAAAAAAAAAAAAAGCCTCTTAAAGGAGAGGCTTGTACAAACGAACAGGATTTGAATTGTTTCCCAAATGTCAGAAGATCTTTTAGGGAGTCATTTTCAAAAGGATAAATGTGCATGCACCCTGGTTCTATGCATGTAAATGACCTTTTGAAAATTGCCCGGGGGGGGAGGGAGTTTGATTTTCAGAGGTGTGCATCTAAGTATACACGTGCAGAGTCAGGCCCGGCTCCCGAGCAGGTGCAACTTCGTGCACGTGCGTTGGTTCCAGTTATGCGCACGCCTGCAGATTTTGAAAGTGGATTTATGTGTATAACTCTGCTTTGAAAATTCAGACTGCAATCTGCAGGTAAAATGTACTGCAGATTGCAGCCTGTGCCGGCTGTTTGAAAAGGACTCTCTTTGAGATCTCCGTTCACTGGGGAGCTGCTTCCAGAGGTGTGGGCCGGTGCTGGGAAAACACACGGACCCTTGTTGCCCTCACCCTGAGACTGAAGCACTCAGCTGGGACCAAAACCATTCACACCTTTAAAGACAATGCAAAGTAGTTTCAATTTTGCCCACCCGGTCACTGGGAGCCCAATGCAGAAACTCTAACGGAGGGAAAATATGCGCCCTTATGCTACTATCAGTGAGGAGGCAGGTTGCAGCGTTTGCCCCAAGTTGCAGTCTGTTGGCAACTTTGATACGTAAAGAGCATTTCCATAGTTCAGTCGTGAAAGAACCAGTCCCTGAAGAAACAAAATCAAGGCTGAAGACTCAAACCATTGTTTCTGATTCCTGATAGCACACAACTGAGAAAAAGATATCAAGTGAATTTTGAAAGGCGCGCGTGCGCAAATACCGGCAGTTACGCGCTCCACGAGCATTTTCTAAAGGGCCCCGGCCACACGCGTAACCATCGATACATGCTGGGCCTTTCAAACGGGGCGAGCTGGGGGGAAGGGTCTGGGAGGGGGGGGGCCAGGCCGGGACAGCGCCATTCGATGGTGTCCCGGAGAAGCGCGCGCCGGCAGGCGGCCGGCGTGCAGAATCTACTGCTGGGTCCAGAGGAGCAGCAAAGTAAGGAATTAAAAAAAAAAAATTTGAGTTAGGTAGGGCGTGGGGGAGGATAGGGGAAGAGGTAGGAAGGGTAGGGTTAGCACAGGAAATTTCCCTCCCAGTCTGCTCCAATTAAAGAGCGGACTAGGAGGGAACCGCATGCACGTGGACGGCCGCGCGCTTCTTTGAAAATCGACCCCTTTTCTAGTAACCTTAGCAATGTAGACTTCACTTCCTGTTGAAAAATGAGTAGTGAACGCACTAAACCGAGCTGAATACTAATCTCAGCTGGGAGCCTCCTTTCTGAGCCAATCAGGATAACTTCAGATGTCAAGAGCTTCAGACACCCCTTATTCTTGGTTATCCATTTCCAAATATCAGCAAGACAGGCGTTTGACTTTGCGAGAGATGAACCAGCATCAAGATCAAGCGGGACAAACATCTGCCCCCCATTCACATAAGCGTGAGACGCAATATCACGACTGCAAATGCATGCTAGTAAAGGTCTCAGGAAGGCATTAAATAAGCATGGCAACAGAAGGGAGGCCTGGGGACCCCCGCACTGCAGCGAGAACTCTCTCGCCAACTGAAGATCACCCGTGGCCACCAGCTGAAAATGATCCCTCGTAAATAGAGGAGAGCCAGTTATAGACTGCGCCAGTGCCTAACACTGACAACCTTTTTAACAATATGTGATGGGCCCCCGACCTCCTGTGATGCCGCGGTAAGGTTCACAAAATTCAACCTTTGCCATGGTTTTGACCAGTCCTGGCCAAATTGCTGCGAGAGACCAGGGGGAGGCTGGGTCCTACCCTGAAAGGAAGAGGCGTCGGTGGCAGTGGGACAGAATTTTCGGGGGAATAGCTTCATTACCGCCCGCTGAGGAGAAGCAGCATTCCCCTCACTCACCCTCCATCTCAGGGATTGGAGGAGGACAGCGGCCTTGCGGTCTCTCGGGCCCTGCCGTCCTCCTTTGCTACCAGGGCCTGAGAGTGTCGTGCTTTAAACCACGAGGTCGATTCAGGGAACAGTTTCTCGGCGTAGGCAGTGGTGGCAAAAACAGTGTTGATATTCAAGAGAGCCTGGAGTAGGCACAGGGAATTTACCTAGGGACCCATGAACTTTGGAAAAGCTCTTTCTGATCAGGCATGCAACATGTCACTCGGCTCATTGAAGGCACTGGATTAAAAGGCTGTTACAAAATTTGCAGGTAGATAATTACCCGCTGTGGCAAATTTGTTATAAAGAGGAGCAAGGATCAGGACAGAGGCTCAGTGGTCGTGCAGGGCACTGTCATGTGGTCGGACCTGGTTTTGATTCGGCTGCTCAAGCCCTTCCGCTCCCTGAGTGAGCCAAGGCTGGAGTTGTCGCAATGCAACATTCACAGCCCCGGGAGAGGGTAGGGAATTACTGTCAGCACACCAAGGCGATATTTAGTTGTCGGATGGAGGAGCCAGCATTGCAGGCTTCTGGAGGGAGCTCTGGATCGTGGCCCCCAGCTGAGGACTGTTGCCACAGTGACTGCAGCAAGTGAGCTGCCCTGGTTCCCGAGTGAGCCGGTGGAGCAGAAGGGATAGTGCCAGGTCAGGAATAAATAAAAAAAACGAGCAGATGGACTATGTTTAATTCACGACAAAATATTAATTCTTTTGACTTTATGAAACCTCTGACTTTTTTTTTTGTGCTTCTTGTCTTTTCAGGTGTTTCTACACTTGAACAAGTATTCGAGAGCACCAGACTTCAATCCAGGGAAGGTGGGCCTGGTGTCCGGCGCCTGCCGCTCCCTGTGTCAGTGGGTGTTAGCTATGGAGCATTACCATGAGGTTCACAAGGTCTGTGAGCTCTGTTCTGTCAGCCATCTTGATACCTGTGCTATTTACATGACGATGTTTGACAGGGAGGAGAATTACTTCCTGGCAGCTGATCAAACACTGCAGTTGAGAGTCCATGACACGCCATTCAGTCATTAATAAACGGGAACTGTCTAACAAAGCTGTCCATACTGGTGTTTTGGAAAACTCATTGATGCCAGTATTCAAAGAAAGCTGTGCCGAAATTTGGGCATCTCAGTTTTAGGAGCCTAAAGGCAGGCAAATTTCCAGCTGAAATTAAGCACCTGAGTTTTTTGGCCTGAAAATTTTCCTAACTGCTGGCCCCTAAAACTGAGATGCCCACATTTTAGCCTGTTGTTTATTCATTTACATTTAGGGCACTAAGTTAGATGCCTAGTTCTGAAAATTAGCACTAGACCCCCTAACTTACGCCACCCCACCTGACCTCCACCCCTGGCCCCGCCCGTTTTTTAGGGGCGGGGCCAGGTATTCAGGGGGTTGGGTGTCACTTGACATCAATGACTTTTTCATATATTTGGGATCTGGGAGGGAGGAGGAGGTATTGGGGTGGCCGCTATACCCCCCAATGATTTGGTTTGACCATTGGGGTGAGGGACTGGGAGGAGGAGGGAACATGTCAGTGTTATTTCTATGGAAAGGAGTGGTAGGGGACATTTTATTTAAGGCATACAGGGCAAGGGAATGGGGGGAATGTTGTCACACGACTACTATATTCATTTTGTGGTGACTGCTGAACTTAGCAGGTATTCAGCAGCTGCCACTTACGTCCTACCTATCTGTCTAAAAAGCATTTGAATATCAGCCACTTATCCAGCTAAGTGGTGGCCGCCGAATTATCCGGCTACTTTCCATGGTCGCCACTTAGCTGGATAAGTCTCTTATCAGGCTATTGTATTTAGCTAGATAACTCGGGGGCAGGGGATGGGTGGATCGGGGCAGCGCTATTTATCGGGCTAACTTAAACCTAGATGCAGTAAATTGCAATGTTTTTTCACGGGAGGGGTCCCACTGTCGCGGAGGGGCGTCGCCACGATGGTGGACCCCTCCCCAGAAGAAACATTGTTCTGTCTTGTGGTAAAACACCGTGGGGCAAAACAATGAAGCATTGGCCCTTTGGGCACGATGGCAGCCCCAACCTCATGGACCGCCATCGCCTTAAAGGACCATCCCAAAAAAAAACCAAACCCATGCCAAGTGTCAAAAATAGAAACAAGTTGCTCATCAGCCCAGTCACAAATCCGTACAGTGCCTTCCCCCACCCCTTTTCAATAAACATTTATGTCATTCCAGGTCCCCCCCCTTCCACCCACCCTAAAAAACCATTGGTGTAGAGTCCCCGAACATATCCCCCTCCCCCCCATAGCCCAAGTCATACAAAACCTTGTTGGATTCTAGTGGAATCCTCCCCCCAACCCATCCTCCTGCACCCCTTAACCTCAAAATTCAAAAAGCACTCCAGTGTTGGGGCCTGGTGCTCCAACTAGCCCTGGGCCCGGTCAGCGCCATTTTTCAAAATGGCCCCCACCTGACCCGTGCCCCAGGCACCAGAGCTCAGCCACGTGGCTGTGGCTTGGATGCATCTCACAGTTGGCCCACATAAGTGCAGATATTTGGACTTATCCAGTTAAGTTAACCGGACAAGTTAGACCTGCTCAACAGCAGATCTAAGCTTAGCCAGGTATAACTTGTGCAATGAACAAACAATGCATGATTTAAGTTTCTAAGCAGACAGGATTTCTGTACTATAGGACTTTTCAGATGATAAAAAACAAATTATTCAAATTTTAAGGAAAACTTAGGGGTCTATGTACTAAGCCTTGTTAAAAATGCTCAGTGTACCAAACTAATGATAGGCAGAAGGTTAGCAGCATTCCTACAGCCATGGGAATGCTGTCGTACTCAGCAAATTAGGTTTCCCTGCACTAACCAGCCAAAAATGTAAGAGCCGGTTAGCATGGGGAATCTGTCCCGCACACCTCCCAAAAAGTCAGCGACCCTTCTCTCCCAAAAGTAAATGCTCCTTCTTATATCCCTTCCCCCTGCTCCCTCCAAAAGCAAATGGCACTTTTCGGACCCTCCCCCTAAAAGTGAGCATCTCTTCCGAGCCCCTCCCTGAACCCACCCCTAGACCGAACTTGTCCCCATGATAGGACTTTTAATCTCGCTGGCAGGCAAGATCTGGTTTTCCTTCTGCCAAAATCAAAATGGCGCTGCTGACACTTTGACCCAAAGTCTTGGTTCTGGAAGTTGGGGGTTTGGAAGGAGGTGAATAAGTCATTTGCTTCCAGGGGGAGTGAGGGGCCTGAAAAGGCCATTCTGTTTTAAGGGAATAAGATCCTGGAGTTCCTAAATAAGGAAGGGGGCAGCGGTACTCATGCATTTAGCTTTCTTTCTTTAAGTAGCCCATGTTAGCTCTCTTAGATGTTAACACTGCTTAGTGCATCCAGCATTAATACCTAATGAGGCCATTAAACTAATTGGTTTTTCTCATTTGTATGCATGTTGTTGTCACATCAGAGAACTTGACAGTAAGACTATTGCACATGCAAACAGCATGCATTAACATGCTTAGTGCATGGCCATCTCTCACCCTCCAGAGCCACCAACAGGCCTGGTTTTCAGGATATCCGCAATGAATATGCATGAGATAGATTTGCATGCGCTGCCTCCATTGCACTGTGGATGTTCGGAAAACCAGGCCTGTTGGTGGCTCTGGAGGACCAGAGTTTGACCACCTCTGATGTAGAGGAGCGCCACTAATAGCACTGCTCAAAAACAGAGGTGCCAGAAAGCAAACTAGGGTAACCACAAAGGGCTAATACGAAAAGCAATGAGATATAATCCCAGAAAAAAACAATAGATACAATAAAAGCACTAATAGACAAATTCTTTCTGCCATTCTGTTTCTGTATTATATTATTTTGGGGGTGGTTGCCTCCATTTTGTTTCAGTTTTGACTAACAGCATTATGCCTGACAGATGTGCCGCCTGATGGATCTGGCTCAAAGTGTCTTCGGAGATCCATCTCTGGCCTTAGCAATTGTTTCCTTCACTACCTGTTGTAAATATCGAATTCTCATGCTTTCTCCTGGAACCCCCGAATATTATTCATCCCAGCTGATTGTAGCGTATGCCACTCAGATGAGCATTTTACTATTACTTTGGCACTTATATATCACCTTAACAAAACAGGTACAATGAGCACCTACCCCAAAGAGCTTACAGACTAAATGGATACTTAAGGCAATGGAAGATAAAGCAAACTGCCCAACAAAAGTCAGTGGTAGATGCGGGATTTGCATCCAGGTCTCCTGCTTCCTAGTCTATTATTCTAACCACGAGGCAACCTGCTTAAACCAGCCACGTTTATGCCACAGCTTTCTAAATAATAATTGATGGTTTTAACCCACCATGCAAACATATTCACATTGTGTAGCACCGAAAGCCCTGAGCTATCAAATAGTGAATAATTTATTGCTAATTTATTTTGTACACATTTTCCTCATGCCATCTCAAACATTGCAACGTCCATTTTTATCCAGTTGGTTAAACCGAAACAGCGCCGTGTGGCAGAAGCTCAAGAGGCATTAAGACTCACCCAGGAAAAACTGAAAGAAAAGCAAAAGTGCTTAGCTATGGTAAGAAGCCACGTGGTTGCAAAGTATGTTCACACTTCAGTTTGCGCATAGCTTGCAACTCAACTTCAAAGGGAAACTGCCCAGGTGGTTTTTAAAAATAGGTCAATATTCAGCGGGCTGGTGAGCGGGAAAATTACCCAAGAAACTTTACCCAGACATTCAGCAAAACATTCCCGGATAAGTGTTCCGTTTCATATATCTGAGTAACTTTAGCTGGATGGCACTGCCCATCAGTGCTCCTGGAATGTCCCCACTGCCGTCTCTTGTTAGCAGACTTATTTTGTCTGGGTAATGAGGTACCTGGGTAAAATTTAGCTGACCGGGAGGGGGGGGGGGGGGGGTGTCCAGGTAACTTTTGAATACTGACCTCCAAGAATTTTATATCGCTCTCATACTCAGTGCCAGCATTTTGCCTAAAAAACCATCAGAAGGGTAAAGATGCACAGAGCAGAAGTGGAGCTGCAACATATGGAATGGTTGACATTAGTATGATTATTATTATTATTATTATTATTATTAAGAAGGTGTCAGAATCGCAGAATCCCTGTCGGTTGAGGGTTTCCCCATCTACAACATGATGCACTTGGTATTTTTAAACGAAATCAGATGGCTGCTTGGGCTTACCAGCCCCTGATCGTCAGTATGCAAGCGAGAGATACTCCATCTCCTTCTTGACGCCCCCTCCCTAAAACAAGCTCGCCTAGCCGAGACTAGAGACTGTGCATTTTCATTTGCAGGCTCCTCAGCTATGGAACACTCTCCCTATAGTCTTGTGGCAGTCTGAATGTATTAAGACCTTTAAATCATTGTTGAAGGCATTTCTCTTGAAGCAGGCCTTTGACTGAGTAAGCATAACTGAAGGCAGAAATGATTCATTGTTGTTGCTGTGTTGGATATTAATATAGTTGTAGATTCCTTATTTGCTTGGTCCTTCTACTTGTTCTGTGGTTTTAGAATTTTTATATTATGAATGTATACTTGTACATCGCTTAGTGCCCTTGGCATAAATGATTAACACATTTTAATAAACTAAACTCAACTAATTGTAATTCATATTTTGTCCTACAAAGTTCTAGTAGCTGTACTGGTCCTGAGGAAAACTGGACTCCTTGTAGGTTGTGTTCTCACAGGACAAGCAGGATGGTTGTCCTCACAAATGGGTGACATCGAGGATGGAGCCCACCACGGAAAACTTCTGTCAAAGTTTAAACAGAACTTTGACTGGCCCCTACTGGGCATGCCCAGCAAGGCACTGACCCTGCAGCCAGCAGGGGTCTCCCTTCAGTCTTCTTTTTTCCGCGCAGCAGTTGCCACGCGGTGAAAGGAGCTCTCTTACCACGTTCCTGACAGGAATTCGGTATTTTTCTATCCGAAGAAAATTTGCCCCTCAGGGGTCTCCCTTCGACAAATTTTTGTCACTTTCGCGGAAACCGGTAAGTTTTTTCCCTTTTTTAATCGGCGGCCGTCGATTTTGGCCCTTGAGGCCTGTGGGAACTTACTGAGCCCGCGCCTAAATTTGGCCTTAAGCCATGGCGACGGGGGTTCCGTCGATGTCCGGATTGTACCCGGACTATGTCCATCACTGACCCCCATAGGGTTTGTGTTTTATGTTTGGGTAGTGAGCATGATGTCCTGACTTGCACCAAATGTGCCTTAATGACACCTAAGGGTCGCAAGGCCAGGATGGAGAAGATGGGGCTCCTCTTCCATGCACCCACCCCAACGCCATCGATAGCATCGACGTCATCGGAACCGGCACCGTCGAAGTTGCACCACCATCGCCAGCCCGCCGGTGACCGTCCACCATCGATGACTTCTCGGCCGTCGACTCCTGTCCCCTCCCCGGATGACCGAGGAGATCGGAAGGATAAGCATCGCCATCGACGGCACAAGTCTCGGCCCGTCGAGGATCCGCAACCATCGACCTCTGAACAGGCCGAGCCACCGAAGAAAAAGCCTCGGTCGGACCTGGCACCGTCCACGTCTCGTTCGCAGGCACCGAGGAAACCCTCACCCTCCCGGGGTGCGGGGGCCGTGATCCCACCGGTTACGGTGGTCCCTCCGGCCCTGCCTCAGCCTCCCTCTCCCGTCGAGCCGGGTATGCTTACCCCTGGTCTCCGGGCAGAACTGGACCGGCTGGTCCAGGAGGCCATCGAGAATGCGATGCGAAGATTCCAGCCTCCACCGGCACCGCCTCCGGCACCGATTCCGGCACCGCCTCAGGCACCGACCTCAGCACCGACTCTGCCACCGAGGATGGAACCGACCACCGAGCCTATAGTGGAAGCGTTGGCACCGATACTAAATCGTATGGAGGCACTTATGCGCGCCCTTCCATCGGTGATTTCATTAGCACCGACTACACCATCATCTCCGGAAGGACATTCATCGACAGGAGAAACACCGTTCCGGATTCCTCCGTCCGGTGTCGTTCCATCGGTGCCTTCACATACCTTTCCACCGATTTATCCTTCGGCTCCATCGATTCCAAGATCGGCACCGATTCCATCGGTGGCCCCGAAGCCCTCGATGCCGTTCACTGTTCCGCTTGCAGCACCGGTTCCATCGATGCCTTTGGATCCTCTACCAGGTCCTTCAGGACAGCAAACCTTACATGATCCTTATGATACCTGGGGTGATGATTCATCTTCAGATACAGATTTACCATCCCCACCATCTCCTACAGAGAGTAGAAAACGATCTCCTCCTGAAGATCTCTCCTTTATAAATTTTGTAAAGGAGATGTCAGAAGTTGTGCCTTTTCAGCTGCAATCTGAGACCGATGACAGGCACCAAATGATGGAGCTGCTCCAATTTCTGGATGCCCCCAAGATCATCGCTTCCATCCCCATTCACCAAGTATTTCTGGATCTTTTAAAGAAAAACTGGGAATCACCTTCATCTGTGTCACCAGTCAATAAAAAAGCTGACTCAACCTACCTCGTTCAGTCAGCACCAGGATTTCAGAAGTCTCAACTGGATCATCGCTCTGTTGTAGTTGAGTCTGCGCAAAAGAAAGCCAAGCGTTTAAAGCCACACTCTTCCACTCCCCCTATCAAGGACAACCAATTTCTTGATAGTGTGGGAAGGAAAGTGTATCATGGGGCTATGTTGATATCTCGTATAGCTTCATACCAACTTTATATGACTCAGTACAACAGAGCTATCCTTAAACAAATGCAGGACTACGCTGACACCTTACCGGACCAATACCAGCCACAGCTTCAAGCCCTCCTTCACAAAGGATTTGAAGCTGGGAAGCACGAGATCCGAACGGCCTACGATATCTTCGATGCTTCCACGAAAGTCTCAGCTACTGCCATCTCAGCCAGACGTTGGGCTTGGTTAAAATCATCCAACCTTCGCCCAGAGGTTCAGGATCGTCTAGCCGATTTACCCTGCTTAGGGGATAATCTGTTCGGAGAACAGATTCAACAAATTGTGGCGGAATTGAAGGATCACCACGAGACGTTGAAACAACTTTCGTCTGTTCCATCTGAGGTATCCTCCAAACCACCACCTAAGAAGGACTCCAAAAAGTCATTCTTTCGGCCACGTCGTTATTACCCTCCGTCGACTAGGCCTCGTCCGGCTCGATCCTCCACCAGACCTCAGCCACGCCAACCTCGGAAACAAAGACCTGCTGTAGCCCCACCCCCCGGGCCTGCGGCAGGCCTTTGACTTCCCGACTCGGAGCACATGCCATATCCCACTCCCCCACATCCCTGTAGGGGGTCGTCTGTGCCACTTTCTACAGCATTGGATACGGATTACCTCAGACCAGTGGGTGCTGGCGATTATCGCACAGGGTTACCACCTCAATTTCATAACTCTTCCGGCAGACTCCCCGCCGCTTCAAGCGTGGAGTCTATCCAGCCATTTGGCTCAATTACAACAGGAAGTATCTCTTCTTCTGCAATCAAATGCTATAGAACTCGTTCCTCCCTCTCAACGAGGCAAGGGATTCTATTCCAGATACTTCCTAATTCCAAAGAAATCAGGAGGGCTACGTCCAATTTTAGACCTTCGAGCCCTCAACAAGTATCTGCAAAAAGAAAAGTTCAAGATGGTAACCCTGGGCACGTTACTCCCTCTGCTGCAGAAAGGGGATTGGCTATGCTCCCTCGACCTCAAGGAAGCTTATACCCATATTGCGATAACACAATCCCATCGCAAATATCTGCGGTTTCTCGTAGGCCGCGACCATTATCAATACCGAGTACTGCCTTTCGGTCTGGCATCTGCTCCACGGGTCTTCACCAAATGCCTCGTAGTTGTAGCAGCATTCCTCAGGAAGGAAGGTGTCCACGTATACCCCTATCTGGACGACTGGCTGATCAGGGCCTCCACCCCTCAGATTGCCCGGTCCTCCCTACAATTGACAATCAACACACTCCTTTCCTTAGGGTTTCTTGTCAATTACGAGAAATCTTGCTTCGTCCCATCTCAAACCTTATCTTTCATTGGGGCAGACTTGGACACCTTACAGGCAAAGGCCTACCTTCCGCTACAACGGGTCCAAACTCTCATGTCCCTAGCTCACCAGCTCCAGTCTCAAGACACTGCCACAGCTCGCCAATTCCTAGTTCTCCTAGGACACATGGCATCCTCGGTTCAAGTCACTCCCATGACCAGACTAGCCATGAGGGTAACACAATGGACTCTACGACAACAATGGATTCAAGCTTTTCAGCCTCTGTCCTCCATAATCACAGTCACACAAGCGCTGCGCCTATCCTTAACTTGGTGGACGACTCAGGTCAACCTCCTTCAGGGCTTACCCTTTCTTCCACCGGATCCGCAAGTTATCCTAACCACCGACGCTTCCCACATCGGTTGGGGGGCCCATGTGGACAATTTTCAAACCCAAGGGTTATGGTCCAACGAGGAAGCCGAACACCAGATCAATTTCCTGGAACTTCGAGCAATCCGCTATGCGCTCCGCACTTTCAAAGATCATCTCTTTCATCAGATAATCTTAATCCAGACGGACAACCAAGTGGCCATGTGGTACATAAACAAGCAGGGAGGCACAGGCTCCTTCCTTCTGTGTCAGGAAGCTGCGCAGATCTGGGCGGAAGCCCTCTCCCACTCTATGTACCTCAGGGCCACTTACCTGCCGGGAGTAGACAATGTATTGGCAGACCGGCTGAGCCGTGTCTTCCGACCGCACGAGTGGTCACTCGATCCTCTGGTAGCGACCTCTCTGTTTCACAAGTGGGGTTCTCCCCGCATAGACCTCTTTGCGTCCCCTCAGAACCACAAAGTGGACGATTACTGCTCTCTCATTCGGAGCCAGAACTCTCGGCCGAGGGATGCATTCTCCCTCAAGTGGACAACCGGTCTGCTCTACGCATTCCCCCCACTTCCTCTTGTGTCAAAGACTCTCGTGAAGCTACGCCAGGACGGAGGAACCATGATCCTGATAGCACCTTACTGGCCACGCCAAGTATGGTTTCCAATACTCCAGGATCTCTCCATCCGCAGGCACATTCCTCTGGGAAAGGACCCGCATCTGCTCACTCAAAACGACGGATGCCTCCTCCATCCCAACCTCCAAGCCTTGTCCCTGACGGCATGGATGTTGAAAGGTTAGTCCTTCAGCCTTTCAACCTTTCAGATTCCGTTTCTCGAGTCCTGATAGCTTCACGAAAGCCTTCCACAAGAAAGTCTTACTCATACAAATGGAAAAGGTACACATCATGGTGCACTTCTCAGTCCCTTGATCCCCTTTCCTGTCCAATTTCCAAATTCTTGGACTATTTATGGCATCTCTCTGAATCAGGTCTTAAAACCTCTTCCATTAGGATGCATGTCAGTGCGGTAGCCGCCTTCCATAAAGGTGTACAGGGTGTCCCTATTTCAGTACAACCCCTAGTAACACGTTTTCTTAAAGGCTTGCTCCATCTGAAGCCACCCTTACGGCCTCCGGCCCCATCCTGGGACCTTAATCTGGTTCTTGGTCGTCTAATGAAACCTCCTTTCGAACCTCTGCACTCCTGTGAGTTAAAGTATCTCACATGGAAAGTGTTATTCCTTTTGGCTATCACTTCAGCTCGCAGGGTTAGTGAATTACAGGCCCTAGTTACCTATCCGCCTTACACTAAACTCCTGCAGGACCGGGCGGTACTCCGCACTCACCCTAAATTTTTACCTAAGGTAGTTTCTGAGTTTCATATCAATCAATCCATCATACTACCTATCTTTTTTCCCAGGCCCCACTCCAACTCTGGAGAACAGACCCTGCATACCCTAGACTGTAAACGAGCTCTAGCCTTTTACCTAGACCGTACAGTTTCTCACAGGAAGAGCACTCAATTATTCGTCTCTTTCCATCCTAACAAGTTAGGACAACCTGTGGGTAAGCAGGCTCTTTCCTCCTGGTTGGCGGACTGCATTTCTTTCTGCTATGAGCAGGCTGGCATTCCTTTCCAAGACCGTGTCAAAGCACACTCTGTGAGGGCCATGGCGACGTCAGTGGCACACCTTCGATCGGTGCCGCTTCCTGACATCTGCAGGGCTGCAACCTGGAGTTCTCTCCATACCTTTGCAGCCCACTATTGTTTGGACAAAGCTGGAAGACAGGACTCCATCTTCGGCCAATCTGTCTTGCGTAACCTTTTTCCAACCTGATGTACCAACACCCTTCCACCTTCCCGGTAGGGTGCGGATGCCCTTTCCCAAATTCCACCCCACTTGTACTGCCTGTTGCACGTCGTTGGGTGCATTTGGTGCAAGTCAGGACATCCTCAGCTCGGTACTCACCCATTTGTGAGGACAACCATCCTGCTTGTCCTGTGAGAAAGCAAATGTTGCTTACCTGATGTAACAGGTGTTCTCACAGGACAGCAGGATGTTAGTCCTCACGAAACCCGCCCGCCACCCCGCGGTGTTGGGTTCGTTTTGTTTTTACTTTCTAGGCACTGCCTGTAGCTTTGAAAATCAGACTGAAGGGAGACCCCTGCTGGCTGCAGGGTCAGTGCCTTGCTGGGCATGCCCAGTAGGGGCCAGTCAAAGTTCTGTTTAAACTTTGACAGAAGTTTTCCGTGGTGGGCTCCATCCTCGATGTCACCCATTTGTGAGGACTAACATCCTGCTGTCCTGTGAGAACACCTGTTACATCAGGTAAGCAACATTTGCTATATCTGTTCTTGGGCCAAAATAAGAATTATTCAGAACTGTTGCAGTCTGTCTATGTGGCCTTGAAAGTTCACGTAGAACATTATCTTTAAACAGGAGCCTCTGGGTCCCAAGCGTAGTTTTTAGCACCTCAAGAATTTTCCGCCAGGGGAGACCGCTAGATTTAATTGGCTGATTCAGCTCTATCTGGCACTCAATTCATTCCCTACTCTGCAGAACACATCCTCCTCCAGCCCTGAGAGCTTGCATTTGGGTCCTTGTATTCTGTGGTAGCAAAATTGTGCTTCCAGATATCAGGTAATTGCCTGTTTTGAGAGCGGATTATTACAGATCCTCTCTGGGTTTCCTATAAACTGCCTGCTCACTACTTCTCCTTTAAATAATTAAAATTGTTACACACACACACACACACATATATATACATACACAAACACGTAATTATATGTACATTTTTGAAGAGAGGAGAAGAAGTGCATGACTGAGTGATTTTTGTGTGGGGCGAGAGGGAGGGCAGCTTGCTTTAAGGACCCAAGCCCCAAATCTTTTAAGTACCTTCCAATACCTCCCTCTTTCGATTATTCATACATTGGCCCAATTAAAGGTATCCAAGCTTCAAAGAATCACATTTTGTCCAGAATTCTAGAGCAGATCCACTCCTGCTGTAACAGGTAATCCCTCCCCAAGTTACTTTTCGCTCTAATGGTGCCACCTTGGGACTTATCAGTGAGCCTAACGTAAGACTCGTGAAACCAACAGTACAGTACTGCTTCTGTCTCCCTGATTTCCTTCTGTCCTTAATGGATATATCGGAATAAAACAATAGACCTTTATCCGTCGCAAGAATGAAATAGCCAGGAAGGAAAGGAAGATAATAGATATTTTTGTTATCTATCAGAAACAAGTGAAAATGTTCTCAATCTGCAAAATGTGTGTGCTCCTCTCCTCTGCTCAGCCGACAATCTAATGCAGGGGTCGGGAACCCATGGCTCGCGAGCCAGATATGGCTCTTTTGAGGGCTGCATCTGGCTCGCAGACAAGTGTCGCCACACTTCGCGGTTCCCCGCTGACCCAGCTGCTCCCCGGTCCTCCGCCGCCCGGGCTTAAAATGCTGTCAGCCCGGGCGGAACGCGGCGGGACAGCTGGAGTCAGCGGCACCGGCGTGCTCTCTTCTCCTCCTCCCCCCCCCCCCCCCGCGGCCCGGAAGAGGAAGTGGTGAGCATCGGGTGCCTGCGCGGAAGAAGAGACCACGCTAGTGTGGTCTCTTCTTCCCGCGCAGGCACCCGATGCTCTCCACTTCCTCTTCCGGGCCGCGGGGGGGGGGAGGAGGAGGAGAGAGCACGCCGGCAGCGGCACGACTGGAGTCAGCCGGGTGCCAGCGCTGGAGTCATCGGGTGCCTGTGCGGGAGTCTTCCCGCGCAGGCACCCGATGCTCACCACTTCCTCTTCCAGGCCGCGGGAAGAAGAGAGCACGCCGGTGCTGAGCGGCACCGGCGTGCTCTCTTCTTCCCGCGGCCCGGAAGAGGAAGTGGTGAGCATCGGGTGCCTGCGCGAGAAGAAGAGGCCACGCTTGTGGGAAGAAGACTGCAGCGCGGCTCGGAGGAAAATGAAGAGTTTCAACCGCGGCCGATGGGACTCCGCCTCCGCGAGGGCTGAAAATGAAGGAGGTTAGTGTTGGGAGGAGGCTGCTGCTGCCGCGAGTTCCTGGGGTGGGGGTGGGGGAGAGAGAGAGTGAATGAGCGAGCAAGCGTGTGTGTTTGAGATCCTGTGTGTGTGAGTGAGATTGCATGTATGTGAATGATTGAGAGCCTGTGTATGTGAAAGAGAGTATGTCTGTGATTGAGAGCCTGCCTGTGAGAGAGAGAGCATGAATGTAAGTTTACCATTGGGAATCTGTATGTGTAAGTTTGTGATTGAAAACCTGTTTGTGTGAAAGAGTATGTGTGTATGATTGAGATCCTTTGTGTGTGAGAGAAATCATGTGTATGTATGATTAAGAGCCTGTGTGTATAAGTAAGAGAGAGATCATGTGTGTCTGTGTCTGATTGACAGCTGGTTTAGGTGATGGAGCATGTGAGTATGTGATTGAGAGCCTGTGTTTAAATGAGAGAGAGAGACCGTGTGTGACTGAGAGCTGATTTAGGTGATGGAGCATGTGAGTATGTGATTGAGAGCCTGTGTTTAAATGAGAGAGAGAGACCATGTGTGTCTGTGTGTGATTGAGAGCTGATTTAGGTGAGGGAGCATGTGAGTATGTGATTGAGAGCCTGTGTGTAAATGAGAGAAAGAGAGGACATGTTTGTAAGCATGTGAATGAGAGTCTGTGTGTGAGAGAAAAAGACAGCATGTATTTATGTGATTGAAAGCCTGTGTGTGTGTGTAAGCGTGAAAAGATAGACAGCATGTGTGTAAATGTGTAATTAAGAGCCTATATAAGTGAGTGAGAAAAAACAGGTGTATATGTGAGTACTGAGAGCATGTGTGTATAAGTGTGTCATTGAGAGCCAGTGTGAGAGAGAGCGCTGGTATGTGACTGAGAGAGGAGAAAGTTCCAAGCAAACCACCCCACCTCCTGCTAATTCAGAACAATCTCAGGACACCTGGATATCAAACGTTCCCAGGTATGCAGAGCAAAAAAATTTTTGTATCCTTATTATTTTTCATTACTGGATCTTTGTGTCTGCTATTTTGAAATATTTTGTTGGTATCTGGAAATGTTTTATATGAGTTTTAATTATTGGATATTCCTCTCATCAGCTGTTTCGAAATATGTTCTTTTTGTTAGTACAGTTTTACTGCTGATGATTTTATATTTCTTGATTTGTTTTATAAGGATGGGTGATGTTTCTTTTTTCCTTTGTTACACTGCATACAGAGACTCTGGCTTGTTGCAGTTTCCAATTCAGTTTTTTCTGCATGCTTCTTGTTATGCGTTTTGGTCTCTTTATTCTATGTTAGGTGAGGGACAGCACGTGATTCAGGTGAGGTTTTCTGCTGGCGTGTTGTTTCTGTGTAGGACTCTATAGCAGCCTGACTTGGTCCGTTTTCCTAATAGGAGATGTATTGGTGTCTTAAGGCCTGGTGTAATATTTTCAGACTTATTGTACATTAAAAGTGGGATCTTACATAAAATGCACACATTTACTTGTATTTAGTTTTAAACATATTGTATGGCTCTCATGGAATTACATTTTAAAATATGTGGCGTTTATGGCTCTCTCAGCCAAAAAGGTTCCTGACCCCTGATCTAATGCATTCCACCTTACTGGGCCTGCAGTGGAAAACGCTCTGGTCCTTGTTTCCTGTCTACAGAAGGGAAATATTTTGTGTTAGTGCCGATTAAAACTGTCTGCTTTTATAGCTTGAGCCCCTTGTTTTTAGGTTGAAGAGCACCAGAAGTCCTTACAGGCACAGTTTGACGAAAGCATAACCCAGAAGGAAATCCTAGCAGATCGGAAACACCTTACCACCCGGCGCCTGCAGAGAGCTTCTGCTTTAATCTCAGCCCTGGATGACGAGAAAGTACTTCCTTTATCTTCTTATCGCGCCGGAGGGATTCAGCCTCAGGGGAGAATTTCACCTCCATTTATGGAAAAATGAGGTTTAAATGGGAGAAAAGGGGGAGTAAAAAGAATATTTGACAAATAGCTAAATTACAGGGTCATTCATCAAAATGCATTTATGGCGTTGACGCCCGTGATAACGGCATAATGCGTGAGCTAAGCTGTGCGATATGCCCAAAACGGCTGTAATGTAATTTGTGATAAAGATTGCAAATTGCATTTTGGCCGTTTCTGATCTTGGAAAGGGAGAGGGAGTGGCGAGGAGCAGAGAGAGAGAGAGCCTCTGGGGAGGCCTTCACAGAATTCAACTATTTATATCACTTTAGGCGGGCCAGCTAGTAACTCGAGGTGAGGTTTTCGTGGTGGTTTAGGGTTTGGGGGCCAGTGTGACATGCAGAGTGAAACGTATGAACTGCACAGTACACCTCAGTGAAGATTTAATGTCACTTGGAGTGAGGAAAGTCTCACAAAGATGAGATTTCCACAGTGTTCTCTCACCCTAGCTTGACAGTACCCTGTTATAGAGTCCATCTAGATAGGCTAAGAGAACATTGTAGAGATCTCATCTTTGTGAGACTTTCCCTACGCCAATTGGCTTCATATCTTCACTGTGCTGTTCGTTCGTAAGGCTCAAACTGGCCCCAAAACCCTAAACCACCACAAAACCTCATCTCTGGTTATTAGCTAGCCCTCCTTTAGTGATATAAATAGTTGACCACTATGAAGCCTTATAAAGAGTCTCTCTCTCATTATCATAGCCACACCCCCATTTCCTTATTGCAGACAAAATTTATAGCATTTTCATGAATCTAGGCCTTAGATTGCATGATTTCTAAAAACTGAATCACAGAAGGAGCTCTACCACTTACACAAGTCACACGGTATGAAAATGAGAGACGTGCGGTTCCATACGAGTCCTGGCTCTGTAACCTCAAGGTCGTATCTGTTTAATTTCTGTGCAGCATTGTCATTAGAACTTTGCTCTCTTCTATCAACCTTTACATAGTAAAATGGATTAAGCAACCTGAGCTCCAGTTTCCTTGCTTTTATCATCAGATGGTGGTCTGCTAGTTGGATTGAACAAAATTCATTAGCGGTGAGCAGCCAACAGCGAGTCCAAAAATAACTTACGGTAGCTGGAAACCTGAGGAGATGTGACCTGGAAACCAGAGAGCAGGACCTAGCATGGAACCCAGGCATCTCTTTTTCACACAGTGAATTTTAGCAGGCTCCCAGGGAGCTCATAATCTGAGTTTCACTTGGAAAAGGTGAGATAGGGTTAAAGGACTTTTGCAAGTGGTCTTTAGTTATCACGCTTTCTGCTTCAAGCACAGCTTTGGCACAGTGTCTGAAAGCATATTGTGGTGTTCCAGGTGCGATGGAAGGAGTCGGTCGATAGGCTGGACCAGAGCTTGCAAGGGATCATGGGTGACACCCTCATTTCGGCAGCGTTCGTGGTCTACAGTGGCGTCTTCACGGCAGGACACCGCCAGGGGCTGAGCCACGAATGGTCGGAATATTGTAACAAGAGCAACCTTCCTGTCACTCCCGCCTATTCCCTCATTCGGACAATGGCGGGGGAAAATGAGGTGCTTGGACTCCTTCCATGTGCATGCCTGCAGTATAGCTCAGGAAAACGAAATCCTTCATTATCTCAAGGAACGTTGCAGCACCAAATTTATAAACGCTAATTGAAATTAGCTTAGGTGGAGCAAAAGCTCAATTGCTTTAGCCAGCCAAGATACAGCACATAAAACACAACCCTTATTCATTACAAAAACTCGTACACTTTTATTCCAACAAGAATAATGTAAAACTACATGCTTGTTGTCTTACAGCTAAGACCCATAGCATTGCTCTTCATCCTTGTTGGAATAAAGATGAACATTTTATAATGAACAAGAACGTGAGCAG
Source organism: Rhinatrema bivittatum (assembly GCF_901001135.1). Classification (NCBI taxonomy): domain Eukaryota; kingdom Metazoa; phylum Chordata; class Amphibia; order Gymnophiona; family Rhinatrematidae; genus Rhinatrema; species Rhinatrema bivittatum. Next base: position 33,924,097 of record NC_042617.1, on the reverse strand, counting down.
TGAAGTTCCTTTATTTGGATTTTCCAAGTCACTAATGAGCAGCCATAGAGGTTAGAATAGTGAGCTACATACGGCAGGCCAGGAGAGTTCATGGCATTTCTGACTTCAGATTCTGCGAAAATTTCTCTGTGAGACTGGACAAGTCACTTTCAGGCCGATACAGTAAAGTGTGGCTGCGGTTACCCTGCTTCTAACCCGCTTTCTACTCACAATTTGGCCGCGTTAGTCCAACCCGCGATTCACTATCCCTTTTAACCCATCCTTACTGCTTCTTTAAATCAACGGGAAACCCTTTCCGCCCGCGGCATGTATATTAGATGTAAACGATCGGATTAGCTATTCCCTCCCATACAGTAACGTGCGCCCCGATTATCGCTTTTTTAACCTGCAGTTTTGCCGCGTGTTTAACCTGCTAACTTACCGCCTACCCTTACCCCTGCGTTAGTGTGGAGCGTCAGGTCAGAGAGACGAAATTTCACGGGCAAACGACCCCCTCACCCCCCGGGACAAGAGCCAGGATCGGGCAAACTTTCCCCCAGCCCCCGCTCGCGTCCATGGTGCCGGTCTCCCGTGCGGGCGCGCTGACAGCTCCGGAGCAGGAAGGAAGGACCTGTTTCCAAACATAACCTAAACTCTTGCCTGCCCAACCTAAAATCCAACGCGCCGGGAAAGCCACTCTTCAGATCGCGACTAATCCCAGCCCCCGCTCACCTGCCCTGGCCGTGTCCATGGGTGCCGGTCTCCGGAGCAGCCCCAGTCCTCTCTCCCATCCTCCTGGGGGCAGCCGGCGGCGAGAGCGAGAGCAGCCCGGGGCGGATCGCGAGGCGGCTTCCAGCAGCCCTCGCCGGCGATGGTGAATGGGCGCACGCCGTGACCTCAGACGTCCAGCCGGGCGCTCAAGTCACGGCGTGCGTTCATGCACCCTCGCCGGCGGGGTCTGCTGAAAGCCGCCTCGCGATCCGCCCCGGGCTGCTCTCGCTCTCGCCGCCGGCTGCCCCCGGGAGGATGGGAGACATGACAGGTACCAGCACACCACTTCTAGGTACCTGTAATTTCAAATGTCATTACCTGTCATTACTGTATAGCGCCTATACAGTAAAATGGATTGGGCTTCATGGACGCGCGTTGGACGCGGCTTGCATTTGCATGCCATTTAAATACAGCATCGAGCGGTATGTGATCCAGACTGTGTGTGCGGCAAACGCGGGTGTGCCCAGCACTAACACACCTCTTTCTACCGTATCTTACTGTATCGGCCTGTTTGTCTCTCTTTGTCTCAGTACACTGAGTCATAAGTGTAGTGACCTTATTCCTTTATTCTTCTGCCCTTTAAAAAAAAAATGTCATAAAGATCAGTCATCAAAATTGGTAATCAGATATTCTACCCCTGAGGTGGCTGTGTGTGTTATAAGGATCAAACTATAAAGTGCATTGGAATTCAAAATAAGGCGCTATTTGAATCCAAATTATTATTATCTATGCCAAAAATGTATTCCACCTTTCTGTCGCATTTAGAGCATTCTGTTCAGGGCTAGATGAAGGTGGGGGGTAGCTGCCTCGGGGGAAGCAGTGCGGGATCCGGTGACCTGGTGGTCAGCCTGCCGTGGCCTGTGTTTGAGAAGGCCGGGGAAGCCATTCCCAGAGAAGGAAGCAGCTGCAGCAGGTCAACCGGATACGCGAGCGAGCGCATCACCTTTCACCCCTGCCCCCAAAGTCTTAATCTGCATGATCTGTGTGTGTGTGTGTGTGTGTGTGTGTGTGTGGTTTGGGGGACAGCGGTGCATATTTTGATGTGCGCCGAAGCACAGAAACTTTTATCTGGGTCTGATTCAGTGTTCTCATAGGTCTTCTCTTTCCTCACAGAGAAATCATTCAAGGGCAGCATGAGGACCATATCCAGAAAGGCGCCCAACTCCTTCTTCCTAAAATAAATCTGCCTCTGCTTCCACTACGGCCATGTCTGGCACTTCTAGTTTGTATTAGGAGTTGCCTTGCAGAATAATTCTTGCCAGCCAAGGTGCCCCTAGTAGTTAACAAAACTCAAGTGTGCTAAAGGGCATGCCTGTCTTTGCCTTAGGTCATGAGAGGAGTTTGCACAGTTAGATCAGATAAATATTGGATGTTGTCTGCCCTGCTAATTCCTTGCAGGGCAGACAGCATTTCAGCTAAAATTGTAAATAAGAAATATTCTTGGCTGGCTGGCTGAGGGGGGGGCGGTGCTGTATGTTGCCATGGGGATGACCCGGGTTCAGTTCCTGGGCCTGGCTTCTGCCACCTGGGCTGGTCAGGGCTGGGCGTGCTGAGAAGGTGTGGTTCGCAGCCTCTGGGTGAGAAAGGGAGTCTTGGCCAGTGCAGAACTCCTGGTGGCCGGATTCAGAATACCACGATCTGTGGCCCCTGGCCGAGGGTCTGTAGCTGGGCTGGGCTGTTGGAAGGGGGATGTTTAAAATCAGGAAAAAAAAATCCCAGCTAGTTGTGAATGAAGGTTCATGACATGGTTGCCCAATAGAGGCAGGTTCCAATTGAACTAAAAGCCCCCCAGGACAGGAGGAAGTTATGGGGCCAAAAAGAAAAGCCGAAGAGAACTTCTGCTGGTTACACTGGTTAAAATGTTTTCAGTGTAAAATGATTTGAGGAAAACTTCGCAACTGTTCTAGAGATAGAATTATAGAAGTCAGTTGCAGTGGGAACTATCAGGGAATTTAAAAGTATACAATCCTGAAATAATGTTGTATTTTTTTAGGTCCGTAAATGGCGGAATGAGGGTTTACCCCCTGATCACTACTCCACAGAAAATGCTATTATAGTGAAAAATGGACGGCGATGGCCTTTGCTCATTGATCCTCAAGCCCAGGCATACAAGTGGATCTGCCAGATGGAAGGTGATAAGTTGCGCCATGTACATGCATCCGATGCCAGTTACATGAAAGTAATGGAGAATGCTATCCGCCTCGGAGAGCCCATTCTGTTACAGGTGAGTTATCATTAGTTTCTTATGGGTAATATCTGCAGGCTAATACTTGAAAGCTCGTCAGAAAAGAATGCCGATCTAAACTGGTGAATTAAGACTGTTTAATTAAAAGTTTTTATGCACTGCCTTCCTGATCCAAAATGGTCCGCCCAAAACAGTGTACAGCAAGAATAAAACACAAAACATCAAAACACAAAATAAAATAAAACCTATACAATAAAATAACCATTCTCATTAAATATCACCCATTAATCATCTTAATCCTGCCCTACATACCCAAACGTGCCCATAACAATCCCTTCGGCAATCTACACCCACATATTACCGCCTTTTAAAATACCCATTAATTCAACCTAACGTTAACCACACAGCTTACCATCATCAGCAAAATTAACTGTTCAACCAATTACTAATTCTTCAATTACTCCCCCCGCCAAGGCAGCCAGGCACAGATGACCAATCCCCCCCCCCCCATCCAAAACAGAAACCTACCCACCCCAACTGAGAAAAGAACCAGGTTTTTATCTGTTTGCGAAAAGTACAGTAATTCAATTCCATCCTAATGTCGGCTGCTGTGTTCTCAGGTCACCCAATTTAGAAGTTCTGATGGATTTCCAAGAAGTTTTCAGATTTATTTAGACCATTTAATTACGTTATATAGAAAGAACTGTCCTTATTTAACTTCCTAAAAAGAAGCTTGAAATGTTTTCCATTTGGGTTTCAAGTACATTTATTGAAATGTATTTGAATACTAAATGGAATGTATTCAAGGAAAATGAGGACTGTGTTATACTGCAAGGGAGTGATGACCAACTAAAGGCACTAGTATGGGATTTGTGCCACCCAGCATTGGACATTATAAATGGACATTGTGTAGACTTGCCGGCTATTGCCTTTGATTCAGGGCATCTAACTTACAGCATGGGTAATTATCTGGTAGTAGAACCTGCATCCACAAGGGGCTGTCACTTAAATAAAGTTTTCAGGGTTGATGGGGAGCTATGGTATTTCAAACCAAGTTATTGTGATAAATGGGAAATGAATTAGAAATATTCATCTCAGCGGCTCAAAGGAATGCAGTTTGGCAGAATGCCAAGCACTCAGCAACCTCTGCAGCAGTATTGGAGAATAGTTACAAAATTATGATGAGATGGTATTTAGCATCACTAAGATCATGGAACCTAATGTTGGAGAGACTGCAGGCAATCAGAATAGCAAGTGGGGTGTGGAGCAAGTTAAAAGTCCTTATACAGTTTGGGTAGTTTTCAATACTTTATTCCAAAAGCAATTCCTCTTATGTGAGCATATCCAATTAATAATCTCTACCAGTGTCCCCCGACACAAAATGCTGCATCGGGAGAGACAACAACATAGATTCTGAATACTCTTCACTTGGAAAATGTCAATATAGAAGGCGCGCAGACATGCCACTCCATTTTTAATGCTATTCTGATGTGGTATTCAACTCCACTTATTTCCCTTTGAGATTGCAGACAAGAGGTTAGATTTGCCATTTTGGGTCATACCAAAGATCCATGAAGCCCGTATTTAGTTTCCAATAGTTGCCAATTCAGGTCACAGGTACCTAGCAAGATCCCAAAAGGTTGATAGATTCCGTGCTGCCTATCCCCGAGATACGGGCCGTTTCAGTAAAATATGCAGGAGATCCGGCGCTCCGAGGCGAGCGCCCGCTCTCCCAACGCGCGCCCGGCCAATTCTCCTGGGCGCGCAATTCTGTATGCAAATGAGGGCCCGCGGTAAAAAGGAGGCGCTAGGGACACTAGCGCGTCCCTAGCACCTCCTTATTGGCAGAAGCGGCGGCTGTCAGCGGGTTTGAGAGCCGATGCTTAATTTTACCAACGTCGGTTGTCAAACCCGCTGACAGTCATAGGTTCGGAAAACAGACGCCGGCAAAATTGAGCGTCCGTTTTCCAACCCGCGGGCAGATTTTTTTTTTTTTAATTTTTGGGGCCTCCGACTTAATATCGCTATGATATTAGGTCGGAGGGTGTACAGAAAAGCAGTTTTTACTGCTTTTCTGTGCACTTTCCCAGTGCTGGCCGAAATTAAGTCCTGCACATTTTTTTTTTTTTAATTTTTTTTAATTTTTGGGGCCTCCGACTTAATATCGCTATGATATTAGGTCGGAGGGTGTACAGAAAAGCAGTTTTTTCTGCTTTTCTGTACACTTTCCCAGTGCTGGCCGAAATTAAGTCCTGCCTTTGGGCAGGCGTTAATTTCTGAAAGTAAAATGTGCGGTTTGGCTGCACATTTTACTTTCTGTATTGCGCGGGACTAACTAATAGGCTCATCAACATGCATTTGCATGTTGAGGGCGCTATTAGTTTCGGGGGGTTTGGACGGGCATTTTCTACACGCTATTACCCCTTACTGTTTTTCGAACCCGTGACTGTCGGCGGGTTTGACAACCGGCGCCGGTAAAATTAAGCATCGGCTCTCAAACCCACTGACAGCCGCCGTTTCTGCCAATAAGGAGGCGCTAGGGATGCGCTAGTGTCCCTAGCGCCTCCTTTTTACCGCGGCCCTCATTTGCATACAGAATCTCGCGCCCACCTACACTAACAGCTTTACTGCATCCTTCAGCAATGAATGCGTTGAGTAAAAAAAAAATATTCTCCTATTTGTCTTAAATGTATCATCTAGTAACTTCATCGCGTGTCCCCTAGACTTTGTACTTTTTGACAGAGTAAACAACTAATTCATGTTTTTCTGTTCCAGTCCACTCATGATTTTATAGACTTCTATCATATCTCCCCTCGGCCATCTATTCAGCATGGTGAAGAACCCTAACCTCTTTAGTCTTTCCTCATAAGGGAATCGTTTCTTAAGAACATAAGAACATGCCATGCTGGATCAGATCAAGGGTCCATCAAACCCAGCATCCTGTTTCCAACAGTGGCCAGTCCAGGCCATAAGAACCTGGCAAGTACCCAAAAACTAAGTCTATTCCATTTTACCGTTGCTAGTAATAGCGATGGTTATTATCTAAGTCAACTTAATTAATGGCAGGTAATGGACTTCTCCTCCAAGAACCTATCCAATCCTTTTTTAAACACAACTATACTAACTGCACTAACCACATCTTCTGGCAACAAATTCCAGAGTTTAATTGTGCATTGAGTGAAGAAGAACTTTCTCCGATTAGTTTTAAATGTGCCACATGCTAACTTCATGGAGAGCTCCCTAGTCTCTCTATTATCCGAAAGAGTAAAAAACCGATTCACAACTACCCATTCTAGACCTCTCATGATTTTAAACACCTCTATCATATCCTCCTTCAGCTGTCTCTTCTCCAAGCTGAAAAGTCCAAACCTCTTTAGTCTTTCCTCATAGGGGAGCTGTTCCATTCCCCTTATTATTTTGGTAGCCCTTCTCTGTACCTTCTCCATCGCAATTATATCTTTTTTGAGATGCGGCGACCAGAATTGTACACAGTTTTCAAGGTGTGGTCTCACCATGGAGCGATACAGAGGCATTATGACATTTTCCGTTTTATTCACCATTCCCTTTCTAATAATTCCCAACATTCTGTTTGCTTTTTTGACTGCCGCAGCACACTGAACCGACGATTTCAATGTGTTATCCACTATGACGCCTAGATCTCTTTCTTGGGTAGTAGCACCTAATATGGAACCTAACATTGTGTAACTATAGCATGGGTTATTTTTCCCTATATGTATCACCTTGCACTTGTCCACATTAAATTTCATCTGCCATTTTGATGCCCAATTTTCCAGCCTCACAAGGTCTTCCTGCAATTTATCACAATCTGCTTGTGATTTAACTACTCTGAACCATTTTGTATCATCTGCAAATTTGATTATCTCACTTGTCGTATTTCTTTCCAGATCATTTATAAATATATTGAAAAGTAAGAGTCCCAATACAGATCCCTGAGGCACTCCACTGTCCACTCCCTTCCACTGAGAAAATTGCCATTTAATCCTACTCTCTATTTCCTGTCTTTTAGCCAGTTTGTAATCCACGAAAGGAGATCGCCGCCTATCCCATGACTTTTTATTTTTCCTAGAAGCCTCTCATGAGGAACTTTGTAAAACACCTTCTGAAAATCCAAGTACACTACATCTACCGGTTCACCTTTATCCATGTTTATTAACTCCTTCAAAAAAGTGAAGCAGATTTGTGAGGCAAGACTTGCCCTGGGTAAAGCCATGCTGACTTTGTTCCATTAAACCATGTCTTTCTATATGTTCTGTGATTTTGATGTTTAGAACACTTTCCACTATTTTTCCCGGCACTGAAGTCAGGCTAACCGGTCTGTAGTTTCCCGGATCGCCTCTGGAGCCCTTTTTAAATATGGGGGTTACATTCTTCATCTCCTTTATCATTTTGGTTGCCCTTCTCTGTATCTTTTCTAATTCTGCTATATCTTTTTTGAGATGCGATGACCAAAACTGCACACAGTACTCAAGGTGCAGTCATATCATGGAGTGACAGAGGCATTATGATATGCTCTGTTTTATTCTCCAGTCCTTTCCTAATAATTCCTAGAATTCAATTTGCTTTCATGGCCACTGCCACAGAAGGTTTCAACATATTGTCCATGATGATGCCTAGATCCTTTTCCTGGGTGATGACTCCCAATGTGGAACCTTGCACTGTATAGTTATAATTTGGGTTTCTCTTCCTTATGTATATCACGCTCTTGTCTACGTTAAATGTCATCTGCAATTTGGGTTCCCTGTCTCACAAAGTCCTCTTGCAAATTCTCACAATCCTGTTGTGATTTACAACTTTGACCAATTTTGTGCCAACAGCAAATTTGATCACCGCACTTGTTGTTCCTACCTCTACGTCATTTATAAATGTTGAAAAACAGTGGTACCAGTACAGATACCTGCACCTTCACCTTTCTCCAATAAGAAGATTGGCTATTTAGTCGTACTCTCTGTTCTCTATCTTTTAACTAGTTCTCAATCCACAATAGAACATTGCCCCCTATACCACGAGTTTTTAATTTCCACAAGATTCTCTCATGAGGTACTTTTCTGAAAATTCAGGTACACTGTGTCAGCTGGCTCACTTTTATCCACATGTTTATTCACATCCTCAAAAATGTAGTAGATTAGCAAGGCAAGACTTCCTTTGGCCAAATCCATGTTGACTTTGTCCCATTAAACTATGACTATCTATATGTTCAGTAATTTGTTGTTTATAATAGTTTCAGTCATTTCCTGGCATGGACATCAGGCTCACCTGTCTGTAGTTTTATGGATCACCATTAGAACCCTTTTTAAAAAGTGGTATTATGTTGACCACGCTTCAGTCTTCAGAGACAGAGGTGATTTTAATGATAATTTAAAGAATACTAATAGGTCTGCAATTTCATTTTAAATTCTTTCAGTACTTTGGGATGTATACCATCTGGTCCAGGTGATTTGCTACTCTTTAGCTGTCAGTTTGCCTTAGTACATCTTCCAGGTTCACTCACAATTTTTTTAGTTCCTTTGAATCATCACCTTTAAATATCACTTCTGGCATTTTGGAAAATAGTGCCAACCAGGCCTGAGGCTAGGGGGCACCCTGGATCCTCCACTGTCGCTGGCAGATCGAAGACCCTCAGAACCCTGGGATCCTCTGCTGGGGGAGGAGATGGAAGCTGTGGTGACCTATGGAGCAGATGCTTTGTCTGATCTCATACGCACTTCCTCTCAATCTGTGATGTCTGTGGTCTCCGCTAGAAGGCTTCTGTGGTTAAGGAACTGGTCTGTGGATGTTTGGTCCAAGTCTCAGCTGGGATTGCATGCAAAGCAGCTAATTTACATGGGGCAGCTTTTATGCAGAAACAATGCGAGATATCTGCTGATTTATAGCTTTGAATGTTATTTTTATAAACCGTTGTGATCTTTATATATGGAACGACGGTATATAAAATGTCTAAATAAATAAAGATATCACAAATTTGGCACAATATCTCCATGATATCGCGCGATATAGAGCATTTATCGCATGATACACGCTATTTGACACATGTTATAGCCCTATCCCAGCTTAATAAATCTCCCTATTAAATTGTAAGCCCACTGGGGGCAGGGAAATATCTCTAGTACCTGAATGTAATCCACTTTGAAGTGCCTAAAAAGCACTATATATTTATATGTGTGTGTATATATATATACAACCCCCCACCATCCTGACCCCCCCAAGACCTGCCAAATTAATTTACTACAACCCCCCCACCCTCCTGACCCCCCCAAGACTTGCCAAAAGTCCCTGGTGGTCCAGCGGGGGTCCAGGAGCGGCCCCAGTGACATAGTAAGGACAAAGGGCCGTCGGCGTCATTTTGATTACTGGCAGCCGACCAAGTCCAGGAGATCGCTCCCGGAACGCTCCTGGACCCCCGTTGGACCACCGGGGACTTTTGGCAAGTCTTGGGGGGGGTCAGGAGGGTAGGGGGTTGTTAATTGGTTGTTAAATGGTTGGGATGGGGTTTTTTTGGGGGGGCTTCCCACAGAAAGAAAAAGATAAAAGTTTTCTGATCTGGGGAGTGGACCGAAATGGCCCTCCCCAGACCCGAAAACAAAATGGAGAGAAAAAAAAATGGTGTGCACTCCCCTAATTTGCTCCATAAGACGCACAGACGCCCGGGAACAGAGCCGGTTTAGCACAAAATTTTTTTTTTTAATTTTCCCCCTCTAAATCCTAGGTGCTTCTTATGGAGTGAAAAATACGGTATATATATATACATATATATATATATATATGTGTGTGTGTGTGTGTGTAAGTATATATACTGTGTGTGTATAATAAATGTACCTCTCTCTACGGTAATTTCTGGGTAATGGAAAATAAACATTTTTTTCCTTTTTTTTTTATATGAACTGAGTTTTGATGTACACATAGTATTGTTGGTGTCATGTTGTTAAAGAGTGAATATAATAACATAGTAAATGATGGCAGATAAAGATTAAAATGGCCTTTCCAGTCTGCCCAGCAAGGTGTTCCGAGTTGTAACTATCGTTCCATGCAAGCTAAGCCCTCGCCTTCTTGTCAGTGCAGGTTACACTCCCACACAGAAAAATGAGCAGGGTCTAGCTCAGTGTTTCATTTCTGTCCTCTTTCCACTAGGGGGTCCTCTGTGTTTACCCCATGCCATTTTGAATCCTGTCACTGTTTTTGTCTTCACCACCAGCTCCGGGTGGGCATTCTGGGCCTCCTCCATCCTTTCCATTAAAAAAAATATATATTTCCTGAGCCTACCACCCTGGAGTTTCATATCATGATGCTTAGTTCTGCAGCTTCTTTTTCACTGGAAAATGTTTGCCTCTTATGCATTTTAATACTTTTCAGGTATTTAAATATCTGTATCCTATCCCCCCAACTCTCCTCTCCTCTCTACAGTATACATACGGTATTTAGATCCTCCTCTAATCTCATAAGACTTTGGTGCAGACTCTGCATGATTTTGGTTGCTTTTCTTTGGATTGCTTCTATCCTCTCCTTATCTTTTTTGAGAACACAGTACTCCAAGTGAAGCCTCACCAGTGAGCTATGTAGGGTATTATCACCTTTTTCCTGCAAATTATGTCTATCTCTGTGCAGCCCAGCATCCCTCTGGCCCTAGATGCTACCTTCAGATTATGAGACGCTATCACCCTTTGGTCTTTCTCCTGTGCCCAATACATACCATGCAGTATGATCAAGCTGTGTACATTATCTTTTTCTTATTGGAAAAGTTAATAAAAATTGAAATAAAAAAAAATTAAATGGAGCTTCCAGAAACAGTTACAGGCAGCCTGTATCAAGTCGATATTTTACTGCTAAATCGTCATAACTAGGGAACATTTTAAGCTCTTCTCTTACCAATCCCTTAAGTTCCAAGAGCGGACATTCAGAAAACTATCACAGATTGCTTCACTCAGGCTGGATCTGATTGATGCATTTGAGCTCTCCACAAATGACACTACAAACACAGCATGAGCAAATAAGTAATGCAATCTGTGACACTGATATTGCTGTTCGTAGGGTTTGGGAAAACTAAAGAAGATCTGCTTAGAAAATTTCTAAAATAACATTTAAAATCACATTGTTGATGCCTGTGTTGAATACCACGTCTCGCCGTGGACCTTTGAAGCTTTGCACAGTGCTTGGTGGACGCGGAGTTCTTTGAAATTTCCATTGTCCCTTAATTTAAAGCCATAGTTGATGGCGCATTGCTGGGTCTCTTGAAATAAAAAGAAGTGCATGATGTTAGCATCTTCATAATCTAATCTATGATTGTTCAGGATGTCGCAGAAGTGTTAGATCCAAGTTTGAAGCCTGTCTTAAGTAAGGAAATCTATCGAAGAGGAGGCCAAGACTTCATCAAGATCGGAGATTCTGAAATAGAATATAACCAGAACTTTAGGTAACAGTGTTTCACTTCTTCTTCTTCTGTAATATTACGTCACAATGAATGACTCTTGGGCTGGCCCAGTGACTGGGGGCTGAGGTTGCTGCGGAGGCAGCGTTCACAGCACCTGGCAGAGAGGAGGTCGCGGCCATGATTGGAGGGTTCTGGCCACTATCCCAGGAGCAGGACTGCAGTGACCCCACTAGGTGTGTTGGTTGGGATGTACAAGAGGGTTGAAAATCCCCGGTTAGTTGTGCATGAAGACTCATAGTGCCAAATTCAAGCCCTGGCTCTGATAGAGCTGGAAGTCCAAGAGAGCAGGAGGAAGCTACTATGATCCCCCCTCCCCCAGGACAAAAAAAGAGTGGATGGCTTGACTCAGCCAGGGTAAAATAGTGTTTTATGAAAGACATTTACATAATTAGAGCAAACCTGGCTTTTTAAACAAGCATTTTATAAAGATAAAGAAAAGGTGAAAAATAGTTGAGCGATAAGGATGCACCAAGCTAGAAGTTTTAGTAACCTACATAAGCATATTAATGTTAAAATCAAACTGCCTAATTTGTTCCTAACAATCAGGATTAACTTACACAACTAATTTATTATTTTAAATTGTTACCGTACTATGATGGCACACGAGTAATTTGTAATCTATACTACCCATATTTCTCTTTATCGTGCCCTTCTGTAAACCGTTGTGATGGTATTTAACTTAACGAAGGTATAGAAAAATTTTCAAATAAATAAATAAATAAATTTTAACTGTTATTTATGAATAATTTTAAGCATATTTTTTATTTATTTAAGGTTTTTACATACCGGCATTCATGATAGAATCACATCATGCCGCTTTACAGTTGAACAGGGGGTGCAAGATATATTAAAACTGGAACCTGTGCAGAGGAAATTGCAGTTACAATGAACAAGGATGATCGACCTGGGAGAGGAGGGAAATACAGTAGTAATTTAACATCATATAGAGTTATTTACAGATAACTGGTGTGGCTGCATTATCGATGTAGATGAGGTGGAATTTAGGAGGGGTCCGGAAAAGCTTGTTTAAACAGCCAAGTCTTAAGCCTTTTTCAAAAGTCAAGAATTGTAGAATAAGTCGGTAGATATTCCGGAAAAAACTGATATTCAGCTGCTCTTCACCTACGGAGGCTCAAACTTCTGGACTACAGCAGCCACCTTATTATTTTTATTTTTAAATGGTAAAGATTCTTCCCTTAGAGGGGGTAATTTTCCAGTAGTTCATGTAGGTCTAAAATCTCCACATATTTTGAACCCACAGACTTAGCCCAAATGTTTAAAGCTGCCTTATGTGGGTAAGTCCACTTTGACAATTTGCGGGTGTAGCTTCCTACATGTATATTTACGTGCCTACTTTTGGAAATCAAAAGTATGTGTGTAAGTCCTTTCCTCACCCCGGCTCCATCTCCTAGCATGCCTACGTGCAGGTGAAAGAATTCATGACATCACATTTCACGTATACTTTTGCAAGAACCAGTCCTGGGTTGATTTTCAAAGACCCACGAACGCACATAAAACAGGGCTTTATGAGCAAAAAGCACTTTGACAATCGATCCCATAAAGTTAGGTGTGAGCTTGGAAAAACGTTTGATTCATTCATTCATTTCATTTGCTCGGTGATTTGTTTATTCGTATCATTTGGTCATTTGTTTTCCATTAAAGTCAATGCATTTTATTTTGGGCTCTAAAATTGAGGTTTTTCTATTCAGTTTAAGTGAAACTTTCAGGCAGGCTTCATCGGTAGAGGGAAGAGCACCTGAAGACACCAAGACTGGGGCAAATTGGCACCAACAGTGACCTGATTAGCCCAAAGTACTGTAACAGGGGCAAAGCAGCTCAGAGAAGGAATGAACAAGCCAAGGCACCATGGGAGGGGCAAAGCAGCACCAACAGTGGCACGAACACCTCAAGGCACCAAAAGATAGGCAAAGGGCACCAACAGTGGCATGATGGCCACAAAGCAATGGAAGATGGGCAAAGCATCTCAAAGAGTGATAGGAAGCCAGAGAAAACTCTAGAGAAGATTTTTGTGGTCCTGACATGAAAATTAGTCCTTAGACCTGAGTGTAAGACCAAAAATTAATTGAACCATGTAGTCATATCTGGGAACTTTTGAGTTTCGATCACTCTGAGATTGCTGTCGATTAGTGGGTGGGGCGGGGAGGTGGGGAGTGAAGGGAGGAATGCATATCAGTTTATCAGCTTTCTCTCTTCCATTCCCCTCCCCCATAAACCCATGCTCTCTGTCTCCCCCACCTTCACTTTCTCCTTCCATGGATGACTCCAATACTCTTTCCTCCCACTCTTCAAAAGTCGCAGCTCCCTGACTTGTGCACTCTCACTCTACTCTCGGCTGAGTCCCAGGTCAGAGAAACAACAGCTGCAGACTAAGCTATATCTGATGCAGCATCCTTCCTCCAGTTTTTCCCTGTATGCTGCCTACAGTGTATTCTAGGCTCACCTCTCCCCTCCTGTGCCCTTGTAGGCTTCCCGAAGGGGAGTGGCTGGATCTGTAAATGGAGAGGCCTAGAGCTTTCTAGTTTTTTCCACAGAAAGTCTTCAATTGATACAAATTCCTGGAGTCTCCGGGTGAAATCTTAGAGTTCCCAGGTATGCATCAAGTAATTGGAAGGCGATAAACTTACTATCTCTAGGCAAGGCTAAGGCTGGAAGAGGTCTAGAGGTCTATAGCTGTCTTGATGTGCAATTGGACCTCAGATCTGGGTAAAGGACAAAAGACTAATTGAACCATCTAGAAAGTGGAAGATGGTGAACTTACTATCTCTGGGCAGGGTGAAGTCAGAGGAAATCTCTGGAGGAGGCCTGTAGCAATCCTGATACAGTTTCCCTGCTGCATCAATGGGAGGAGGCGGGGGGTTTCAGATTTGGAGATTGACTTCCCCTTTACTGTGCCTCTACTGAGGTAAAAACACCCCAAAGCAACAAGGCAAACCAGCACCAATTCCCCTCCCATCTGGTGGGTGGAGGAAATGTGGCATACAGAAAAATGCCTTCTCGATGCCACTTGGGTGCCCAAATCCATCAGACCAAAGCTGAAACCTTGATTGGTGTTAGACTGGTAGTGGCTCATGGCTCACAGGGATGAGTCCTTCTCTTAGTTGGTTTGCTTCAGAATGCAGCCTAAAATGGGTGGTATAATCCATCAAAGGTTAAATAATGAATGAGGCCAGTAGTTAGTAAGTACCTTAAGGGAATTTGAAAATAACTTTTAAGAGAGTGCAAGAGGCCTGAAAAACAGTAGAGGTAAATTAGTAAGGTCCACGGTTGTTTGGCTCAGGATAGCAAATCGCCTGTGTCATGTGTAACCAATCCAGACACCCAAAACAGAGTAGAAGGCAGTGACATAAAACCAGGATAGGCTCAGCTTGTCCTCTTTGACATGGAGCTACATGGTTACCCTGGGCTACAGCTACCAATTGGGCGGGGTTAGATATTCAAAAACTAAATGGCTAAGCTGCTAATTTAAAAAGCTTAACTGGCTATATTCTAGAGTTATTAAAGAGTTATCTGGCTAGAATATAGCCGGTTAAATTGGGGGTGTTCCATGGACAGGAAATAGGTGTTCCCCAGAGGAGCAGAGTTAGACAATATTCGGAGTCTAAAGTTAGTTGGATAAACTTATCTGGCTAACTTTAAGATATCTGGGTATAGTGCTGCTGAATATCCCAGATAGGTGTATCTGACTAACTTAACTAGCCACTCAGCAGCTGAATATGGACCCCTGGGTGTTTTCTCAAAGTGCCTCCTAGTGGTGACTGGGTGCATGACAAGGCTAAGTGAGAGAGATTCCTCTAGCTCAGGGCTTCCCAAATCTGTCCTGGGGACCCCACAGCCAATCGGATTTTCAGGATATCCAGAGTGAATATGCATGAGATAAATTAGCATATACAGAGTCTCCAAGGAATACAAATTTATCTCGTGCATATCCATTGTGGATATCCTGAGAAGCTGACTGTGGGGTCCCCAGGACAGGTTTGGGAAGCCCCGCTCTAGAAGAAGACGACTAGTTGTACAAAAGACTAATTGAACCATCTAGAAAGTGAAAGATGGTGAACTTACTATCTTCGGATGTTTCTAGAAGAAGACCATCCAGAATTGGTATATAAAAGTTGTTTGAGGTTTTCTAATTAATTAAGTGAAAACTGATCCAGTGTCTCAGAAGTATTAGCAACTGCAGGGTTTTTTTTTTAATACCATACTCACTGCAGATTTAAATTTTGCAACAAGTGTGGAATTAAGCCCTCTTGAGCCTACAGAAGCTAAGCCTCTGGAAAATCCTAATGACAGGCACCAAAGGTTTTACAAGAAAAGGAACTCTTGCTTTGTGATAGAAAAATAGACAATATCATCCAATACATTACTATGCTATGATAATTTACGTATTCTTGCATTAAGGGCTAGTATTTTAATCAAATGTTTGTCATTATTTAGGGTTCAGGGTCTTTAAAGAGATTGCTCCTGCAGATAATAATAAATATATATATATATATATATATATATATATATTTCTTGCTTCTTCAGATCTACTTTTTGATAGTGTTGGAACTATTCTGTAATTTTCAGACTATACATGACTACACAGATACCCAACCCCCATTTTCTGCCAGCTGTGTGTATCTTGGTGACCATCATCAACTTCACCGTAACATTCAGAGGCTTGGAGGACCAGCTCTTGTCTAGCGTGGTAGTACACGAACGCCCGCAGCTGGAGCAACAGCGCTGCCAGTTGTTGGAGAGCATCGCTGATGACAATGCAACCCTTCTGGAACTTGAGAACAAGTCACTGACGCTGCTGCAGAAGACAGAAGGTAAGAAGAGGTCATCCATGGAAACAAAAGGCATAGAGATCTCCACCTACAGATCATCAAAGCTGGCACCTGTGATCCTTTAGAACAAGTAATATTGGCTGCATCAGTAGATGCCTCCCTGATAAAGCAGTCAACTCTTTATCTCTGTGTTTCCAGTTCTTGGAAGGGGACATTCTCTTTTATTTTCTTCCTCTTCCCTCCCCACCCCCCCATCTTTGTCTTCAGTCTCTTGGCAGCACCCACTTCCCAGAGGGCATGGCCAGGCAGATCAAGGAAGCCTCACTGGCCCATGGCCTGGAGAAGCACCTCTTATTGAGGTGCACCCCTTGCTGGCCATCAGCAGCCATCAGTAGCAGCAGTCATCTTTCCTCCCTGGCCAGGCTTCACCATATCACCTCCTTCTCTTCACGGTGTGCAGTTCATTTTGAAAATTGGTGTAATTTATGCCTGCATTTGCTGACTTTAGTACCCCCATAGTGCTCTACTGTATTTAGTTCTCCCACTTTGGAATTTGAGAATACCCATGCGCAGAAACTTGGGGTAAAAAAAACAAAACAAAATACAGCACTGAAGAACCCCTTTAATGTGGATCGTAATGGTTTTGTTGTGGGAGTGAAGGGAGCAAGGATGTGTCAGCCAAAGCAAATTATTTGGGGAAAGGCATCAACCTCTTAGCCCTGGCAAGTCAATGGGATTAGATGTCTGCCCTACTGATAAGTGCATTAAGAGGAAATATGTTTTTTTAGAGAAAAAAAAAAGGCAGTTTGATCACAGGAATAATACTTAGGCATATGGGAGGCACCCTTACCCTGCTTTGTTAAGTTTAAATTTGATTATAATCCGATTTAAGACAAACTTGAAAAAGATGGAAATCAAGAGGTCAATATTCAAAGTGTGTTCAGCGCTATTTGGCCGGATAAGCGGGACTTATGCAACTAAGTAGCAGCCGCTGAATATGCGCCCACGTTCAGCAGCCGCCACTTAGCTGTATAATTTCCGTTTACAGCTAAAAAGTTAGCTGCATAAGTTGTGGGCGGGCAGAGGGAGGATCAGTGTAGAGCGAGTTAGCCGTACAACGTTTGTGGCTAACTGCTGATATTCTGACTTAGCCGTATAAGTTGTATGGCTGAGCTTAGACGTGCCTTAGAGCAGGTCTAACCTTAGGCGGTTAGACTTACCCCGGCTAAGCACTCAGTTATACGCATATGTTTAGTGGCATAGCCAAGCCACTGAATATACATCGTAACTTAGCCAGATAAGTTCTAACCGGAGGCGGTCCAAGAGAAGGACAACCAAAATGGTGGGAGGTCTCCATCAAATGAATTATGAGGAAAGGCTGAAGGACCCGGCACCTGTAGCAGGCACCAGCAGAGACGGCCTGCTACAGGTGCCTGGGTCCTTCAGCCTCTCCTCTCCTCCAGGTACACCCTGGAGGAGAGGAGATGCAGGGGAGATATGATACAGACCTTCAGCTACCTGAAAGGTTTTAATGATGCACAATCAACAACAAACCTTTTCCACTGGAATGGATCAATAGAACTAGGGGTCACGAAATAAAACTCCGGGGAGGATAACTCAGAATCAATGTCAGGAAATTTTTCTTCACGGAGAGGGTGGTGGACGCCTGGAATGCCCTGCCGGAGGAGGTGGTAAAGGCAAAAACGGTGCAAGATTTCAAAGGGACATGGGATAAACGCTGTGGATCCCTAAAGGCAAGGGGGAGGGGAATGCAGTAAGGCGTGGGGGTAACTTGCTGGTGTGGCGGATTCTACCCTTAACAAATAAGCCGTCGTATGAGGGTAACCTGCTGGTGTGGTGGATACTACCCTTGGCAAATAGACCTCAAAATGTGATGCAACTCCATCATTGCTTGCTACTTCAATGGCAGGAGGAAAAGAAGAAAAGAAGAATTGGATTCAGACAACAACCAACAAAGACATGAACTGTACGGTCTGGGAAAACACATGAACATGGGGGTAACTTGCTTGGTGGGGGTAACTTGCTTGATGTGGAGGTTACTACTCTAAACCAAAAGCCTGATAGTACACTTCTGATGCAAATCCAACATTGCACATTGCTCTCTGATTCAACAGCGGGGAGGGGGGGTGAGGAAATTGGACTCAAACAATAAACAACAAGAGCCCTGACCTCGGTGGTCTGAGTAACTGATAAGTATGGGAAACATAACTATGGAGTTTGCTGGACAGACTGGATGGGCCGTTGGGTCCTTTTCTGCCGTCACTTTCTATGTTTCTATGTTATCTGGCTAAGTTACTTAACCGGCCAGTTTTGAATATTGACCCCCAAATATCTATAAATAAATAAAATCAATCAATCGTTTTCTCCATTCTGTTTTCCCTGTCAAGTTAATTGGTCCAGCTAAGATCCGTAGTATTACTTTCCCAACGTTTGTTGTTGCTTTTTTTTTTTTTTTTTTAATCATTTAATGAAATGTATTCTGCAATCAGGTACATTTTTTTAATAAATAATATAATTTGAAAATAAATTTAGGGACAGCCAACCAACTCCAGTTTGTGGGTGACACATTGAGCCTGGCCAGCGCTAATGAATTTCCCTTCTCCGTGCATTCTGGGATTGCTCATATTTTATCAATGCAAATGCACAAGGAGGGAGAATTGGAGGTAGGTGGGGCTGAAAACAGGACTGACTCATGAATTGAAGTATTATCGTCAGCTCTGCCATTTTTGTGTTTTGTTTTTGTTGTATTTTTTTTCATAATAATTCCCTATTTTTGCACTTAAGTTCTAAAGTTAATGCCTTAAACATTTAGGGAACATACTGGATGACCAGGACTTGATCGACACCTTGCAGAGATCGAAAGTTACGTCGAAAGCAATTTCTGAGCGTATCGAGGCATCGGCTAAAACAGAAGCCACCATTGAAGGCGTGCGAGAGAGCTACCTGCCTGTTGCGACCCGCGGCGCTGTTCTGTACTTCGTGGTGGCAGACCTTGTCCAGCTTAATTATATGTATCGCTTTTCGCTGAGCTGGTTTCATCACATCTTTGTGGCATCCATGGACCCTGTGAATAAAACCCAGATAGAGACGAGCCCCGCAGAGTCGTCGCCTTCTGTGCTTGGCACAGTGCGCGCCCTCAGCAAGCAGAGGAGTGCGGTAACCGGGGAAAGCCGGGGCGAGCGCAGCCCCAGGGATAAACATTTTCGGAGCCATCTTCAAAAAATAGTGGACACACTGACGGGAAATGTTTATACGGTAAGGTGTCATTTACCCGAAAAGTGGGAGAAAGCTTGCATTTTGGCCATGTTGATCTGTCATTGTAGCGCAATTGTGGTGTGCGATCCCCAGGTTCTGCATTGCACTAGCTTTCGTGCCTTTGTTTCTGTAGGCTGTTTCTCCTGCACTCTTCACCGAACACCAGCTCCCCTTCTCGTTTTTGCTGTGTTCTGCCATTATGAGAAACGATTCCAGTGCAGACGGAAGTAGCAGATTGCCCACTGACCCTGGGGCTCTGCCAGAGGCTGAGTGGCATGTCTTTCTGCACTCTGCTCTTTTGGTGAACATGATAGCTGCATCTGAAAATAAGGGTAAGTGAGGAATAATGTATCTGGTGCACTGTGCAGAATGGCAGCTTTCCTGTGATGCTTCCAGTCTGATCACTGAGATCATAGCGGGATCACTTTGCATATATATTTGTAAATAGTCTCTGCTTTGATTCCTCTTATCTTGCAAATTGCTTATTTCTCCCTCTTGTTTTAGCTTGTTCCACGTTTGTAAGTTATTTGATCTTGCTCTCTGCTTAGTAATATTATGTGCATTGTTCCATTGGTTAATGTAAAGCTCGTTTAGCTATAATTTGGTTCCATGTTTCACTGTAAAGCTCGTTTAGCTACAATTTTTGTTTAATGTAAACCGATGAGATGTTCCCAACGTTCATCGGTATATAAAATCTTCTAAATAAATAAATAAATAGATATTTTTGTTAAGAGCATTGCTTGCATAAACAATGCCGTATCTTTGCACGGAATGTTGCATACGTTCGTTTACATATTAAGTTTAGTATTTTGGAGTTATTGATTTAGACTCTGCAGTGCTTGAGAACTTAGTCCGTGGGGCCCAGGCACAAGCTTTTGGATATTAAAGAGGCATTTGCTCTGTTGCCAAAGATGACCTTTGACACATTGAGCTATGCATCTCTCTGTTTTAAGATTGTGCGAGGGAGCAGGAGGAGGTTACACATAATAAGATGTGTAAAACCCTAGCTTCTCACTTAAGGGCCAGTGGATGTTTCCATGTCTGCAGAAACAGACTGAGTCAGTCTGGCTTTTTCTTTCTTTGCATTCAGGGATTTACATTTCCAGTTTCAGTGGGTCAAATCCATCCCAGGCTCCGCCTTTTCCCAATGATTTGCTGCCGTCTACACTTAAGCCAATCACAGGTACCTGTGAATAGTAAAGCTCCTCCCCATTTGTCCCCTCCCCCCCCCCCCCTCCAGTCCTTCTTTCCTATTGATCTGCCTTCCTTTTCTTGAACAAATGGGGACTAGGAGGCAGAAACCTTTGCAAACAACAAGACCGCAGCTTTTATTCTTGCAAATAATACAATTTAATTCTAACACGAATGGCGCATTCATTGTGCCAGGTCAGCAACCTCTTCCTCCCCGCCTCCCCACTTGGCTGTACATCATCACACACTCCTTATCCAATGCTGAATACGCAGTCTGAATGCTTCCGGTACTACTCACCTGTTCTCGGCAGCTTGCTGAACAAACCTGGCTGCATTCGACCTGCCCGACCGACCCCCAGTTGACACTTTGGACTTGCAGCCTGCTCATCCAACCTGGCTGCAATTTGGCCTGCATTGCCACTAGTTCCTGCCTGCAGCTGGATTTGGCCTTGATGCTCAGCCGTCTGCGTCCCTGACAGTTCAGCTGAAGGCACAAAGGGCACTTGTGTCCTTTGCTAGATCTGTCACTGGATGTCTCATCCCTCGGCTGAAGCTGGGGTCTTGACTACTTCCCACCCTTCAGATGCGACACTGGTCCCTTCCCCCTGCCACCTGGAATTATATTAGCTGGGCCAGAAGGGAATTAGGGTGGGTGGGTCTTTAAGCCCAACGCTGCTTTTGAGCTGCACCTAACCCTGCCCATTTGCTTTCCACATTCTCCAGCTGTTCCTCACGCCATTTTTTTTTTTACATTTCTTTCCTCCATATTGCACTGTTTCCAGCCAGGGGTCTCACTGACTATTGTATAATAATCATTTATACGACTCTTAGACAGGTGTTTCACCTGGGTAAAATAATGTGCTCGTGTGAATAATACTTAGCGCCGTTTGTACTGTAGATGGGGGTGGTTATTTTTTAAAGCAGTTTCCCAGTTTCCATAGCTTTTAGCCATGGGAAATGTAGGGATTCCAGTGGGTTGGTTTAGGTTGCAGAAATGAAGCAGCATGTGGGCATTTGGGTTTCAAATGCATGCACAGGTATTTTGTTCCCACTCGGCCACCCTCACAAAGGGCAGGTTGAATGGAATTGAATTTCAGTTTGTCATGCCTGTCTACAAAATCAAACATCATACAACTATACATCATTCTAAATAGTATACATCATTACATCCTAAAATACAAAAATCATTAAACACATACATAAACATCAAAATAATACATCATCATCAAATACATAGAGGTCGATATTCAGCCTCAGAGCAGCTAGTTAAGTTAGGATGTCCTGAAAGGAGATTGGTCCTTTCACTGACAAATGATAGTGAATGGATCAATCATCAATAAGTGAAGGAGTGAATAAGTTAACATTAAGTGCCTGACTCTTAATATTAATTTTTCACTCCTTCAATTATTTCCGAGGGAGGGTTTGAGGTCCGGCAAGCTTTGTTTTAAGACATGAACCTTCCGAATGCACTATTTGAGGTAAAGGACCCCCAGGTCCGACCCCGACCACGTGGTCCATCGGGCCAGACCTTGCGGGAGGGAAGGGAGCTTTGGTCAGGTCAGCCGCTGGTGCTGGTCTGGGTCTAAGCATCAGGTCTAAAGAAACTTGACGCTTATATCAGCGCCCGTTGCGATGGTGGGTGCCTGATGCACATGAGCGCTAGGGACGCACAATGTTTCCTTAGCGCGTCCTTTTTAACGCAGCAGCTGGTTTCAGATTTCCATTGGGCGCCCAGGAGAGGTAGCCGCGAGCACGTTAGGAACACGGGCACTCAGAACGAGCTCCCTTTTTTAACGCGCGTCTTATTGCATCGGTCCCTGAGGGTGAGTTATCCGAATAAATGGCTCTCAGTGTTGGTTTCAGGCTGCATAAGGAATTGCAGCTGCTTTTAAGCAAGAGATTCAGAAAGCTCCTGCTTGAGAATTTTTGTGATCTGGACGGTGTCTACTTTTGTGTACTTGTTGACCTTTTGGTTTTATCAGTACACTATATTTTTTTTTTCTAACACAGCACCACGAATGTGGCTGTACAGGTTTATCCTGTCCCCATCACAAAATCCATGTTTCTCAATCCTGTAATGAATGAGTCCGTGCTCAGCAGGGATTGGACCCCCCTTCCCAAGGGGGATGAGAGAGATGTTTCACAATTAATATAGAAAAACAGATAATATCAGACTATAATAATCCAATTCAGCCCTTACTATCCTCAAAAAAAAAAAAACCCCAGCTCACCAAAGCCTATAAAAAGCAGTATCTTCTTCTGAATTAATAAGTCCCCATTTATCCTAGGGGGCTGCCCCTTTTGAATTGCCCCTTCAGAAGCAGCCCATCCCTTGCGGTGGCTCTCAGTTTCACCTGGGACAGTGAGGATGATGAGAGCTGGGGAGCGGAGGCATCCACTGCTGCTTGGCCCTCCAGCCAATGGGGGTGGAGGCAGGGAGCAGGATGCACGGGGGCTTTTGTTGCATGTACTTTTTATTGCCTTCTCATTTTCAAAAGGAAACTCCCTGAGAGGCGTTCCCCTTTGCAACGTCACTTAGCAGGGCCCACAGGTACAAAGTATGGACAAAACTGCAAGCAATGCAAGGACGTTAAAATTGTCCCCTTAATGCATTGGTGGTGGGTGGAGGGTTTCAAAGCAGTAAGGCATCTGATCGCCTTCACCCCTTGACGCGTTACTTGGCACAGCCCAAGGCAGTGAGATTCATCTTTGGGGTTAGCGTGCTAAGCTGAAGGCAAAAATGCTTTTCACAAGCAATAGGCAGAATGGGGGTGGACCAAATGGTCGTTAGCTGCTGCTACCCTCTATGGTTGTTTCTGTGTTTTTAAGTAAGAGCAATTATCTGATCATGCCCATCGGCAAGAACACTGTCACCATCTGAAAATGGAAATTGAAATGCACAAACATTAGTTTGAGTGTTTTTGTAATGTGCGTTTTATTGCCATGGCATAAAAGCCAAGATTCAGGGGTTTTCTACTCTCAGTTAATATCCAATAAATCTGGCAGCTTGTAGGGGGCTGGAAATGGCTTAGTTTTCTAATACGCATTTCCCAGCCTAGTAAGTGATCTCGCAAAGCTCTGGCGTGGTAAAGAGAGTTTACTGATCTGGCCCCCTGGATGCAAAGAATAAACGATCAGTTTCTAATTTGGTGTATGATTGGCCTCCTTTTCTCTGTAGAAGATGCTGACGTTGACGGCAGTCGCTGCGGCCTGCCCTGGGTGACGGAGAGCATGTGGAAGCAGTGTCAGTATGTGAGCATGCACCTGAGGCCCTTTTCTCACCTCTGCGCGTCTCTGACATCCAATCCCCAGCAATGGGAGAGTCTGCCGAGCACTGGGAACGTGTATCATTTTCTGGGCACCACTTATAATTCGACGTCCTCAGGAGCAGCAACAGCGTCCTCACCCCGTCAAGGTACTGGCTGCTTTAGAACCATTGGAGCATTTTTTGGGGGGGGGGGGGTGTGTGTGTTAAAATTATTTATTTAAAAAAAGAAATTGTTACGCTACACTGTAAGTAAGATAAGTTTGTCTATTTTGTATACTTCCTGCTTTCAGTGTTGCCATCTAATCAGGTGTTGTCAGAAATATTTGATGTAGCCATGACTTTAGTCGCTTGCAGTAAAGGCTTGCTGCTCAGTTCTTTAAGATGGGGACAAACCCTGAAGCACCAGAGAGGAGGGTGACTGAAAAAGTCACCGCCACTCAATTTTTCCATCTTCATGTCAGACGTGAACAGTAAATAACTTTGTAAACACTATGCATAGAGAGTTTTGCAGAAAATGGCTGACCTGCCATTTTGCATGTCCTTAATGAGTTTTCTGTACGTGCTGATGACGTAAAGGTGTCCCTTTCTTGGGTGTGTGTCTTCCTAGACTCGTGAGCGTGAGGTCGTGGAAGAGATGTACACACATATATAGGCACTCCCCGGCGGGAGGCGTCTTGCAGGGAAAGTAGTGCCCGTATAACGGAGGAGGCTCTGTCCACCTTTGCTTTCCATTTAGCTCCCCTCCAGGAAAGGTCGCCAGGGTGGGTGCTCATGGGCTCTGCTCCCAGGACTTGAGGAGAGGGAGCAGAGCCTGGGGTCCCACAGGTGAGGGGGGGAGTACATTACCCTACGCCTTGATCCAGTGGAGATTTCACCACAGTTGTTTCAGAATAAGGGGGGGGGGGGGGGGGGGGAGGCTCTGTTGACCCTGAGGTACAGAGGGCTTACAGGAAAGCAGATCTGCATCTGAGGAGGTTTTCTGCAGCTACCCGCAGTGGGAGGAGAGGTTTTTCACGTAACGTGTCCCGGTATGGGGAAGAGTCCCAGAAGATCTGGAAAGTCTCTAAGGAGCATCCTGAGGGGCGAGGGTGTCTGGGATAAGGAGGCACCACCCAGAAATTGATGGATTTCGCTCTCCTGTACGGATGTGGGCAGAAGACAGGGTAATTGTTGCTTTATTATCCATATTTCACAAGCACCCCAGGAACGATTTAGTTTAGGATCGTGCCCAACGTGTTATGGTTATATGATTTGTGCCTAGAGGTACAGAGAATGTCTTTTAAAAAAACCCTACGGTCCTTCAAAGCTTGTTCCCAAGCCCTCCCACGTTGCTGGAAAATACCCAGGAACCCCAAGGGATGTTTGCTGGCCCCCCTCAGTTCCCAGATGTGCCCCTAGGTTAGGAGAATAAGTGGACCAAGGGTTGCAATCCTAAAGAAACTCAGTATACATTTTTAGTCAGTCCTTTTTAACCCCTTTTAAAGAGCACAAGAGCTGGTCAGAAATGCCTGATTGTTAATGAAGAGACTGTATAGATAAAGACTCAGTTGCTATAGAAAGGGATTCTGCATAAGTCTTCCCAGCTAAGCTTAGACCGCTGGATGGGGCGTCTAAACTATACGTCAAACTTGCTCCATCCCAATGCATGCCCATAAAGAGGACCGTGCGGCCGCTGGTGAATCCCATCCCACCAGCGGTGAAGAAAGGAAGAGGCATCTGCGTCGCCGGGTGAACTGAGCCCATCTAGTAATAGTCTGTGCAGGCCTCGCAGTATTAAAAGCTCGCGAGGGCAGCATGGAGGAAGTGCCTCGCCCATTAATTTTCAAAACTGCGTGGCCTGCAGAGAAGAGGAGCAGACGAGCAGCTTTGATGATGGATCAGCAGTGACAACTGCATCGGAGGAGCAAGAGAGTCTCCAAGGCTTCTGTGTGTGTGAGAGAGAGAATGAATGGGTGCCTGCCTGGGGGGGGGGGGGTGTGTGAGAGAGAGAATGAATGGGTGCCTGCCTGGGGGGGGCTGCTGTGTGTGTGTGTGAGAGAGAATGAATGGGTGCCTACCTGGGGGGGCTGTGTGTGTGTGTGAGAATGGGTGCCTGCCTGGGGGGGGGGGCTGTGTGTGCTTGAGAATTAATGGGAGTTTGCCTGGGGAGGGGGTGTGTGGAAATGAATGGGATTTTGCCTGGGGGGGGTGTGAAATGAATGGGATTTTGCCTGGGGGGGGGGGTGTGTGGAAATGAATGGGATTTTGCCTGGGGTGTGTGTGAGGGAGCCAGTGAGAGTGAGTGCATGTTTGTGTGTATGTTTGAGGGAGCCAGAGTGAGTACATGTGTGTTTGTATGTGAGAGAATGAGTGCATGTTTGTGTGTATGTTTGAGGGAGCTAGAGTGAGTACATGTGTGTTTGTATGTGAGAGAGTGAGTGCATGTTTGTATGTTTGAGGGAGCTAGAGTGAGTACATGTGTATTTGTATGTGAAAGAGTGAGTGCATGTTTGTGTGTATGTTTGAGGGAGCTAGAGTGAGTACATGTGTGTTTGTATGTGAAAGAGTGAGTGCATGTTTGTGTGTATGTTTGAGGGAGCTAGAGTGAGTACATGTGTGTTTGTATGTGAAAGAGTGAGTGCATGTTTGTGTGTATGTTTGAGGGAGCTAGAGTGAGTATATGTGTGTTTGTATGTGAGAGAGTGAGTGCATGTTTGTGTGTATGTTTGAGGGAGCTAGAGTGAGTACATGTGTGTTTGTATGTGAGAGAGTGAGTACATGTGTGTTTGTATGTGAAAGAGTGAGTGCATGTTTGTGTGTATGTTTGAGGGAGCTAGAGTGAGTACATGTGTGTTTGTATGTGAGAGAGTGAGTGCATGTTTGTGTGTATGTTTGAGGGAGCTAGAGTGAGTACATGTGTGTTTGTATGTGAGAGAGTGAGTGCATGTTTGTGTGTATGTTTGAGGGAGCTAGAGTGAGTACATGTGTGTTTGTATGTGAGAGAGTGAGTGCATGTTTGTGTATGTTTGAGGGAGCTAGAGTGAGTACATGTGTGTTTGTATGTGAGAGAGTGAGTACATGTGTGTTTGTGAGAGAGTGAGTGCATGTTTGTGTGTATGTTTGAGGGAGCTAGAGTGAGTACATGTGTGTTTGTATGTGAGAGAGTGAGTGCATGTTTGTGTATGTTTGAGGGAGCTAGAGTGAGTACATGTGTGTTTGTATGTGAGAGAGTGAGTACATGTGTGTTTGTGAGAGAGTGAGTGCATGTTTGTGTGTATGTTTGAAGGAGCTAGAGTGAGTACATGTGTGTTTGTATGTGAGAGAGTGAGTACATGTGTGTTTGTATGTGAGAGAGTGCGTGCATGTTTGTGTGCATATGGGGAGGGGGGAGGGTGAGCAAGCAATGTGTGTACAGGTGGATGAGAGAGCATTTTGTGTATGGCTGAGGGACAGCATATGTGTATGTGTGTGGGTGAGAGAAAGGGAGCACATGTGTGTGCAACAGCTCCCTCCCGCTCCCCTTCCTTTCTGCCTGCTAATCCACGACAGTCTCGGGGCATCTGGAAATCAAAAGTTCCCAGGGAGTTTTAATTATCGGGTATTATTTGATGTTTCTGTTTTTAAATATTTTATGGGTGTTTATATGAGTTTTTAACTATTTGATTTTATTTTGTTTGCTAATTGTGTTGAATTAACCTTTTTATAGGTATGGTTGCTGCTTTGGTCCTCTGACTGTGGGGAATAATTGCCAGCGTAGCTGCCCCTCCACCCGCTCACAGAGTTCTAAAGGGGACTTCGGCTCTTGGCTCCCATAAGCGCCAGTAATGTGGCCGACTTTAAAAAAAAAACAAAAAACTTTGCTCACTCCTGCTTTAACCTAAAGCTAAGTTATAGCCTTTAAAGATGACCTTTCCCTCCCTGTTTTGCTTTGCATAGAGGTATATAAGAAAGAGAAACAGGCTGCCTGCTTAGAGCCTACAGCACTGCATGGAGTAATTAGTGGCTACAGCCAGTACTGATCAAGGAAAGCTGGGGAATAATGACAACTTTTACTTGCCTTTGCATTCAGCAAAATTGAGCTTCAGTGAGAATAAAGATGGGAAAAGAAGTTTGGGGAACCTTACAGCAGGGGCATAGTGTCCACCGGCTTTAGAAATGGGTGTGCCGTGCACCACCAGCTTCACTCCTGGGGGAATTCTGCGCAGCGTTTGGAAATTCCAGGTGGGCTGCGAGCGGAGCCCATCCTGCTCACAGCCGAAGACAGCGGAGGCTCCGGGGGGGGCCGCGAGTGGAGCCCATCCCGCTCGTGGCTGAAGTCGAGGCAGGCTCGGTGGCCGTGAGTGGACCCGATTTTACTCACAGCTGAAAACAGTGGAGGCCCCAGTGGGCTGCGAGCGGTCCCCATCCCCCTCGCAGCTGAAGTGGAGAAAGGCCCTGTGGGCAGCGAGTGGAGCCCACCCCGCTCACGGCTGATGATAATTGAGGCCCTGTGCAGGTATGTGTGTCTGTGATTTGGAGCTTGAGTTAGGGTATGTGTGACAGAGGGATTTTGTGAGGGTTTGTGTTTTGTGTGTGAGAGAGGGATCCTGTGTGAAACGGTGTGTGAGTGTGCAAGAAAAAGATGGAGCCTGTGTGAGGGTGTGTGTGTGCTTGAGCCAGCGTATACATTTGTGCTTGAGAGAGGGAGCCAGTATGTGTGTGTGTGTGGGGGGCGATGCATGCATGCCTGAGAAAGGAGGAACCAGCACATCTGTGTGCTTGAGCGAGAGGGAGCCTGTGTGTGTATGTGTGCCTGAGAGAGAGAGGGAGCCTGTGTGTGCATGTGTGCCTGAGAGAGAGGGAGTAAGTATGGGTGTGTGTGCCTGAGAGAGAGGGAGAGGGAGCGAGTGTCTGTGAGCTTGCGTGAGTTTTGAAAGAGCGTCTGTGTGAGCGCAAGAACGAATGTAAGGGGTAATAGCGCATGGAAAACGCGCGGCCAACCCCCCTCCCCCCCCCCAAACTAATAGCGCTCATCAACATGCAAATGCATGTTGATGAGCCTATTAGTTAGCCCCGCAGGATACTGAAAGTAAAATATGCGCCCAAGGGCAGGCGTTAAGATCTGAGCAAGCCCGATCTCACCATGGCACCTGCGCCGGATGGGCTGCTGCTCTCTGCCCGATTCTCCGGCTCCGTCGTGCCTGTCCTCCCCCTCCAACACCCCTCAGCCTCACAGGCTGCACATCACGTGCCCTGGGGGCTCCGGGCTTCCCTCCCCCCCCCCCCCTCCTCCATCGCAGCCTGGGAACCTGCTCCCTCCTTTGCTAGCTCTCTCTCTCTCTCTCTCTCTAGCTCGCTTGTGACAAATGATATAGCCTATGATATAGCCAAGAACGCACAGCTGGATAAGACGAAATGTGAGTCCCACTTTTTTATCCCGAACCACCACCATCCTAGGGGTGTCGACCAGCGGCAAAGAATAGAAGTCCAGTGGGCTGCTGGTGGATCCCAACCCACCGGCAGCCGAAGAATGGAGGAGGCCCGGCTGGCTGCTGGTGGAGTCCAACCTGCCAGCAGTGAAGAATGAAAGAAGCCTAGCAGGCCGACAGCAGGTTGGGCTCCACCAGCAGCCAGCCGGGCCTCCTCCATTCGTCAACTACTGGTGGGTTGGGATCCAACAGCAGCCCACTGGACCTCTTCTATTCTTTGCCGCTGGTGGAGCATGGGGACTTTTCTTTTTTATCCTCGCAGGTGCATCATTTTCCTGTGCTGCTGCAAGGCTTGTTTTCTGGCTTGAAGGAGTCCACAGGAGGAGCTGCGGACCACTGCACTTACCCTCGGGCTGGACCTCCTCCTCCCCAAGGGTGGCAAGATGCCACATCACAAGGAGACGCTGCTGAAGGCCATTGTGGCAGGACACCACCTACACTGCTGGTCCCCTCTGTGTGCCAATTTCCCCAGCTTTAAAGGGCCAGCAGCGGGAAAACCCAACAGGTGACCTCAGATGATGTCACCCTGTCTGGCCTTTATAAGGCCATGGCAGACATCTCTCTGGCATCTTGGCAAAAGGTCTTCCTACTACCTAGTAGCGTGAGCGGCCTCAGCAGCCCTGTAGCTGCAATCTCCAGTGTCTTTGTTCCTACGTCTTCTGCTCCAGTGTCTTCACTTTTCCATTCTTGTGGGCAGCCTTCAGTTCCCTTGTTCTTCAGTGTGCCTTGCCTCTTGTCTTGCTCCTCGCCTTCCTGCCTTGCCTATCTGTCCCACCTTGCCCTCCAGACGTATACCTGGTACTGACCATTGCCTGCTTCTTGGAGGGTCCTGAATGCCGCTTGCCACTGACCATTGCCTTCTTCTTGGACCTTCAGCTCACCAGCAGAGGCCCACACCTAATACTTGCCAGCCCTGGCACCCAAAGGCTCAACCCAAGGGGAACGTGGGCTGGTAAAGGTCCAGCTGGGCCTCTGCCTCATCTGACTCTGCCTGCTGATGGTGGAGACCTGCAGAGCTCCTCCCTGAAGGTTGCGCCAACTCCACCTTGGTCCAAGGGTCCATATCCCCAACATTACTGCCCACCTAAATAGACATGTCGTAATGTGTGAGTGTCAACATAGGTTTTGCAAAGGGACGTCTTGCCTTACCAATGTACTATATTTTTTTTGAGGGTGTAAATAAACATGCGGATAAAGGTGAACCGGTTCATATACTGTATTTGGATTTTCAGAAGGCTTATGACAATGTCCCTCATGAGAGATTCCTCAGGAAATTGGGAGGTCATGGGACCTGGGTAGGTTCCCATTGCATATTGGTAACTGGATAAAAGACAGGAAACAGAGGGTAGGTCTCAATGCTCAGTTTTTTTAAATGAAGAAAGGTTGCTAGTGGAGTGCCCCAAGGGATGGTCGTGCTACTTAGCCTACTCATAAATGGCCTGGAAAAAGGAACAGCAAGTGAGGTGACACAAAATTGTTTCAAGTTATTAAAACAGCAGCAGATTGTGAAGAACTGAAGAAGGACCTTGTGAAACTAGGAGACTGAGCATCTAAGATTCAATTTAATGTGGATAAATGCAAAATGATACATGCAGAGAAAAATAGATACACGATGCTGGGTTCCACGTTAGGAGTCACCACCCAGCAGAAGGACCTTGGAGTCCTTCTGGACAATGTTTGAAATCTTCGGCTCAGTAAGCCAGTGAGAAGCAGAGTTACCCAGGTACCTTTAGGAGAGTACATTCAGCAGGATACCTGAACCACGGAAGATCCAGCTAAAGTTACCCGTATAACTTTGCCACTTGCTGGGTTACTGACTATGGACCACTTGATGTTTTCCATGTTTGAATAACAGGTTTTATATTCCGTTAGTTGTCTGTTAATAATGTTCTAATGTCTCTGTATCCACGTTTTTGCAATGAATAGAAAGTTCTAACAAAACCAGGACTGGATTAACATCCTAGCTCAGAGGTGGCCAACTCTGGTCCCCAGGGCCTGGTTTTCAAAATATCCACATTGAATATGCATGAGGTAGATCTGCATGCACTGCCTCCGTTTATATGCAAATTGATCTCATGCCTGTTCATTGTGGAGATCCTCAGAACCAGGCCTGTTTGAGGCTCTCATGCCCCATTTTGTAACTCTCTACCCGGCTCAGCCATTGCAGTGGCAGTTTCTGGTCCCGGGAAGCACAAACCGCGACTCTCTCTGGGACTCCTCAGCCTGAGTGCGCCCTGAGTCTGGCCGCCGTTGAGCAATGGCGGAGACTCTCCCTCCCTGTAAGGGGGGGGGGGGGGGGGGGGGGTTAATGACTGCCTCTGCAGCTTAAGAAGATAAGAATTGCCATGCCGGGGCAGACCAAGTTCCAGCGAGCTCCGCGACAGTGGGAGACTGGTGGCAAGTGCTGGCAGATTCTGTAAGGGAGACCCTCCCCACCCCCCTGTGCAAATGTGCTCTGATACAACTTTGTCATTGCTCTTTTGTAGTTTAATCTCTAAGGCTTGTTTCCAGCTTTATCCACAGGTAACAGTACACACTCTGATTCAGGGGGAAGACTCAGAACTGACGCTCCATGGGGTCTCTTTCGCTGGGAAAAACTTTCCTCTTTTCAGAGACTTATATTGGTAAGGAAAATGCTTGCTTTTTTTTTTTTTTTATTTTATTTTAAATCTCTCTCGCGCCCTTTTTTTTTTTTTTTTTTAATGGGATCGGTTGATTTTCTCCACATTAAATTTCAGCTAAAACCCAAACCAGTTCTTTTGTGTAAAGCACAGGGTGCAGTCTGCGTGGACAGCGGGGCTGCAGCGTTGGGGGGCTTGGTATCTGCATCTCCTGTCTGCCCTGCCAGAGCCAGGCAGCGGTGGTTGTGAACGCGCCATAGGGGTCAGCGCACCTAGACCTGGGCAGAGAGGAAAGGTGGCTGCTACTGCAGCAACCCCGCCAGCCCAAGGAAAGGGCACCAAGGCTAAAGCAGCAAGCAAGCAGGTCACTGAGAGCCGTACGACCGAACCAGTGGAGGAGGCCGTGCTGCAGGGCAGGAGCTGTAATGTTGCAAGGGGCCTGTGTGGCGAGGAAAGGGGCGTGAGAGCCCAAATCTCTCTCTTTATAAATCCCTCCCGAGGGAGTGTCCACATCCCATGATTCCCCCAGCCCCCCCCCCTCATCCCCCCAGCGGGATTTCTTTCCTAACAAGGAAGGTGATAGAGGAATTGGACCCAGTGAGGAAGAGGGGAAAACCAGAGTGCAACGCCATGTTAATTCTCTGTTTACAAGTTTTACTCCTTTCGGGACTCTGTTTCCATCCCATGTGGAGCCTCAGCCTGCAGTGCCCAATAGTCAGATGCTTCCGCACTTACTCCTAGCGAAGACTAGGGACTACAGGCAGAATAAAGTTTTATTCCAATATATCATACACCAGATAAGAGAACTGTATTTTTCATAAGTTTTCACAAACTTTGTTGAAACCTCTGCGCAGGCAATGCCTCACACATTCAGTGCAATCTGACACACAGGATAGATGGTAGGGGAAAGTTTTCAAACTGGCCGCATTGATGCAAAGACCACGAGTGCTTTGCACCAATTGTGAAAGCAAAAGTGCCTGCATACATCCCCCTTCAAAACCTGCCCCCGGAGAAAAACTACCCACAGATCTTTGCCTCTGCATTTTCTGCAGGTAATTTTTCCCACAGGAAATAATGCACACGGATTTTAAAACGCCATCTGCACGCACATTCTTCCTCTAAACATGCCCCCGGTAACACCTCCTAACTATAGAGGTAATTTTCAAAGACTTGCACACCGCTGACACATGTAAAATTAGCACACGCGCACACAAGTGGCACGTATGTAAGCATAATATATTTTCAAAGCCTTGAGAGTACACGTGCACTTGCAGTGTCATCTGTAAATATTAATTGAAGGATAAAAAAGAGAGTTGGGGTTCCAGGGTGGGGTTCAGAACGTGCACAAGGTGATATTTTGTAAGCGGCAGACGAGCATGCGTTACTGAACGTGTCCGCATGCTTGTACACCTGCTGACCAACGCACGCAATTGAAATTGCGCTCATCATTTTTGGATGGGAGGTCTGGGTGCACTGGTGGGGGGGTTCAGGGTAAAGTGCTGGAGGGTCGGGGTGAACTGGGGTTTCTGAGTACGCGCACCAGTCAGAGGAGTGCTTGCGTACTTCACAAAATACCCGCCTTTGTGTTTAATTGTGCGCGCATTGGTGCAGTTGTTATGGGCGCAAATGTACATGCGTGTTTTTATGAAATGGGTGGCGAAAAGATGCGTTTTCCAGGATTACAAATTTGCGCGAGTACTGAAAATATGCTTGGGTGGTTTCGGGGCAGAAACAGATGTTTTTTATAAACTGTGCTGCTCCTGTCACGCCGGTTATAAAATACTTCACTTCTACAAGATATCACCTCCTTTATTGATTTTTTTTTTGAAAAATTATGTATATTTTATATTTTGTTGATCACCTACAATTAAGTATACTTGTTTTAATTATTTTTGAAATAGCCTATTAATAACAGTCATGGAAAAAATTTTTAAGGAAAGAGAAGGAAGATTTCATACAATTTTCTATATCACTACATCCAGTAATGTGTGCAATATAATCATTAACCGACCTCCTCCCGCATAAAGTTGAATACATGCTTATAGTATAGATATAAAAAAATACCAGGCGGGAGGAGGTCGGTTTCACCTCTGTTTCACCGGTGTGCATGGAAGGTTCTCAGGGAAATTTACCTGCAGATTTTCAAAACTGAAAAATATGCCCATACATGCAAAACCCATGCTGACTTCATCCCATCGGAGCACCTCTCTGATGCGTTAAAATGACGCGCACACAGGGCCATTTCCAAAGGATTGTTTCTGTAGATAAAGCATTGTTTTACCCCATGAAGTTCTCTCTGAAAATAACCCTCCCTGGTGTCAAGAGTGGAGCAGCAGAATAAGTCAGGAAGTGCTGGTATTACGCATATCCTGCATGCCGAAATGTTTCTAAGGCAGGGGGGCCTTCAACCTTTCGTGGCCTGTAGCCAACAAAATGGCAGTGGTCCTATTAGTGCTGTTGCTGCACCACTGGAGGGAGGTCGCCCACAATAAAATCATTCCAAGAGTGAGGGTAGGGGGTCCCCTACATTCGTGCCTCCTTAATTGCCGGTTTTGCCACACCCAGCCTGGCACTTCTTGATGCAGGATGCCGGCACCATGGGCATTTGTGGACTGAATCTGCTCCCCTCATGCTTCATGAGATCAGCAGAGCCGGCCTGCCAGGTCTGAAAATTGTTCCCGATGCTGGCATTTGGTAGCGAGCAGCGTGATGACTGGGATGCTTCACGTGCCCTCGTGGGGAAAACACTTGCCAGGGGATGCCGACCCCCCCTATTCTGAGGTTCAAGCTCATCAGGAATTATTAAGCCTTTCATCCCCCTTAAATCCCTCACTCTGCAGCCCTTCTATAATGGGCATCCTGCACCTTGTTTACATTTATAGTTTCTCTCTTAGTAGAAAACTTGGCCATTGATAATATCTGCCATTCCCATTTCAACCTTAAACCCATAGCCCATTTAGAAGGAGACCTCCAATGGTTTGCTCCATTCCCTCTGGAGACCACTGTCATGTGTATTACTAACTGAATACAGTTCACAGGAGTTACTACCTTAAAAAGATATTTATAGCTTTACCAACAAACAGGATAGGAGCCTTTGTAGGTGCTGACTAGGGTAAAATGATTGCTCAGGTGCGATAAGATACGACACATTTTAAAACGTTTCTGAATTGTTTTCATTTCTCTTCTCATCATTGGGAATTGCATTTTCAGGGGCAGATGTGGAGATTTTCCCCATAGACACAAAATGGAATCCATCTGTCCCCTAACGCCCAAACTATGGTATCCTCTTCTATTTTCAGATTAAAATTCTTAGACCTGAATGTTTAACCAGTGCAGTGCGGGAGTTCGTTGCAGAAAAAATGGGATCTCGCTATCTTCAGAGTGGCGGGGTTAATCTGAAAAGAGCGTACGAAGAGTCTGACGCCAGAACTCCGCTTATATTTATCCTCTCGTCCGGTAAGTTGAATCCATGCACAAAACGAGCCTCTGTAACCTTTCAGCATTGCGATGTGCTGAAATTTAAAAAAAAAAAAAAAAAAAAAGGAGGAAGTCTGTCATAAAATCAGGTGACCTGCCCCTCCTCTCCGGAAATATGACCATTTGGTCCCTCTCTTTCCGTTTACGAAAATGCGGCCTGTACGGAAGACGGCCCTTGTTTCATATAAACTCCTTTCTGGCAGGTGGCAATGTTATGGTCAAGGTTTCAGAACCTGTTCGTTCTCTTAATTTCACACCCTTTTTGTGTTCCAGAGCTTTTCTTCGTGCTGCATGAGCAAAATTAGCGCCAGACAGCCATCCCTTTAACAGTGAAAACCCTGTGCGTTGATGTTTTCAGTGTGACATTTCAGCTGCAAGGGACAGCATGTTGTAATTGCACATTTGCCTAGGCAGAATTGTGCATATCTCAATGTGTGGCTTTCTTCCTCTTGCCCTTTGATAAATTAAAGTAAAATCAAGTAGCCTGACTGAGCCATAAGCGTCCTGACCTCTGTGCTTAGCATTAATACGCGGCCTCGGGTGACTGTTTTTGCATAGACTGTATGTCTAGGCTGTAACCGGTTTCCATTTATATACACATGCTACAGTCAGATCTTTGCCTTTGTAAACAGGGACGGATCCGGCAACTCACCTCCAGCGACTTGCACAGGAAGTACGAGGAACT
This sequence comes from Rhinatrema bivittatum, assembly GCF_901001135.1. Taxonomy (NCBI): domain Eukaryota; kingdom Metazoa; phylum Chordata; class Amphibia; order Gymnophiona; family Rhinatrematidae; genus Rhinatrema; species Rhinatrema bivittatum. The sequence continues at coordinate 33,887,967 of NC_042617.1, read as the reverse complement.
GGCCTGCACCTGGACCTGGTTTCCCTGGGTCGGGGTCAGGGCGCCAAGGCTGAAGAGTTAATCTGCAAAGCGCAAATCCTGAAGGGACGATGGGTTTTCCTCCAGAACTGCCATCTTGCAGCCTCGTTCATGCCAAGACTGCGCACTATTGTTAACTCGTAAGTAGATCTTATTTGCAGAGCTTACAAGCAGTCAGAAATGTTTCCGAGTTCATATCCAACAAGCATTGGAGGGAGTCCTAACAATAATTGCCTGCAGAGGGGAAACCAGGCCTGGAGTTCTGCACAGGTCTACTAGGCCTGTGCTTAGGGTGGCAAAATGTGTGTGTGCATGTGTGGAGAGCCAATTTCCTGCTCCTTGCCATTCTGCAGTCCTGCCCCTGACCTTAGAAGGTGCCTCACCATCTGCTGCCACTACTGCTTCCCTCCACCTGGAATGCAACTTCAGTGGCAATTCTAGAAGGGCAGTGAGCACAGAGACTAAGCCTGTGCTTACAGGCCATGCCCCATCTGGGCTTCTGTGCAGGAAGCAGAGCCTATGCACGCAGGCTTAATCCCCGTGCTCACTGCACTTTGAGGATCTTCGGGACGCAGCATGTGATATCTTGGAGGCTTACCGGGGAAATGGAGGGGGCAGCATGGTACCAGAGCCGAATCAGTGCCTGGGGGCAGTGGCTGACCAAATCTGTCCCTGGGGGAAAATCCCATGTATCTGAGTTTTTGCATAGTGCTGAAGTTTTGACAATAGCGTTACTGCTTACAGAATTTAAAGTGTGTGTGTGCTAATGCAGCCTACTTTCTGATTATCCATAGACTGCGAAGCTTAGGGTCCTTTGCATGAAGCATTTTTTCCCATAGACACAATAGAAAAAAAGCCTTTAGTACATAGGCCCCCTTAATGTGGTTTGTTTGTTGTTGTGTTAGTCCAGCTGAATAAGCAGAAATTATCATCATGCTTTGTATAGCATGCAAAGCCAGCTAGGCATCATCATACTGTATCATTTGTAATGTTCCAGTAAGAGAGGGATCACTGTCTTCGCTGTGTGCAGATCTATCTCATGCATGTTCATTGTGGATATCCTGAAAACCAGGCTTGTTTGTGGCTCTTGTGGACTGGAGTTGGCCACCTGTGGCAGTATGGCAATACACACATTTATAGTTGCCATTTTTGAAACTCAAGTTATGTTGACAACTAAAGGTGGAAAAGGTGCAACTAACTCACAAACTACATCTGAAGAATAAACCTATCTGTTCACACGCAGCCTCTTTTTATAATCCTTGTTAGTCAAATAAAAGCAATTAGAGCCTGCAAATAATTCTGTTTTCCCTGAAAACTGTACAGCTACTGGAATACTGCACTAGCTCATGCTTTAAACAGAACTTGATTGTAATTAGATCATAAGAACATGGCGTTGTAGGCAAAGAATGTTCCATCCTAAAATACAGAAAACTTCGTAGCTCAGGTTTGAAAGTGGTGTATGGTAATGCCTCCCTGGGCCTTCAAAGCATGCCACTGCAACATTTACACACCTTTCAAAAATATTGCCACATTCATTCTGCTTTTGTAAAGATCGAGCCATCTGCACTTCTGCATCTGACTTTCACAACAGACATGGAGGGTTTTGTTTGTCAAAATTCTACCTAAAATGCATAAAATAACTGTGTGAACCCATAGAGTGTGGGATTTTTCAAGAGGGAGAGGCTGACATTATTTCTTCTTTGCAGATTCACCCAACCAAGCACAAATGTTGATCCTCAGTTTAGACTATGGTTAAGTTCAAAACCAGATCCGTCATTTCCCATGTCCATTTTGCAGAAAGGTTTTAAGGTAAGGACTGAAAACGTTTGGAAAAAGTGTCATACAGATCTTGAGCCTGATTTGAGAATTTCAGATTCCTTAAAAAAAAAAAAAAAAATGTATTCAACCCAGACTTCATCTGTTGAACATTGCTACTAAATTCTGATGAACCAACCACGAACCTGTTATCTTTACAGTTGATAATATTCTTGAAATGACTCTAGAACAGTGTAACATTTGTACCTGGCATCACCTAAACGATACAAACAAAAACGTGAAATGCACCACAAAACCACAAGAATAACCACAAAATATAAGGAGCCCGATATTGAAGCACTACTTAGCCGGTTAAGTTGGACTTAATCTGGCTAAATGACGGCCACTGAATATCTGGCTAAGTTCAGCGGCCAACACTTAGCTGGTTAAGTTGTGCATGGGCAGTGGGCAGATAGGGGCAGTACTACTTATCTGGCTAACTTACAGGATAAGTAGCAGTATTGAGACTAATCTGATAAGTTAGACATGCCATAACGAAGGCATAACCTAGCCGGACATAACTTATCCTGCTATGTGCTGCTGAATATCCCATGTAAGTTAGCTTGGCAAGTCTTATCCAGCTAACTTTCCTAAATGGATTGCTTTCAATACTGAGGCCAGGATCTACTGCAAAACCAAAAAAAAAGAACCCACCATCACAAGATCCACTGCAAAGACTCCACCAGAAACTCAAATTGCGCCAGAATCCCACTTTTGGACATTTTCTCCTGCTAGTTTGAATACTTAAGTTCCTCCAAGTTTCAGTTGACATGAATGCCAGGACTGGTAATATTCTTCAGGTTTGAAAAAAGCATTCCTTGACTGTTTAGCTCTTAGCTCTTGACTCTCTCCCATGTTTCCTTGCAACCCATGAGTGGGCCCTCATATGAGAGGTGCAATGAATGCCACTGCTGGAAGGTCTGCGTGCACCTTATCGGTTACAGTGAATGTGTGCCTATAAAACCGTAACGTGTCTTGTTTTGTTTCTAATGTCCGTTCTGTAGATGGCTGTTGAGCCACCTCAAGGTTTGAAGGGGAAATTACTACAAACATTTTGCGTCAATTGCACTGGAGAAGTAACAGAAAAGGTCTTTGAGAAGGTAGAAAGTGGCCCATCCTGGAAAAGGCTATTATTTAGTCTCTGTTTCTTCAACGCTGTAGTCCAGGAAAGAAGGAAATATGGTGCTCTGGGGTGGAATATCCCCTATGAATTTACGTCTTCTGATTTGGAGGTATGGTTTTATCAAAATCAAATTCTTTGCTGTGTTTACTTTTGTTTGGGAAAATAAAGAAAGGGAGGCTAAGGTCAAAATGTATTTGGTTGGGAAACCGCGCCCAAGGTCAAGAGAAGTTCATGATCAGTTTCTCCCTCTTCTGGGTGTAACTTCTGAAGGAAGGGGCACATTCAGTATCAGGGCTTAGTCCATGCACAGTCCCACTAAACCCTGGATAGATCTCCAGGGTCCAAGGTGTAGTGTAAATCTCTTCTTTTGTGGGTGAATGCTCAAACTCTGTGTCTCTCTATCTTCCCAGTGACAAGAAACAGACTGGACACATAGATGGTGCTTTCGAAAGTAGTGTTTATCTTGTCATACCCATAATCACAGCAATAAACCAAGTCCGAACTGATCTGTGTCTTTGGTCCCTTAGAGGTTTCCCCTTTCTCCCATGGATGGAATCTAGAACTGCCCAGGTTGCACTGGATGGGTTCTCTTATTCCTGGTGGTTTTGTCTCGCATACAAGCTGGGTCCACTGCTTGATCCTTCTTTCTCCAAACCTCTCCTCTCCTGTTATTTCTTCCAGATTTTGACATGCTTTCTTTGTAAACCCCCTTGATTTAAATAGAGAGTTCTGGCATCAGAGTAGCATTGCATTACCTCATTTTTGTCTTCAGAGGTCTACAGAACCTCTTAGTTTTTTCATTAAATTCTGTGGTCAGTTAACTGCTTCAGCGATCTGTGAATAAGGTCGCCTTGACCTTATTCACAGAGCTGTACCAGGGTTATTATCTTCATAAGAAGGATCTGTACTATCACTGCCACCATCATTAGTCCTGATGCTGTAGCCAGGGATGGGCACCTGTTTTTTTTAATCTTGGTTCTCTTGGGGTAATGTCTTCAAATGGGTTAAGGTTGTGCACACCTTGACAGGAGTGAATCTCACTCATAAGCCAGAGAATGCTGAGTATGATCTCACTCTCAAATTCACTGCAAATGCTTATTTTAATGCTTGCATGGTGCCAAACAGAGCTTCTATATCACCTGCTATATGTATCCAGCCTGTTTCCTGGCACTGAAAATGTACAGAGACACAAAGCATAAACTAGCACCCATTACACTATACCTTGGGGTTTAGAGGCCTTATTGTTCCCTCCCCCTTCAGAGAATACTCACAGGGACTATAAATGGACTAAGCACTGGTATTGAGTGTGCCCCTACCTTCATGGCTACATCTAAAAACTTAACCACCAACACCAACAGACTTCCAACCAGACAACTCCAAGAAAACAGAGACACCACCCTATCAACTCATGCAAGATCAACAGAACCACGAAATCTACAAAGGTCATCTAAGAACGTTTTCCTATATAAAACTTACCCTACTATTACCTCCCCCAGTGTTACCCAACATGATCTAAACCGTTATGATTGCAAAACCGAATATACGGTATACAAAACATGTCAAATAAATAAATAAAAGAGGGGCTATATTCTTCTCCTACATTTTCTCTGAGCTCCCCTCCCTTAAACCTATTATTTATTTAATTAAACATATTTTCCTACCGCCACTACAAAGATCCTGGTGACTTACAATATAAAAGATTAAAAAAATTATGAGCATATGTAATTTGAAATACCCAGCTCTCAGTAAGTTAAGCACATGCACCTTCACTGGTAATTTCAAATCAGTCTGCACCCTGAGGTCACCTACATGATGGGCAATAGGTATTTTTTTCCCATCAGATTCAAACGGAGGTAGTTCTTCTACACTCTGAATAGCATGATGATTTTGGATTTTGCAATGTTTAAAGATACCATATTTTTCGCTCCATAAGACGCACTTTTTTTCCCCCAAAAGTGGGGGGAAAATGTATGTGCGTCTTATGGAGCGAATATAAAAAAAACCAAACAAAAATCTAACGACCCCCCCCCTTCTGACTCCCCCAAGACCTGCCTACTTAATTTACTGCAACCCCCCACCCTCCTGACCCCCCCAAGACCTGCCAAACGTCCCTGGTGGTCCAGCGGGGGTCCGGGAACGATCTCCTGGGCTTCGGCCGTCGGCTGCCAGTAAACAAAATGGCGCTGACGGCCCTTTGCCCTCACTATGTCACTGAGACCGACCAATAGCAGCGGTCGGTCCCAGTGACATAGTGAGGGCAAAGGGCCGTCGGCGCCATTTTGATTACTGGCAGCCGACGGCCCACGCCCAGGAGATCGTTCCCGGACCGCTCCTGGACCCCCGCTGGACCACCAGGGACGTTTGGCAGGTCTTTGGGGGGGTCAGGAGGGTGGGGGGTTGCAGTAAATTAAGTCGGCAGGTCTTGGGGGAGTCAGGAGGGTGGGGGGTTGTAGTAAATTAAGTCGGCAGGTCTTGGGGGGGTCAGGAGGGTGGGGGGTTGCAGTAAATTAAGTCGGCAGGTCTTGGGGGGGGTCAGGAGGGTGGGGGGTTGCAGTAAATTAAGTCGGCAGGTCTTGGGGGGGGGGGGTCAGGAGGGTGGGGGTTGTTAATTTAAAGGGTTGGGATGGGGGTTTTTTGGGGGGGGGGGGAGGGGTTTCCAGAGAAAGAAACGTTTTCTGATCTGGGGAGTGGACCAAAATGGCCCTCCCCAGACCCGAAAACAAAATGGGGAGAAAAAAAAAGCTATGCACTCCCCTAATTTGCTCCATAAGACGCCCAGACGCAGAGCCGGTTTAGCACAATTTTTTTTTTTTTTAATTTTCCCCCTCTGAATCCTAGGTGCGTCTTATGGTCAGGTGCGTCTTATGGAGCGAAAAATACGGTAATCTCTTACAAAATAACTATGTTTATATTGTGTCCAAATACATTTCCATTTGTTTGTATGTGGTAGACAGCGAACTACATACAGGCACAAAGCATTGTATGTCGTCAGCATAGATTCGTAAGTTTTAATCCTAATCCTGCCAGTAATTTGCAAAGAGGCGTTAGATATTAAATAGTGTCGCTGATCATGGGGATCCTTGAGGCACACCAGTCTTGATTTCAGTCCACTTAGAAGAATTATTTTCTATTCAGATCTGTTGCACATGGTTAGATAAGTACAGCTCTGATCCCGTGCCCCCCATTCCTTCTAGCCGCACGATTAATATCGCATGGTCTGTAGCATCGAAAATGGCTGAGATGTCGAGCAGCACCAAGATGTATCTTTGGCTGTTGTCAAAACCACTCCAGATTGTGTCAAAAATCAATAACAGGGTTTCAGTGCTAAAGTTTCCAAATTGGTGTGGATTCAATCCTCCAAGTAATCAGTTAATTGTTAAGTACAATGAGGGTATTGGACGATAATAAGATTAAAAAAAACTTGCTATAGAGCAAAGTATCTTAATTATAGGACAGACTGATGCTTTTTAAATCTGATTGCGAGAGCTCCTTCCATTAGTGACAGGTTTACAATTTTGACTACATAGGGGAAAAATATCTTCTTGAACTATTTTTAATATTCCTGTGGAAATGAGGTTTAAAGCACACCATGATGGATTTAATTTGGATATTATCTGCTGAATTTCAAGATTTGATACCGGAGTAAATTGTGCCCAATGTGTAGAAGCCTTTTGAGAGGGTGAGATCAGAGAAGGCAGTACAAGTCAAAGCAATTCTAGTACACAGAACTTTAACATTTAAATCTGAATGAAATCATCACTTTTTATGTGGGACCAGCCATAATGATCACTGTTCATGCAACGCAGTGTACTTCCAGCAGCCACACAACCCACAAATCAGGCCAAGCAAGACCGCTTGGGAGGAACAGTAAGGCTCTCTCCCTTCTGCCACTGCTGACCGCTCTCCATGTCTCTGCTGCGGCACAGGCATGTTCAGAGGTCATGGGCCCACACTCCCTGGCTACTGGATAAGATACTGTGCATCACCTGGGCCCGAAAAGAGCCACCACCACCACCACTGCTATCAAGCTCCAGCCCAGGAGCAGCTGTTCTTGGACTCGGACCAGAAAGGGGGCTTCAGCCACCACCAGGGCCCAGGAAGATCCACCAGCATGGAAGAAGAGCTAGAAGAGAGAGGGGGAAAAAATCAAATCCACAAGTGACAAAAAGAAACAAACAAAAAAAAAAGAACAAAACTGTTGCCCTGGTTCCGGAAAATAAAATGTGCTTGGTGCCCCAGTTTTATCCAGTCCTGTGCATTTATACTTTCCAGTGGCATTAATATGTAATTTTCTTTAGTAAAAATATGTTTGATTTACCTTTTCTTTACAATTCACATTTTGGATTTTATGGTTGCCGCCATGTTAGAATTAGTGTGAAAAATACCCTGCAGTTTTTATTTAATACAGTTAGCAGCAATATTTTCAGTGGCTCCTTTAATTCAGCCCGAACAATGCCCATGTATGCCGTCTGTCTATGTCTGGTCTTCAGTTTAGGGAACATTTGAAATAAATTCTCTCTTCCGATGCCTGAGTTTTTTTCAAAGATTTCATCTGTCTGTCGAAAAGATGTGAAGTATGTCTGAGGCAAGCTATTTATGAGGATACCAGGATTTCTTGCATTTGAGAGTCAGGACACAGCAAAATGTTGCATCAGGCTCTCCATCTCTCCTTAGCAGAAAGACCTCTGATTCACCTGTTTGAAGATTCCCAAATTGTAAGTGATAGAAGGCTTATTGCTTATGTTTATGTGACTTGCTTCCAGGTCTCCATGCAGATGCTAGGAATGCTTCTCGAGACACAGCAGGAAATTCCTTGGCATGCAGTGCATTATTTAACTGGTGAAGTAGTATATGGAGGGCGTGTGACTGACTACTGGGACCGCCGTTGTTTATTAAGCATTTTGGACAACTTCTATGATCCCACTGTGCTGCAGGAGAATTACACTTTTTCAAGTGATGGGGTAAGGAAGAAATTGTATTCCTGTAAAATTATAACACACTGTGGGCACCTGTTCAATAAATTTTGCATTAAAAGACAATATTGGACAAGCACAAGTCGCACTATAAACAGCAGTTTTCATCTAGTTCAATAAGGATTAGCTGCGCAAGAGTATCATGTTTGAATTTGTTTCAGTTACATAAAGTTAGTAAGTAGCACATTCAAAACAAATTGGAGAAAATTCTTTTTCACTCAACACACATTTAAGCTCTGGAACTGATTGCCTGAAGATGTGGTTAAGGCAGTTAGCGTAGCTGGGTTTAAAAATGTTTGGACAAGTTCCTGGAGGAGTCCATAAACTGTTATTAACCAAGTAGGCTTAAGAACACAAGATGTGCCATATTGGGTCACACTAAGGGTCCATCAAGCCCAGCATCTTGTCTCCAACAGTGGCCAATCCAAGTCACAAGTACCTGGCAAATAGATCTCAAGCTGCCCGTGCCTGAATGCGCACTCGCCTCCCCAGGGTTGTACTGTGGTTCAAGGGCTCACGCTCTCTCGAGCAAGCGACCACATTCCCCCCCTCGTAACAACTTCCAGCAAATATCTTCAAATGCACATAGGTAAATTCCTTCAATAATTTAGCACCTTCTCTTTGCCAATCTAAAAAGTTAATTGTGCAACTCTTCTCATTGTGAAACGGGTAGAAAGTTAATTTCTTCTCCCAGACAATTAGGAAGCCCAAAGCCCCGCCTTCCTTCCCATTGTGAAATGGGTAGATATTTAATCCAAGCTCTCCTGCCTCTCCCCTTACTGCTTCCTCTTTGAAGATGATGGCAGATGCACCTAGCTGATGCCTCAAGAGCCACACACAGGTTGGGTTTTCAAGAAAGAAAGCCACAATGAATATGCCATTTCCATTTTCACCAGTTCGTCCATTCGTTTACCCAGTGTTGAGCTAGGTCCTCCAAACCCCCCCTGTTTTAATAACCTGCACTCCCCTCAGTGACCTCAGATCCTTTAAACCCCTGCGAAATGGCTGTTTTGTTTTTTTTACAGCTACACCTCCTCCACAGCAGAATTAGTTATGCAGCAGAGAGGCAGGGCATGTACGGGGGCTCGTGAGTATTTACTGTGCACATCTGCTGGCCAATCCATGCCCAGACCATGCTCCTTTTTGAAAGCGAGTGAGATGTGTGTGCAGCGGGAGATGTGTGCACATCTGGGAGGCTTTTAAAATTTGGTGGGCGTGCGCAAGCCTGACTTGTGCGCGCATCCCTTGTGCGTGCTGGGCTTTTAAAATTCACCTCTAGGCGTGTGCATACGTGCAAACCCCTCCCTGACTCTGCCCGTGGCAACTCCTCCGCTGAGTCCGGGTAAACTTGTGTGTGAACTGGACCATACATGTGTAGGTTTACCCGTACAGTGCCTATATAGTGGCCCGTTTCTGCCACCAATGCACCCTTTTTACCTGTGGAAATGCTGTTGAAAGTTGCCCTTCAGAGAGGGTCATTTTTATAACTGCAGAGTGAACTAAAGTCTGCTTGTGCCTTCTATGCACAGATTTTACCCCACATTTTCTGTGAGAGCTTTAACGTGCAGAAGTGCCCGAGTGTGCGGGCAAAGCACAGATTCGCACCGGCTTTATCGAGGCCACAGCTTGTGTACGTGAACCTGCGCGCGTGTACCCACTTTAAAATCAAAAACTGCGCACCCAGATTCAAACTGCACTCCAGCTCTACCCTCGGGAATGCCTCTTGCCAGTTTGCATAAAACTACACAGAAAACCGGGTTAGGCGCCTACCTTCATGCGACCTTAGCCCTGCTCGTGGAGTGTGAGTAAGGAAGAGAGGAGACAAGCAGGGCAGTTGGAGTGTGAGGAGAGAAATGCAAAAAATTATCGACAATGTTACAGAGCTCTTTAGTTTACAAAATATATTTATTTCACTATTGCTTGTTTGTAGTTTTTAGTAGTAGTGGGTAGAACAAATTACTGTGTAATTTATAAAGCAATAGTGAAACTTATAACAATGTTACTTTTTGCACGTGATGCCCTGATGGGGATTGCCTGGGGAGCCAGTATGCAATCATTCACTACCGAAGGGAAATCGGGATTTACATAAGTCCTCCACAATAAAGGAAAAAAAAACAAACCAAAACACGTGCTTCATCTTCAAAGGGTAGTAACCACATCAGATTCAAAGAGCATAATTGCATTCTAAGAAAGAAAGAGCTCTTATTTAATTTGCAGGTGTATCGGCCGGTGTCAGAAAATGCAAGTTTCCAAGACGCTAGGATTTATCTGGAATCCTTGCCGGAAAGAGATTCTCCCGAAATCTTTGGGATGCATCCAAATGCCGAGAGATCCTTCCTGGAATCCCAGGCACAGCTCTTTCTGGACACCGTCGTAAGCCTGCAACCCAGAATCACCCTGGACAGCCTCATTACTGGGTCAGTAAGGTTTAATAATTTTAAAAAAGCAGGTGCAGCATCTTTATTGAGTTATTGCGTTTTACATTGGCTGTCATATGACGTGTTATAACAGAGCCTTGGACGCTGATGGGTGAAAGCTGCAGTGTGATCGTCTGATGAGCCAGATTTTTTTTTTTTTTTACTTTCTTGCCCATTTTGCAGCGGCCTCGTAAAAGCGCTGGTGTGGCGGTCTGAAATTATAAAACTGAATCAAAGATCATTGCCCCTTTTCGACTGTGCCTGAATACGAAGATGAGTTCAATTTAAATAAATATCTGCAAATAAGGTCTAAGCGAGACATTTGTATGGAACTGACTTAACACGTTTGTGACTTGCTTTCGAGACCTCTGCTCCCTTCCTTAGGTCAGAGGAGGACGAACAAAGGATGGCGTAGCCTGAATACACAAATGAACTGGAGGGCTGGATTGGAGCATCAGTGTTTGGGCTTCAAAGCTGTGCTTGAGGGGAAGAGGGGATGCGTACATTTTAGAAGGGGCCTAGCTGCGTGCATAATCCCTGTTGCGTGCACAAGAGCCATATCTCATAAAAGGGGCGGGGAGGGGCGGAATTGGAGGCGGACAGTACAGTGGCCATTTGCCTCCGTGCCAGGGGATCGCGTGCTGGCAGCCTGCCAGCTGACGCAAGTTCTGAAACAAAAAATAAAGGTAGGCTGTTTTAAGGGGTCGGGGAGGACAGGGGAAGAGGGAGGGAGTATGGGCAGGGGGTTAAGAAAGTTCCCTCCCAGTCTGCTCCGTAATTGGAGCGGGCTGGGAGGGAACTGGGGAAGGCCATGAATCATTGCCGCGCGAAAATTGCATTATTTCACCCTCCCCCCCTTGCATGTGCCACCTCAGATTTTATACCATGCACGTGCCGGCACGCGCATGGTATAAAATCGCGCGTCCATGTGCGCACGCCGGGTAATGTGCGCACATGTGGCGTGCACGCGTATGTTTAAAAATCTACCCCTTAGTGTAGCTGTGTTTAAAAAAGGTTTGGATAAGTTCTTGGAGGAGAAGTCCATTAACTGCTATTAATCAAGTTTACTTAGGGAACAGCCACTGCTATTAATTGCATCAGTAGCATGGGATCCTCTTAGTGTTTGGGTAATTGCCGGGTTCTTGTGGCCTGGATTGGCCACTGTTGTAAACAGGATGCTGGGCTTGATGGACCCTTGGTCTGACCCAGTATGGAATGTTCTTATGTTCTGTTCTTATGTGATGTCTTCTTCGTCCACTATACTTTTCAGCTTTATGGTGACAGTAGCATGTACTCCTGCCCTTATCAAATTTTACTTACTATGCACAGAGGCTCCTTACGCACCTGCATGCCGATTATACATGCACATCCCCGCATAGGACTTTGAAAATTCACCCCGTTAATGACTACATTGGCTGGGTGGAGATCATTGTCTCGTTGCCTTTAGGACCAACTCAGTTGTCACAAGAATGTCATGGGGGGAAGGGGGTAAAGGGTTCCTAACAGCCTGTAATTTCAGAGTCAGGGATCAGAATGGCTGAAAGCCAACCGGGAAGGTGATATTCCCAGCATGATCACTTCAGAGCAAGGGGCACTTTACCATATCCAATCCATGCACCAACAGCATCGCAGATTAAAGCTTCGCCAGCTCCTCAGCATGCTTGCATTTCAGTTTGTGTTTTGAAAGCTTCAAAGTGTGTTTTGGAGAAGGATAAGAATTTGCTCTGAGTCGTAGCTCAAACAGCACAGAAACTCAACTATATTATTACTGCTTTAGAATGCTGTCTTCAGAGAACATCAGTTACAAGTAAGTAATTTATGTGGTTTTTAGACTACTGGGGTAATAGTTACATAAGATTGTGATGCGAAACTGAGTCATGATATCTAGGACATGATTGAAGGGCTAAAACACACTATAGATCTCGTGAAAGTGCTTTCATGTATTTGATTTACACACTGGTAGCTATAATGAAACAGTCTCATTGCTAAGAAACTATTGTATCTTATGCTTACTGTTTTAGATTTAAGAAACTTTTTAACTTCATGGCTCGCTTTTCTTTTAATGTTTGTAATTTATATTGTAGTTGATCTTTTTATGATTTTACGATTTTAGTATTTGTACTAGCTCTTAATTATTTATTATTTTATAGCTACTTATTTACCAGATCCTATTAATGATTTATTGTATTTTCGTTACTTTTATTGTATTGTAAACTGTTGTGAAGGTTTTATTGAATCGACGGTATATAAAAAATTAATAAACTAGAAATTAAACTAGAAACTATTTAATTCTGTTGCCTAGAGCATTCTGGGTGTTTGCATGCTGTACAAATGCCTATGGGTTTCAGAAGCGTTATAGCGTAACTTTCTGTGTTCGTGTGGAGTAACCAATGTGATATACCCTAAGTTTTGTCTTTTCTTTATCTGTGTTGACAGTTATTAAAGGGCAAGGGGCCATCCCAATCTAATGGCAGGCCAAAGAGTAGCATTGGCAGTGGCTCTGAACACAGATGGATTCAAGTAGTCACAGTCTTGCTTTGTCTATGCATGAGACAGAATTTGGGAGAAAACTGAAAATACTAGAGGCGACATGTGATGGCTCTTTAATGAGAAGGAACAAGCTATATGAAAACACAAACATTAGAATAAGTTGTGCAGTATATGTATTTATTTATTTATTTTCACAGTGGTGGCAAGAGCCAAGATGAATTAGTTACAGAGATCATATCTAATATCGTAACGCTGCTACCACAGACTGTGGAGGGAGAAGACACAGAAGGTGCAGCTGGGCCCGGAAAAAACTCGGATGTGACTCTCACGCTGGCGACCCTGATGTCTGGCTCCCTTTGGGCTGCTCTCAGAAAATCAGCCGCAGGTCAGAAAAGCGGTGTATATATATGCACACCTGAAAGGAGTTACTAGGAATGTATTTCTACATCTAAACTTTCATCAAGTTAATGGACGTTTCAGATGCATGCGTTCTGCACCACTAAGATCCCTTCCTCAAGGAACATACGGCTGTTGAGAGTAAAGATGCTCATGTAAAAGAAAACTACAGGTTGCCTTCTATTTGGGCATTATGAAAGAAAAGAAAGGGTGAAAGCAATCCTGTAACTATGTCTAAAGGCAAGACTTCTACCCACATAAAAAACCTCGTTGGTAGTATATTGCCTGAGAAAGGGATTTTAGTAGTCACCAGTCTAACAAAGGTATTCGCTCTTCCCAACTTCTTTGTTGGTTCTCCTTTAACAAATTTTGGTTTTGATGCTCTAACACAGAATCCCATTTCTACTCTGTAAACTTTTCATTTTCAAGAATTCACCTTCCATTTGTTACCACTCTATAGCCTTGAGTAATATGTAACATTTCCCTGTACAGGATCCATAATAAATAATAAATACACTAATCGGGAAGGGCTCAACAGGATTTTATTTTATTCAAATGAGTTATCCACTACCTTCTTGGAAGAGACAAAGGGTGCATCGGAAAGATGAACCTTACAGTCTCTCATTAGGGTACAATCAGGCTTAGCACATTAATATATGTTGAGGTCAAAGTAGACCATTGCAAAGAGAGAATAAATAAGTAATGAATAAAATAATACATTTATATGATAGCAAGTATAGATCAATGAGACAGTGGCGTATAACAAATAAAATGAGATATAAACATAGGAGCAGATTTTCAAAGGCTATGCGCATAACCTGAGAAAATCTGCCCCTGCGCGCGCCAAGCCTATTTTGCATAGGCTTGGCGGTGCATGCAAGCCCCGGAGCCTCCAGGCATAGCAGCCATTTGCCTCTGTGCCCGGAATCGCGGGCCGGCTGGCATGCGTAAGCTACGCCTGCCAGGAGGCAGGCGCAACTTACCCGACAAAGGTAAGGGGGGGATTCTAGGTAGGGCTGGGGAGCGGGTTAGGTAAGGGAAGGTGGGGGGAGCGGCCTTGGAGAGAATGGAGGACGGCTGTGCGGCTCGGCGCACACAAGTTGCACAATTGTGCACCCCCTTGTGCGCGCCGACCCTGGATTTTATAACATGCGCACGGCAGCACGCGCATGTTATAAAATCGGGCATAGATTTGTTCGCGCGCACCTTTTAAAATTTGGCCCATAAGCAATTGACTTATTAGGAACAACATAGTCAAGGATATTATAGTCATGTGCACACAAATATATATAAACATTAATTTTCAAAGGAAAATGTAAATGTAATATATTATCATAGCAATTTTCAAAAGCCCATTTACTCGTGTTAAATGCACTTAACACGAGTAAAACCTAGTGACAGTTCAATAGCTCATAATATAGCAGTTTTCAAAAGCTTTTAAAAATTGCTACAATATATACTATTGAACTGCCAATAGATTTACCACTTAACGAGGGTAAAATGGGCTTTTGAAACTTGCTATGATATTATGTTTCATTTACATTTTCCTTTGAAAATTACCCTGAATGTACACAGCCTTGTCTCTTGTGTGGAGAAGGCAATCTAGGTAAAGACCTAGAATCTGGAATTGGGTGGGGAGTGTATGGTTTGCCACCAGGTCACCCCTTAAATTCCTAGTAGAAGAGCCAGTATTTCACCAGCTTTCTGAAATGGAGATAATTCTGAGTTAGGCATAATTCTTCTAATAGAGAGTTTCAGAGGAAAGGGCAGCTACTGTGAAGGCCCACTGACGGATGTTGGGCCATTCGATTTGTTTGAGTGAAGACGTAGATGCTTGGGAAGGTCATGAAGATGCATAGGAGTTTTACCCGTTCTTCAAGTAACCTGGAATGTTTCCTCTCAGGACATTCAATATCAGGGTCAGGGTTTTAAATTTGACCCTGGTAGAACACTGGTAGCCCAGTGGAGTTTGTGCTATCTACAACCGTCTAACAGTTGTGCAATGGCATTCTAAATGCGTTGTGGCTGTTATAAGCCCTTTTATTTTCAGATCATTGTACAGCATATCACAGTCATCCTTCTGCGATACTATCGCTGTGTCCGTGAACAGGCGGATTTTATGTCATTGGCGCAGGGGAAAGCAGCAGGTTTTATAACAGTTGCCTGGATCTGTCAGGGCACTGATAGCACAGAGTCTAGCAGGACCCCGAGGCTCTTGTAGGGATTTCAATATCGGGAACTTGACCACCTACCTTTTGATCCCAAAGCAGCTCAGTTTTACTTGGGTTCAGACAGAATTTGATTTTTTTAGCCCATTCTGGAATGGCCTGGAGACCAGGTGGTTAGCTTTCTCTTAGCCCTAGGAAGGTCGGGCTCCATGGGCAAGAAGAGCTGAATATTGATGGCACAGATGCAGTATTTTATGTTCATTGATCGGATCAGCTGGGCTCATGGCTTGAGCTAAATATTGAAAAGATCGTGTGACAGAACAGATCCTTGTGGTATACTGCAGGTCAGGGCCCAGAGGAGGGATGCATACATATGATGTCTGTCTCATAAATAGCATCTGAAACAGGTTAGTACTTTCCCTTCATGATGGTCTCTGCCAGCCGCAACAGTATAACTGCATGATCCACAGTGTCAGATGCTGCCGAAAAGACTAGCAACAGCAGTACTGAGGCAAGACCCTTGTTACGGTTTTTGTAGAGCTTGCCCAGCAGGCAGATGAGAACTGTCTCTGTTCCAAACCTTGGATCTCAGTCCTGCTGCAGATCAAGCCAGTTTCTCACAAGCCAGGAACTGAGCTGAGCATAAACTGCCTGCTCTACAAGTTTCCCCAGAAAAGGGACGTTTGATACTGGGTGGAAGCTTTCTTTTTCAGAAGGAGACGAACCACAGCATCTTTTTAGTGCGGCTGGCAGCCGCAGCAGTCTTCCAACAGAGAGGAGGAGGTCACTATTTTATGTGGCCCATTCTATGAGGCCCCCACGTGCTTGCTTCCTTAACTTGAATTTGAGGAGTTTTTGGTGGGCAAGGGGGGAAAGTAGGTGCGTATGAGCTGCTCTGGGCCATCCAAGGGGCTGGAAGGGTAGTAAAGTTTGCCTTGATTTTGTTGGTAAAGGAGGAGGCAGGTTAGATTGGGAGGGCTTGGAATGAGTTGTTGAGGAGGAGGTTGTAGTAGGCCATTTACTGTATCGCATAACCTCTTGGTTGACATTGAGGCCTGTTCAGTACTTGGGGAGAAATAATGATTTTTTTGTTCCTGTTACGGCTCATTGGTAAATTGCCAAGTGTATTTTGTATTTCAGCCTGCCCTGCTCCAGGTGAGATTTATGCCATCTCCATTCCAAATACCATCCTAGGCAGTTTAGGATTTTAAATTGCAGAGTGTACCATGAGGAAAATTTGTGTGGAGGGCACAGGACTTTTTTTTTTTGTTAACGGGGGGGGGGGGGGGGGGGGCAGATTTTCTCCAGGGCCTTTTCTAAATGTGTTCCATGTGTCTACCTAACTCCTTGACTGACTTTAGTGTCTCTTTCCCCTGACGATATTCTAGTGCCTCTAAAAAGTTCTCAGTGATCTGACTTTTTCTGTCTCAGATGTCTTTCCAGATTCTCCCAGCGCATACCTGTTTTAGGTTGCTGTTTAAGGAGAATTTGATTAGCAAGTCATTGCTCCCAGAGTGGCAATATTTGAATGTCCAGGACCTGATGTTACATATTAATGATGTATAAAAGGACCAAATGGTCCATCCAGTCTGCCCAGCAAGCTTCTTATGGCAGTATCTGCCGTGTCGTGCAGGCTATGCCCATGTTTCTCTTAAGGGTAGCAATTGCCGCTCTGTGCAGTTATATAATAAACCCATAAATAACTTACTATTAGCAACATTTTACTGGGTGATGAGTCTGCTTGAAAATTCAGACAGTGCTGCTTGACGTGCTTTGCTTATGGACTTGGCCGTTGAAGCCGTCCTGTTCTTTTCTCTTTTGTCTGCGCATCAGTACCCCAGACCATAAAAGTCAGGGTCGTCTCTGAATCCAATTCCTCTTTTACCCCTGCACCTGCCCCCCACCGCCGTCAAAGCGGAGAGCGATGTCGCAAATGCTTTTATTGGTTAAGGGTAGTAATCCGATGCCTTCAGGTTCTCGTTTATTGACTTCCATGAGGAACATGAAGTCTAATATGTGGTCCTTCTTATGAGTTGGGGATTTAATTACTTGTGTGAGTCCTAGCGCTGACCCAGTGGGTACAAAAAAAAAAATCAGCAGGGTTGAATGTTTGAGTTTCAATGTGTAGGCTGAAGAGACCCCCTAACTACTAGCCCAGGGGAGTTCAGGGACAGCTCTGTAAAAAGTAAATGTGTGCTTGTTCCCATGTATGATTTTAAAGCAATATTTACAGTGTTCAGTAATCCTAAGGAGTGGCACACTTGATGGGGGGTGAGAAACTGATGTGCACCAACCACGAGAGAAACCTTGGAGTGATAGTGCCAGAAGATTGTGAGGTATTGAAATAGTGCGATAATTCAGTGGCCCTAGCCAGAGGGATGATAGGGCATAGAGGAAGAGGCATATTCGTCAAAAAAAAAAAGGTGAGAATACCTCGGTACAGGTCCTAGGCGAGACCTCACTTAGAATGTCGAGTCTCATTCTGGAAGCTTTACCTTTCAAAGGACAGAGACAGGCTGGAGGCAGTGCTGAAAGAGACTGCCAAAATGGTGCAGGATCTGTACCAAAAGCCATATGAGAAGAGAGTTGAGAACCTAAACATATATATATCTATATATACTCTAGAGAGGAGAGACAGGGGATATAGGATAGAGATAGGCAAACAACTCAAAGGTATAAATCAGGCACAAAAAGCAAAGCATTTTGAAAGGAAAAATTGCTCTTGAGCAAGAGGTCCTAGTATGAGGCTTCATTCAGGTAGACTCAGATGCAACATCAAAAAATATTTCTTTCCTGAAGGTTTGGTGGGTTCAAGGAATGGACTCCCAATAGAGGGCGGCGGAGTAAAAAATGATAATGGATTTCGGCAAAGCATGGAATAAGCCCAGAGGATCCTTAGTGGCGAAGAAGTGAGAGGAGAGCCAGAGATCAGCTGGCTTGTGCAGTATTGTTCCAGGAGTGAAGTTGGGCAGACTTAGATGAGCCTAATTGTCCTCATCTCCTGTCACATTCCTTGAAAGCAATAGGAACAGGGTGCACAGTTGTAGACAAACAACCCATCCTTCACTCCCTAAAGAGCAGAGGCAAGGGGAGAGGCGATAAGACAAAATGAAGGATGGATAAAGGAGGTGCAACCTCAGTTCATGGAGTGCCGGCAGACTGTGGCTCTCCAGCGACCAACGGGTCAGTGCTTGCAAGTTGGTGGTGGCCGGATTCTGTCCAGCAGGGGCATTGGGGATTTAGGAGGTTGGAAATTCAGGCAGCAGCCTCATTAGTGTAGAGAATGCTCTGGGATCTCCACTAGATGGCGCTAGGCTAAGCCCTGAGTTAGGAGATAGGGGTGGGGCAGACCCCTCCTGGAGAGCACCTCCAGTGAGCCTGCTGGGCTGGTCAGCTCCAGCCTGTATAAAAGCAGGCAGAGTAGGAAGCTGCGTGGCAGTTTTTGTTTGGATTTCAGAAGAGGAGGAGTCCTGTTGTTTCCAGGTTTTACCTATTGCAGGTAACCAGGTCTCACGGTTTGGGGCCCCAGGATAGGTGAGAAACATAAGTCCCTTCCACTACACAATTTGTCTGGTGGGGTTGCTTCCAGCCTTGAGTTTTTTTTCAGTGATTTTGATGTTTCTTTTGAGATCCCTGGTCCCTGACCCGGCGGGGAAGAGAGAGACATTGGGGAAAAACTTTCCCTGAGAGGGCCAGGGATAGAGAAGATCTGCTGGTGCCATTTCACAACCTGTGGATGGTAGCACAGTGGCGACTCATTTTAGCAGAATAGCTTTTAGGTATTTTGAGAGAGATTTTGTATTTTTTCCCCTCTTTCCATGTGTTTGTGAAGAAGGGGGCGATTTTTCCTGCCGCCCAGTGATGGGGAGTAGGAAAGCTGAGATTTCCCCTACTGCCTGGATCTGTCGAATGAAGATCCTAAGTGTACCAGCGGAAAGGAGAAGCTGGAGTTACGTTTTGGAATAGCTGGAGACCCCCACTGGAGAGTAGATTTTGGGGGAGGACTGTGTCACCCCTGGACTTCAAGTACTGTTGGGAAAGGGATACCCCCACAGCTATGGCACCCCCTGCCCATCTGTAAGGGTAAACCCATCTCGGGATCCAGTTGATGAGGGACACAGGCATAGAGAAGAAGAGAATCCGCGTTGTAGAAGTAATTTATGGACATTGATGTAACAAGAAACGAATGTTCATGATGCCAAATGACTGACATGTACAGAATGTTGTAATCCCGCTGTGTGTCCCTGTGCTGGAATCTGCAGGATCTTCAGGCCATGCTTTCTGCTGGGAACTCTGCCTGTTTCTGCAGCTGAGAGTCCGGCTCTCCAGCAAGATCTGTCGATTTGCAAGCAAGGGTCCCAAACAATCTGAAACAGGCTTCCAATTCCCTATTCAGCACACCTTTCCCTCTTAGCTTTTAAAACTGGCAACCAGGATGTGTTCTAAGACATTAAAATTTGTAGTATATTCGGAAAGATACCCTTCCAGTCCTGGGGTGACCACTCCAAATGGAGATCTCTTTCCCAGGCCCTCTGAAACGCTGGTTTGACCTCCTCAAGCGGTCCGACCATGGTTTCACTCCATATTCTCAGCATTTCAGGTTTACAATCAAGAGTTTGTTGCATATGTAAGAGGCAGGGGGGTGGGGGAGGGATAGGGATGAAAAAGTTATAATAGACAGATTATGGCAGAGTGAATCACAATATAGACCTCGTTTCTGCTACTTTTGTGGTATCTTGCTATATACACTAAGATGACTGTACTGCTATTATGATATATTATGCTTATATTGTTTCGTCAATACCTGTGATATCTATGGTTCCCTGTATATTTTTGTTTTGTTTTATAAAAAATTTTAAATATGAAAAGAAATTGTAGTATAAATACAGTTTTGCATTTAATGCTTTTTACTAGCATTGTTAGGCATTGGGTTTGAAGGGTTATAGCTCTTCCTAGCCCATTCCTTAAGTTTTGTTTTTATTTTATTGTTCTTTCTATTTTCCCATTAGGCCATAAGGATTCCCTTATAAACTCAGCCCTGTTGAGCATTCTGCGTCAGGAAATTGACAGATTTAATCAGCTGTTGTCTGTCATGCATCAGTCATTATATGCTCTTCAGCAAGCTATAAAAGGGGAAATTATCCTGACCGCAGGGCTAGAGGAAGTGTATAATGCCTTACTGAACCTGAGGATTCCCCAGCTCTGGAAGGTAAGGTTATTTATCAGAAATAAATCCTGGCACTTTCTTTCTGGCTCTTCCTCTCTCTCACACCATCTTCATAATTGTGATAAAGTGACAATCCATGGTTTGCAGGAAATACAATGGGGCTGATCTAATAAGATCCGCAGCAAAACAGGTGCTAGTTATGAGGGCGGTTTTGATCACCGTGCGCGGCTAAAGCTGGCATCTTCGTGGGATGTAAAAAAAATTATGCAAATTATTTACACGCAGAAATCTGCGCACATGAAGAAACGCAGGTACCTAAGCACGGTATGGCTCTATGTAATAAGTGGCCGCAGCTGCACAGAAAAGCCGCACCGATAATGTGCACATAAAAACGAGCGAGAGAATGGGTTTCCCTATTCAGTGAAAGTATGAACCTGGAATATAATTTTAATATTTCGAATGACTGTGTGCTGCAGAAAACATGACATATTTTCATGGGTGATAATTCACACTGCAAGGCAGCGAGATAGGTGTTCAGCTGGGCATGAATCAGGAATCTCAGGTGCCCAGAAAGGCGCCTAGCTAATCACGAATCTGGCCGCCTAAGCACCGAGATAGGTGCTCAGCTGGGCACGAATCAGGATGCCCGGGCGTGCAGAAAGGCGCCTAGCTAATCACGAATCTGGCCGCTCAAGCACCGAGATAGGTGCTCATGGGCATGAATCCTGAATCTGGCTGCTCGGATTCCAAAATAGGTGCTCAGCAGGGATCACCTGCTCCCTCCGGATCCCCTCTCTCCTGCCACAACCTCTGTCACCTGCCAAACCTTCTCCTGCTGTCATCCTTTGGAAAAGCCGCAAGATATACCACAGCATCAGGAACAGCTGGACACAATCAGAAATCTCCATCATCAGTCCCAGTATGTACATATGTATTTAACCTCTAGTTCTTGCTGTCCTACTTCCTGGCTACTCTAGCCCCCAAGTTCAATCTCCTTGTTATATGTAACTGAGCTTTGGTCTTCTTGTTATATGGTTATTTAGTTAGTCCCTAAGTTCCATGTAAACCGGTTTGATATGAATCTTTTCATGAAGGTCGGTATAGAAAATGTTAAATAAATAAATCTAAATCACACCAGAGCTGCACAGACACACAACTACCCCACACCAATGCAAGCAATGGAATAAAATGGCCCCCAAGTTGGCGCTGTCACTTAACTCGTACCCTGACCGTGGCAATAAAAAAATCCGCACTAGCATTAGCGCGGCTCCCTGCATTGCCCACAATTAGGCAATCACCTCCTTTGCATGCCATTAGCATGCATTCATGCAGAAAAAAATGTGGTCGGTAAGTACGTTCGTACGTGCTTTTTTCCTGTGTACAAAACCCTGATTGCATCCCCATATAGGGCTTTGCCTAGTAAAACACACATACATGCTCGTACAAACCCGTGGCAGCTTCAGCGCACCTTATTACATTGGCCTCAATACAAGTAAACATTTCAAGCCTCACATCACTCAGATTTAGGGATTGTGTAGATGTTTGGAAGATCATCTCTCCATTTATAGGTTGGTTTGGGGGTTTTTTTTACACCCTGCAGGATGCCTGCAGGTACTTTCATTAATAAATAATCCAATTCTAATTTGTATGCTTCCAAAACTATGCAGAACAAACACACAAAAGTAAAAATAAAAAATATAAAAACAAACAGCAGAGTAAAAACAGGTATATTAAAAACTAATCCAAAGTTGCAAAATCAACATAGGCATAGCAAGAAAACCATAAAAACAGGAATTAAATATCACGTCTATTTAGTGCACTAAAGACTAAGACCAAGAGAGAGAAGCAATCACTCAATCAGAAAAAAATAACAGCCAGATATGGGCCAGAAATCTGTTAAATTTAGGGGACAGTAACAGGAAAAATTACTAAGTGAAGGCCATCTCAAATTAACAAAACCTACCCCTTTCTAAACAGATATTTAGAGTTAACAATGCCCAAAAACAACCTTATGCAAACTCACTATTAAATCATCAGAAAGATAGTTATAAAGAAACATAATTGCGAGGCTCAAAGAAAATATATTTTATTTTAGATATTATCAGGGCTATAGCCTCATGGCACACAGACATAAATTTCTTTCTACACTCCTGTGTAGTCCTACACAGTTCCAGAAATATCCATATTTTTATAGCCCATGAATAAAGTCTGAGCATTCCAAAAAATAGAGATGCAGGTTTAAATCTCAGTCTTGGAAGAACTAAAGAATTCACAAACTGAGTAGCCCTGTGAGGCTCTTCCACCACCGTTGGCTCTAATATCTCAGAAAGATCCAAGTTGGCAATGTCTTCACTTATCTGCTCCCTGATCTCTGCCCCTTTTCCAGAGGGAAGAAGAAGGGCCTTACTTCCTGTGAAATATTGAGAACTTCACGTAAATAGAACTTAGAGTTCAACAGGAGAGGGCAACGATAACATAGGAAAATTTAATACCCGCAAATTTAAATGTCTCACGATATTTCTTAAGTTCTCAATTCTACGACGAGTTGCCATCTTATCTTGCACAAGAGGTGACTGTAGTAAAGATAGAGAATCCAGAAAGATCAACTATCTGAGCAGACAAAGAGGTTTCCTGAGTCTATATCCAGCTATAAGTATTATTATTATTTCCAGCCAAAGAAAGGACAGTCCATACACTTTCCAGTGTAATAGGAAAAGGCTTGGGAGTAAGGGACCTGTTGACCAGAGCCGCAGCAGTGATAACTTCTGGGGAGAGGGGGCCCGTGTTAACCCAGGAAGAAAAGACGCCATCCAACGACCCCTCCCATACCCGCCTAACACTTCTGGCCCCTCTCCTCCTCCACTCTCCATATGCAGCTTGCTCTGCTTCAGCCCCGATATTGGTCTCTCACGAGCTGCAGATCCGAGCACAGACGTGAAAAAAGCCAATTTTTATTGACATGCATGAAAGATAAAAAGGCATGTTCTCTGGCTGCTACTCATTTTGCTTCTCATAGCAACAGAACAGAGACTAATGCTGCCTGAGAGGATTTCAGGGATTTAATACAGGCATTTTGAATTTAATTACGCACCTTTCCAAAGCTGTGCCTGAAGGCATGTTACAGTTCAGATGCAGTAAGTAGGCCTGCGCCTCAGAGACGGCTTACAGTCTAAGGGCTGAATTTTCAAAAGGATTTCCGTGCATAAAATGGGCTTTTGAAAGTTCTTGGCCAGAGGGAGGGAGGGGATGTTTGTTCCTGTACAAATATGCGTGTAACTCACTTACATGTGTACTTTTACATGCATAAAAAAGGCATTCTGGGGAGGACGGAGTTGGGGTAGGAAAATCATTTATGCCCATATTTCTAAAAATCAACATTACGCGTGTAGATTTGCACCTGCCCTATAGTGGTATTGCCTTGCAGGAGGGGGGAACACATGCACCCCTTAAAAATGACTTGCCACCCCAGGTCTCCTGGTATCAGGAGAGCAGCACCAGCCATCTGGCAGTAGTGATTTTCTGTTGGGTCACTGATCTGGAAGTTTTTTTTAACTGCAGCAAATTTCTTTTCAGGGCAGGGTCAGCCATGCTCAAGTCCATTGTCAGTCACTTTTGAGATGTTTGTAGATGATTCGTTCCTTACGAATTTAGGATAGTTTCAGGTCTATTGATGTGTCCTGAGAAAGCTCTGTGGTTTCTAAGGCATCGGTTTAAGGAGAATTCAAAGAGATAAGCAGCTCAGCCCACTCAGAGCTTGTTGTTCCCAGAGGGCCAATGAGCCCGTTTAATGAGTGCACAGGAGTCCATAAGGTAAGAGGTGCCATGCTGGGTCAGAGCAAGGCCTGTCGAGCCCAGCATCCTGTCTCCGATAGTGACCAATCCAGGTCGCAAGCACCTGGCAGTTCCCAAAAAGTAGATCTAATTCCTGTTACTCGCTCCCAGGGATGGCAATAGCTTTCTTTAGTCTACCTGGATGATAATGTGTTATGGACTTTTCCTCCAGGAACTTCTGCAAAACTCTTTTAAACTCCGCTATGCTCGTCGCCTTGACCACATCCTAAGGGGGTAATTTTCAAAGGAGTTATGCATGTAAATGTGACATACTATTGTAGCAATTTTCAAAAGCTATTTACTCGAGTAAAGTGCACTTACTTGAGTAAATCCTATGGACAATTCAATGGCATATATTGTAGCAATTTTGAAAAGCCCACTTACTTGAGTAAAGTGTATTTACTCGAGCAAAAACCAGTTTTGCTCGAGTAAATGCTTTTTAAAATCCACCCCTAAGGCAACAGAGTCCACTTTTTTATCACCCTCCTCTGCACCTTTTCTAGTTACGCTATGAGCTTCCTGAGATGGAGGTGACCAGATCTGCACTCAGTACTGTAGGTGCAGTCTCACTTTGGCTGAATACAGGAACAATATGATAGTTTCCATTTATTCTCCATTCCTTTTCAGATCATTCCTAATATTCTATTCGCTTTTGTGACTTGCGCCACGCACTGAGCTGAGGATTTCAATGTATTGTCCACAAGGACTCCAAGGTCCTTTTCCTGGGTAATAACTCACAATACTTAGTATTATTTTTCCCTACGTGTATCACTTTGCACTCTTCCACATTACATTTCATCTGTCGTTCAGTTGAGCAGTCTCCTAGTCTCACAAGGTCCCTTTGCAGTACCTTGCAATCTGCTGGCGTTTTAACCAATTTGAATATATTTTGTGTCATTTGCAAATTTGATCACATCACTCGCTCTTTCCTTTTCTAGGTCATTTATGAATCTGTTAAACAGCACAATATCAATCTCTGTGGTACTTCACTAATGATCTTTCTCCATTTGGAAAACTTTCTATTTCCAGCCTTGTAACTAGTTACCAATCTACAATACAACACTGTCTCCTATCCCACCCCTTTCCCAAGCTAAAGAGCCTGTGTAGCCTCTCATCAAAGAAGAGCCTTCCATCAACTTTATCATTTTTATCACCTTTTTCTGCATCTTTTCTAGGTTTGCTATATATATAAATTTTTGAGGTGGGACGACCAGAACTGCACACAATACTCAAGATTTGGTTGCACTGTGGCTTAATACAGAGGCAATATATTTTCTGTTTTATTCTCCATTCCTTTTTGCTTTCTTGACCATCACCATGCACTAAGCAGAGGATGTCAACATATTGTTCACAAGAACTCCAAAGTCCTTTTCCTGGATGGTGGATCTCAATACAGAATATAGCATTGTGTACCTGTACTTGGATTATTTTTCCTTATGTGCATCAGTCATAGAAAGAATCCAAATCTGTCAATCCACAGGATAATGGTAGGACAGCTCCCTTGCCTCTATTGCACCTCAGCAGGTTGTGCAAGCCAGAAAAGGCTATGCCTTGAATGCAGGAGTCCTGAGACCTTTCATGACTTTCTCCTACTCGGTCTGGGTAGAGCTTGGATACATACCATTCACCTGGACTAGGCTGGTATGGATGATAAGGAAGGTGAAATTTAAACTTATTTGTTAATTTCCTTTCCTTTAGTCCTGCCAGACCAGACGAATCCAGAATCCCATCCCCCAGGGAAGTTCAAGGGCTTTCAGTCGGACAAGTTCAGAATACAAACAGGAAGTATGTTGTTGCCCACTCTGAAAGTAGTTGGCCTAATCGTGCTCTTGGTATCAGAATTCACTTATTCCTTGGTCAGTGACCATGGAGTGAAATTTTTGGCTGCATTAGGTTTGGTTGCAGTAGTGATTTAGAAATCAAAGCAAAACAATTTCCTTTAGTTTTCTTAGCTTTGACATAGGATACTGAATTGCTGAAGGGGAGTGGAGCTAGATTTCAGCTTTTTTCTTCCATCTCTATCTGCTGTCAGGGTGACATAACTCACTCGTCTGGGCTGGTCTGGCAGGACTAAAGAAAAACAGGTAAGTTTAAATTTCACCATATTAGCATTTTTCATTCTCCTCTATCCTCTTTCATATAGTCCTTCTCCCAAAAATATGCTTCCAAGTTATCCATCTTAGAGGTTATATCTCTCTCATGTTGGGAATATGTAAAGACAAAAGGGGATTATGTAGGATTCAGAGGTGATATTTAAATGTAAAATCTCACTTTTGTTCTTAACAGCAATATTCATATGAATCCTGTAAGCCTTTGGGGTCATGGATTGATGATCTAATTCAACGAGTGAATTTCTTCGCAACGTGGGCCAATCAGGTCATCAGCTGCATACAGCACAAGTAAGACGTAGAAGCAGGAGGAGGAAAAGGGGAAAAGCATCATGAAAGTACCGGGAAATACCTTGCAATATACTGAAAGCTACAGTGTTGGCAGGGATGTTCAAAAATCAAGTTGACCATAAATGGGAGAAAAGACACTGCTTTTGATATTTCATAATTACATTTGCACCTAGCAGCAGTAATTCAGGACTTAGAAACATTTTTTAGCAGAAAGATATCCTGTTGATTTTGGCAAACAAAACCTCTCATATCCTGACTGACAACTTCATTAATACTTTTGGGGTGAAGGTGGCAAAGCTACCTGTAATGTTATAAAGTCATAATTTTTGCTTTGCATGATTCTTATAAATATAGTTTGGACTAGTTGAAGCATGATGTTTGTGTTGTAAGAGTTTTATGTTTTTCTTCTTTATAAAAATATCTCTGGTGTACACATAACCCCTGTCTTCATTTGGGAGACACATGGATCACAGGCAATCCCATGCCCTCCTGAGGTTCCCGTACAGGGTGGGAAAAGCCTATTTTTCAAGGCTCCTAGGGTTTTCTCACCTTTGGAGCTCTTTCACACACCAGTTCAGTTGGAAGAAATCACCACACAGAAGTTGACCATACATTTTTTAAAGTGCAGTAAAAACAATATCCACACCAATATTTATGGTCAGTGCTAGCTTTTTTGCTGCTCTGTGTGAACAATTAGTGTGCTGCCTCCTGGGCCTATGAAAAAAAAGCCCAGCTCCCTCCAGCAATCTTATTTTAAAAAATTGACACGCCCTCCCCTCCCCCTATGGATAGGGAAGGGTATTATATACCCTAGGGAAACCATATAGCCTTGTACATACTGCTGCCGCCCCCCCCCCCCCCCCCCCCCCCCCCCACACACAAACACACACTTACAAACACACTCCCACACCCTTTCCAGACACACACAATTAAATTATGCATTTATAACAAATTTTACATGACAAAGAACATTCAAAAGTACAGTTTTCTGAGGCAAAATCATCACTTACAACATGCATATTATATTTACCTGCACTGCTGTGGTGCCAGCCAGAAAATCCTGCAAAAAAAAAGACACTTGGAACTCCTATGGAATTACATTTTTTGCAATATGTGCTGGGTGTGGGCCTGGCCCTCAGAAAGCCATGAATAAACGGAATTAGCATTTCAGTATAGTAAACCTCCCATACCAAAACAACCCTAACTGCCAGCACTCAAACAGTAACAACCTTATGTACGAAAAGGCATCACTGCACATATTGGGCCGGATTTTCAAAGGCCTACGCGCGCCGGGCCTAGTTTAGAAAGGCCCGGCGACGAGCATAAAGCCCTGGGACGCGTGTAAGTCCCGGGGCTTTATTAAAGGGGCGGGGCATGGCCATAAGCCTCCGCATGGCCACTGTGCCAGGGATCACGCACAAGATAAAAAACAAGAAAAAGGTAGGGGAAGAAAGGGCAGGGGAGGTAGGGGAAGAGAAGGTGGGGTGGGAGGGTAGGGAACAGGGGAAGGCAGCGCAGCTCGGTGTGGGCTCTGTGTGCACAAGGTGCACAATTGTGCACCCCCTTGCGCGCGCTGACCCCCGATTTTATAACATGCACGCGCATGGTATAAAATCGCGTGTCCATGTGTGCATGCCGGGTAGCGCGCGCACGTATCTCTTAAAATCTACCCCATTACACCAAGCCCTAGAACACCAATACACCTTCTATTAGAAAAACAGATCAGACTGCTATAGATCCGTGCAGATCAATTATATGGTAGCAGAATACCTGACACCTTGCTCACACATGGAAAACACAGACAGACCCTAACCAAATACAGACTAAAGAGACCAGAAAGTATAAATAGAAACATGCAGAGAAGAACTGAACTGGAAACCACAACAAGCCAGCCTCAATAAGCAGAGCAACAATGGAAAACCAGAAACATTACCATTCTTCATAAAACATTAAATAATAAAATCAAGAAATCATCAATTATAATAGTAAAATCATAGTCATAAAAAGAATAAATATTTCAAATCAGCAAATAGAATATCCAAAATTTCCCAAACACCAATAAAATATTTCAAAACATCTGATGAACAAAAAAATCCAATAACTAAAATATGTTTTAATATTTCCCAAAAAACAATAAAATATTAAAAACAGCAGAAACATCAAATTACACCCAATAATTAAAACTGAGTATTTAAAAATCTCCTGCTCTCCATATCTTTTGATTTCCCATCGCCCTGACATTGTCGAGCATTGGGGGAGGTAGGGCCACACAAATTTTATCTTCACACGCACACAAACATATATGCACACATATTCATTCTCTCACCCATTCCATCTCTCATATACATGCCTATGCACTCTCACACATGCCCTCTTAATCCCTCACAGACACATTATGTGTGTGTGCCTGTCTGTGAAAGCCTGTATGTAACACACAGGCTCTCACAGGTACACACACACACCTGCACATAGGCACTCACAAATAGGCTCTCACACAGACATACACATGAACACAAGCTCAGACACAGACACACACAAGTTGTGACACAGACACATGTACACAGGTACACACACAGACAGTCACACACATGGCCTCCTTTCTCCAGGCCATGGTGTACTGAGCTCCCCCGCGGCCCTCTCCATCTTCCTCTTCTCTTCAGGCCATGGTTGTATGAAATCCACCAGGGCTCGCTGGCTTCCTTCTCTCTTAAGTTCAGGCCATGGTGGGATGAGCTCCGCCACGGCCCCATGGGCTAGTCTTTCCTTCAACTCTGCCGGCCTTCTCGTGATTGAGGGAGTGGGGGCAGGAAAGCTGTGAGCACACACACACACAGTTAACAGGGAAAACTGCTGTGGCCTTTCCTCACTTTTGGCTCCCAGCGGGTTGAGCTCCGCCAGCAACTTGCCTCGTCTTCCCGGCCTTTTCTCATTTTCAGCCGCTGGCAGGTTGAGCTCCGCCGGCAGCTCTGTGTTCTTTCCTGCTGCTGTCACCCCCTCAGGTATGCCGCCCTTTGCAAATGCACGGTGTGCACACCTGGTCGCACCGGGCCTGCCAGTATAGCATGGGTTAGTATACCAAGCAGTTCAGAAAATAAAGTCCAAAAGCTCAAAAAAATTCTCAGTCTCTCACTGTAACAAAATGCTTCACACATCCTCTGCCAGGTAAGCTTTCTGGAGCAGGAACCCTTCTCCCTTGACTCTCCCTGCTACCTGTCTCTGAATGCAGCTGGTTTTCTCTGTGTAACTCTCTTCCCAGTTCTCATAAGATGAGTTTCTAATAGAGCCTTGGTTTAGTCAATAACTCCTCAGTACCTTCCTCTATTAGGCAGTTTTTGCTTTGAGCTCCCACAAAGGACAATTCTTTCTCCAACCTCTCCAGAAATTCAGGCTCCCTCAGGACACACTCAGGAATCTCTCCTGAGACACTTCCTTTCTTCCTTGAAGACCTGAGCAACTTTGACCTTCAACTCCAGTAAATGTCAGCAGAAAGACCAAATTGGCCCATTTAGTTTGTCCATTTGCAATTCTTCCACTTTGAATAGATGAGCAGATAAAATCCAACACTCAGCCAAATACCAGGCCCCCAACTCCCAACATCTTTTACCCAAATTTTCAACTTCTTCTATAAAACTGCCCTCCATATCAGTCCCAAACTTGCCCAGAATCTGTTCAAATACTGGCTTCTACCACCTCCAGTGGTTGGCTGTTCTAGACCTTGTCATCTTCCTTTTTGATTCCCCTCAGTGACTTATTACCAATTTATTTACTTATTATAATTTACCCAGCTACCCATACTAGCAAAACCATTGCCTAAAACATCTGGCCTTGTCATGCTCATTTATGATTGAGTTGTAACTATGGTCATTTCATGCAGGTTACCCCAGTGCCTTCATAGAACCCGATGCAGTATTGTCACCGCTTTTTGGGTCGTAACCGCCGCTCTCTACAGGTTACCTCAGTGCCTTCTTGGAAGCATAGGCTGTTAGGGTCCTAACAGCTGTTCAATGCAGATTACCTCAATGTCTTTTTAGAAGTCTATTACAGTCATACCACTGGTGTTAGGGTCATAACTGGTGCTCCATGCGAGCTACCTCATGTGATGCCACTAGACCATGCTCCGCTGTTTACAACTAAGAATCCTTTGGGGTACATTTTAAAAGACAGTGCGCGCGCGAACAAAAGTACGCTGGATTTTATAAGATACGAGCGTAGCCGCGCGTATCTTATAAAATCTGGGGTCGGCATGCGCAAGGGGGTGCACATTTGTGCAACTTGCGCACGCCGAGTCCTGCGCGCGCTGCCCATTCCCCTCCGAGGCCGCTCCGAAATCGGAGCGGCCTCGGAGGGAACTTTCCTTCCACCCCCCCACACCTTCCCCTCCCTTACCCACCCTCCCAGCCCTATCTAGGCCTCCCCCTCCTACCTTTATCTGAAAAGTTACTACTGCCTCCGGGCAGTAGTAACTTACGCGCGCCGGCACGGCAGGCCCCGACACAGGCGCTGTGTCGGGGCACTCGGCCATGCCCCCGGACCGCCCACACGCCCCCGATCTGAAATCACACACCCCCTGGCCACACCCCCGGCCGCCCCTTTTTGCAAGCCCTGGGACTTACGCGCATCCTGGGGCTTGCTTGCGCCGCCGAGCCTATGCAAAATAGGCTCGGCATGCGCAGAGGGCTTTTAAAAGGATTATGTGCGTAACCCTTTTAAAATCCAGCCCTTTGTGTTTATCCCATAGCCTTTTGAAGTTTTTACTCTTTCTGACAGGGCATTCTAGGGATCCACCTCTCTTTCCATGAAAATACATTTCCTAATGTTATTCCTGCATCTTCTCCTTGAAGCTTCATATTATGACCCTTATTTCTACAACTTTGTTTCCATTGGAGGGTTTGCTTGTTGTGCATTATTAATATCTTTCAGTAGTTAAATGTCTTTCCACAACCCAAATACATGATGCTACACTTCTTTGTATCAAATCTTAACTACCGAGCAGTCAACCACTCCTCAAGGTTTCTTAGATCACTTTTCATTCCATCTACTTTCTCAGAATGTCCATGCCATTGCAAATCTTAGTGTCATCTGCAAAAAGGCAAACTTTTCCTTCTAACCCCTTGTGATTCCCATAGGCCTGGAGGCAGAAATTCAGTCTCACTCCAGCCTTTCTTAAAACATAATCTTTATTCACAGCTTCAATCATATACTCAACAGTAGACTGCTTTTCCCTTCAGACAGTGCACTTTCTCTACTCACAGTTTGTACTTCTTCGTCTCAGCTCTATGTTTGGACAGTGTTACATTACAGGAGCTGCCTTCCTCCTGGAGACCTCAGGCCTGGTCTGGTTATCCCCACCTGGATCCCAGCTCTTATTCCCGTCTCTGGTTACACTCTCTGAGCCCCACATGCCCCGCAGGATCCCGCCCATAGAGCATACTCTCCTTAAGGTGCAGGTAAATAGAGGAACACTAGGGGCACTGCCTCACACCCCTCTGCAATATCACTCACAAAAATATTGAACAGAACAGAACCTGCTTCAGGACCGATCATTAATCCCTTTCTCACCACAGAATGAATTCCATTTAACAGTACCCTCTCTTGTGTATTATGCAGTTTCTACTAGACACTCTGATCTCACTGAAAAACAGCCGGGGGGGAGGTGTTCAAATTACCAATTTGACAAAAGGTGCAATAAAAATAATAAATGCTGAAAACCTGGCTGAGGTACTAAAAGAAAAAACAAAAACTAGCACTAAATTATCTGAGGCAGATTATTTCTTTACTAGAAAACTCTGGAAGCTTCATTGTGCTAGACATTGCACCCAGTGATGTGAGGCAGTTGTGTGATAGGTAAACAAGTTGTCTTTCGAGTCACATCTTAGTTCAAGCTAACTTTCCTGTTTTTGTGCAAACATAATCGAATGTTAAACAGGTCTGAAAGCTGCCAGAGACAAACAAACAAGCAAATTTATGTGTACGTATACATGTGTAAGATTAGGTGTTTCTGAGCGTGGACAGAATTTGCAGTATTATTGAAGGATGTGTGGTGAGACCTCCTCCTGCACGCTCCAAATATCTTTTTCCCCCCAAAACATCTGCTTTTATGACCATTACCATTTGTTTATCCCCATGATATTCATTCTTAAGAGGTCAAAAAGATTTTGGCTGAATCGCCTGTTAAACGTAAGGCACCTGGTTGAAATCTTAAGGGCCGATTTAAAAAAACGCGAAGAACATGAAAGGGGCAGATATGCGAGTGGCCGGGCTGCGCGTGCGCCGCGGGGATTTTCAAAGGCCTGCAGCCATGCGGGTATTTGCCCGTACACGCAGAAGATCGGGTTTGGCCAAAAGGGACGGGCTGGGGTGGGGTCTGGGCGTGGCATGGGTGGGCCGGGACAGCGCCATTAGACACTGTCCTGGCGAAGCGCGGGCTGGTAGCCAACCAGCGAGCACAACCTGCTACTCCTCTGGGGAGCAGGTAAGTTTGAAAACAAACAAAAAGAAAAAGTTAGCAGGGTTTTAGGGGTCAGGGCGGAGAAAGGGAAAAGGGAGACAGGTTAGGTAAGGAGCATAGGAAGTTCCCTCCCAGTCTGCTCCTTTAGTGAGTAACTGGGAAAATATCCTATCGCGTCGCCACGCGCATCTTATAAAATGTACCCCCCCTTATGCACATGCACCTGCTGATATAAAATCTGGTGCGCATGTGGGCACGGTTAGCAGATTTTATAACATGCGTGCGTCGACGTGCCAATGTTATAAAATGTGCACATGGACGCCCACGTGTGAGTATAGCAAATGTTGCTTACCTGATGTAACAGGTGTTCTCACAGGACAGCAGGATGTTAGTCCTCACAAATGGGTGACATCGAGGATGGAGCCCTGTACGGAAAACTTTTCTGTCAAAGTTTCAACAAGCTTTGACTGACACTGGCACACTGGGTGCACTGAGCATGCCCAGCCTGCAATTATCCCTGTGAGCCACAGGTGTCTCCCTCAGTCTCGTCTTATAGCTAAAAAGCGCAAGCGAAACTAAAATAAAAGTATACAGACCCAACTCCGCGGGGTGGCGGGCGGGTTTCGTGAGGACTAACATCCTGCTGTCCTGTGAGAACACCTGTTACATCAGGTAAGCAACATTTGCTTTCTCACAGGACAAGCAGGATGGTAGTCCTCACAAATGAGTGAGTACCGAGCTGAGGATGCCCGGGAATGCACCAGATACACCGCAGATGCGCAAAGGCGTAACGACTGAGGTGGAAATGGGAACGGAGGGCATCCGCAACACCATAATGGGTTCGTGGAAGGATGTTGGGTAGTGAATTGAAAAAAGTAAGAATAGGCGGACTGGCCAAACATGGAGCATGCCGGCTAGTCAAATGTAAGCAATAATAGGCTGCGAAGGTATGGAGAGGACTCCAGGCTGCAACCTGATAAAAAAGTACAAGCAGCAGTAACCAAAGGGAAGCTGTTAAGGCTAAGACGGACACAACAGTATGTGGATACCCACAGTGTTGTAGTGAAATGTCTGCTTGTTGGTAGGAAAGGAAATATAGACCACTTAATCAGAAGGATTAGGTCTGTGTGGCCACTGGAAGTAGCAGCTTGACCCTTGCATGAAGGAAAGAGTCAAGTGGAATTCACATGGAATGCAGTGCAATGTAGATAGAATGTAAGCGCAGCATTACTGTCCAGGAATGTGGAAAACCCAGTCTCTCCCTAGGGCGAGAGAGAGAGGTTAGGAAAAATTAATAGAGTATTTCCTGAGGAAAGGCGATACAACATCTACCTGAAAAGGATAGAAAGTTGAATGCGTAGAACTACTCAGTGGCAGAGGAACGGAGTCAGGTGAGTATGGAAAGAGTGCATAACTCACGGACCCTGCTGGCAGGAATGACATTAAGAGGGAAAGAAGTTCCCTTGCCAAACTGTGGAAGAGAGGAATGGAAAGGCTCAAACGTAGAATGTATGAGACTTATAAGGAGAATATATATGTTCATTCCGTGATTAGAGAAATAGAGGCGGCTTGATCAGTGGATAATCCATGGTAAGCCGACTCAGAGAGGATTACCGAAAACGGGAACCCAACTCCCAAAACGATACACCTCCTAAGAGAAAGGTGTATCTATGTGGAGGATGTCTGGAGAACAGAATCCGAGGGAGTAAGAAAAAATGGTGGAAAAGTAAAAGGGGTAATACCTCTTTTTTTTTTTTTTTTTTTTTTTTAGCGTCAGGAGGTAAAGCCTGTCATATTAAACGGCAAGATTTATGTTTAGAAGGTTTTGTGACGCTACCAGAACCTAAGAACATCAGTAAGTCTATGATTTGGGACTGACTGGTGAGAGAATAAAAGGTTACTGATATGATGGATTGAGAAGTATGGGAAAGCATACTGATCTCAGTCAGGGAGTGGGGAAAAGAATACTGAACCCCATCCCAGTTCAACATTAGAAGAATGCTGGCTACGAGAGGCAGCAGAAGAGATATATTGAAGAGGCCTTTGATGGAAGAAAAGGCATCTAAGGGAACGCATAGGAAACATGTGCAGGGAGCAGAACCTGTGCATCGTATGGAATGATGCAGACGCCAAGGAAAGTTTAGTTAAACTCAGCGTTAAAAGATTTGCCCTGTACACATGTAATTGAGACCATTCGAGAGGATAGAACCTACGTGGAGAAGGTCAGATAGAGCGTTCATTAAATCTCTTAGATATGTGGCCCAAGGTCGCATGAAGTGAACAAGGGCCAAGGGTAGAGCTGCGCAGCTGTCTAGCAGAGCAGCTAAGAGGTAATGCGTGCTTATGAGTTGGAAAGCACATTGTCCCTATGCTGTCTGTCTGTATGCACAAAGAATTGTTGCAAAAGCAGTATTGGAAGGCATAAGGGCATAACTCATGGGTGCAACGTCCAGGAAGTTTATGAGAAACTATGCTGGAGTGCAATAGATGCATAATGGGTTGAAAGCTTTCAGGAGAAACTTTATAACCCTAAGGAATTGCGAGCATGAGTCGAAGGAGACTAGGTCCTAGTTCGAACTGGGATAAGAATCAGGGACGAAAGCAATGAAACCACTTAGGTCCATTGAGTATAGAATGTCACTGAATATAACCCATAGCAGTTTTGAATTATGAGAAAAATGCATAGTGGGAAGAAACCCCATAGCCCAACCATGAAAAGTTGAAAGGCTGAGGTTATGGAAAATATGCGCAGGGACATATAACAATGTATCAGAATGTCTGTGCGCATGCTGGACAAGAGGGTCTTAAGACTGTGGTGTCCAGAAGTGTTACAGAAGGGATTTATGGCAGTGACAGTAATCCCAGTTAGTAAATGTATAGTGAGTCCTGAAAAAAGTGAGAGCTCCTTGCATGTACTGAAAGTGGTTAGCAGTAGTCTATGCAAGGAAAGTGAATGATGTTACACTCCGCAGAGAAAACAGCATTCACCAACAGTGATGCAAGAGACAGTTCACTTACCGAAGCTGGTGCCAGCGGCAGAGCTTGGGGTTGTAATGTTGACTCACCATAAAGCACATAGAAACATTAAAATAATGTACTTACTGCAGTATGGAGTGATGGTAACCAAAGATACCATTGTACCTGTGACGTCTAAAGAAAGTTGGATTTTCTTAGGTCCAGGATGTGCGGAGAGTAACTATTTTCTGTTAAAAGAAAGAATAGTGCAATTAAAACTCCCCAACCCCCCTCCCTTCTCCCCTCTGCACTTCGTAGCGCCTGGGGGAGTATACCGGGACTTTGGTACAAGGTGGGGTGGCCGCTCTGATATCTGACCAGATGGGAGACCAGGAGGTGTCCCAATGGAGGATATCATGTAGGCTCCTGCAGGTGTGTGAGCGGTAAGTGGTACCCGCATTTCTGTATGCTGTACAAGGAGACACTGAGACCTGTGGCCAGGCCTCAAGGTGGACTTGTACATGGGGCAATGGTTGCTGAATCTCATGTTTAGCAGATCAGCCAATGCAGCTGGACCTTGGTTGGGAGGGAACCAAGAGTCAGAGCATTGGTCGGCACAGGGACTTGTTACTGACAAGAGAAGAAGCCCTGCTGCAATCCCAAGAAGATAGAGGGGTTCTCCTGATATTGTGGCTAACATAGCTAACATAGCGATATGTGACACTAATACAGTTCTAAAAGGCACATGACCCAGAACTTTTCGAACCACGGTCCGAATGGGAGAACACAACTCTATGGGAATGCCGCCGAAGCGGGTACTTACCATCCGACGTGGATCGCCGCAAGACGAGCCGGTGAAGATTGTTGACTCCGACGGTCTCCGGAGTCCTCGAGGGTAAGGCCGGGGACGTAAATGTCCATCTCGCTCTGAAACCCGGTATGGTGGCACAGGTACAGAGGAGACAGGCCAGGCGTGAGTGGCGTTTAGACTGCTAAGTGTAACAGATGGCCATAGTCCCACACCACTTGACGGTGGGGCACGCCAGGAACAGAGGAGCCCTAACGGAACTCATGTTCCCTTCCCTCGTCACAGCGGCTCGATGTGTCGTGACGCCAATGCAGAAGCTGTCGGACCTGGATCCGGAAGTTCTGGATCACCAAGGACTGCCAAAACTGTAGGAACAGTGCTGATGGCAGTGGTGATGTCGCTCTGCCCGAGCGTTGTCCAGCCTGGAGAAGGATGGCACCGATGTGCTGGATGGCGTCAGCGGCGGACGATCACGATGTCAGCGATGATGGGTGCCACGGTGCTCGGCCCGGTCTTTCCCCAGCGCCGAGATGGAAGCCCTCGTCGTCCTGGAAGGCGATCGATGACGAACTGTCAGCACGCCTGCTCTGCTCCTGACACAATGGAGTGTCTTAAGCTAATACGGGGCTTAAAAAAGAACCCAAAGCGTGGAGCAATGTGAGGAGGCGAGGGTATTATGTGGCGGTGCTATGTCGGTATTGACGATATTGAAGGCAACCTAAGGGGCTTCGAGGATATCATCAAAATGGGTATGAAAAATCGTCGATGACTGGCCAGGAGAATGATGACAGTGACGGGCACTGACAGCAGTGGCATAGGTATCTTTGAAACGATGTGGAATCAAATAATCGAAAAACATTGCCGTTATTGAAAAAGATACCGGCATCGACTGAGTCGAAGTCGAATCAATAGGGCGTCAAGGACACCGAAGGAAAACGGAGGTGTCGAGGGCATCGATGCATGGAGGCGGGCATTTATGCAGTTTGTGGCATGGCCACGGGCATCAACTATAGGGCCACAGACGTTGACGGTATCGATTTGGACAGGCTCAGATTTCCAAGTGTACATGGCATCGGTGCCCCAGACACGTGTGTCGGTGGCATCGATATGGACACGTATGGAATCGATGGCATGGATCTCCCAGTCGATGAATTCCATCCCGGCATCAACGCCAGTCCTGGAATCGGCATGGGCATCGATGCCAGCCATAAGGCTGGCATTGGCATCAACGCCCATCCACGGAATCGAGCCGGCATGGATACCCACCGATGGGACCCACCTGGGCATCGAATTTCACCGATGGGAGCAGCCTGGCATCGACTGCCCTCGATGGATGCATTCTAACATAGATGCCCATGGATGAAACACCTGGGCATCGGTGTCCATCGATGCAAAAGGACCTGGCACCGATGCCATCGACGGACGGCCATCCGGCACCAATGCCATCGACGGACAAGCCATCCGGCACCGATGTCCATCGATGGGGACCATCCGGCACCGATGTCCATCGATGGGGACCATCCGGCACCGATGTCCACCGATGGGGACCATCCGGCATCGATGCCCACCGACGAATCGATGTGGCACCGATGCCCACCGATGGAAAAGGGCTGGACATCGGTGGGGAGGATGGGGCATCGATGGCATCCCCAAAAGGGGGGGTGGCATCGATGAAGTGACCCTGGGATCGTTAAAAAGTGTCTCGGGCAGCGGTGGCGGCGACCCGAGTATGCATGGCAGTGACTAACAGCGTGTGCGTCAATGGCATGCATCCGGGTAGGGACGGCACCGAGGAAGCCCAAAGAAAAAAACAGTGCGTAGGAGGAAAAAGCCTGGTAGCACTGAAAAGCAAAAAACATGGATAAAGGCATCAGGGCACCGTGGGGGGAGGGGCGCTGATGACATATAAAAGCCCAGGGCGGTTTAGGAGGGTCCCGTGTAGCGATAGGGTATCGACTGCGTGAGGGTACCAGGGAACGAAGGACTTGAAGCTACAGAGGTCCTAAAGTTAAGGAAAAAATCCCTACCCCACTAGCATAAGCAAGCAGAGTGTCACAGAGATACTCGCAAGCTGTTTAAAGCTAACTGAAAAATGGGGGATGGGAAGGCTTCAGTCAGTTAACAGCCTTAAGATAGTGACAGGAACCGACCGAAAAATAAGAATTAGTACTCACCCGAGCGTCGTAAAAACGTACGCGGAGGGAGACCTGTGCAGGGAAAAGTGTTTTTTGAAGTGAAAAGTTAAGTGTTTCCATGAGGTAATTAGTTAAAAAATCCTCACAGAGCTCCAACCGCTATGCTGACTGCAGAGCGGAAAAAAGAAGACTGAGGGAGACACCTGTGGCTCACAGGGATAATTGCAGGCTGGGCATGCTCAGTGCACCCAGTGTGCCAGTGTCAGTCAAAGCTTGTTGAAACTTTGACAGAAAAGTTTTCCGTACAGGGCTCCATCCTCGATGTCACCCATTTGTGAGGACTACCATCCTGCTTGTCCTGTGAGAATAAAATTTATCTTTTCGATTTCCAAGTGCAATATAAAGGACTATGGTTCAGATTTTTAACACTAGAGGGCAGGTTATACTTTTTTTTTTTTTTTTTTTTTTTAAATATTCCACTTTCGTGGCATTACAGAGTGGATTACATTCAGGTACTGAAAGTGTTTCCCTGTCCCCAGAGAGCTCACAATCTAAAGATTTACTAAGCTTTTTACCCATAGACAGAGAATGGGGAAAAGGCTTCAGTAAATCAGGCCCTAAGACTGTATCTGAGGCAATGGAGGGTAAAGTGACTTGCTGAAGATCACAAGGAGTGGCAGTGAGATTTGAACCCTGGCTTCCTTGGTTTACAGCCTCCTGCTCCTCCACTCCGCTTTTCATAAGTGGTGAAGATTTTCATTTACTACTACCAGTAAACATTTGTACTACGAGGTGTCCGCAGCACTGTGCAGACTCATTAAAGAGACCATCCCGTCTCCATGGAGGTTACAGTCTAGTTGACAGACAGACATTGAGGACAGATGGACATGGAGGAGTAACCAAGGCTTCCAAAGTATAGTCTGGATGTTGTGTCATCTTCTTTTTCCACCCATTAACAGATGGCAAAGTCACAGTAGAATCTCTAATAGGACCTTTTACTAGAGGGAAAATAGATGACGCGGGTGTGGTAACAGTGTTCAGTATGAGATGGGAAGAGAGGTGATGCCTGCATCCATGGAGGAGAATATAGAAACAGGAATCCTGGACAGGACAGGACTGGGAACGGCAGGAGAGATGAAAATGTACAGAGTGAGAGCACTGGCACTGAAGTTTCAATGGCTCGGCATGGGAAGGGGCAGGTATAGTGGAGTCATAGGAAGCGATGGTATTGGAGTAAGTGAGATGTAATGAATCTCTCAGTACTGAGGATAGGGGTCACTATCAATTAGCAGAAGGCTCCACGCTCCAGAAGCTTATATTAAAAGAAAAATGAGAAACTGTAGTGAATGGGTGAGAGGTAGGGAACCTAAGTAAATGCCACCAGCAATTAGACAATCTCGCTTCCTTTCCTGAAATCAAAATCAAAGCATATAACAGAGTGTCAAGAAATTGAAATATTTTAGCTGTAGATGTCCCAGGTGGCTGCCTGGAGAGGGAGAGTCACCCAGCGTATTTCAGATTCAGGTCAGCAATATCTACAGATTAAGCTACATGGCCAGGCCCTACCACACATATTAAAGGGAAAAATGATTGTGTTGCCAATAAAATTGATTTTGTTATCTCCAGCAAAGAGAGAGAAAATGAATTGCTAAACTGAGGTCAGGAGAAAGGTCCATCTAGCCCAGTGTCCTATCTCCGTTAGCAGCACGCAGTGAGTGCTGACAGGAGGAGTGCGAGTATTTATTTTCAGCTGTGGAACCTTGTATCTTTTTTTTTTTTTTTTTTAAACAGGTTTGGTTACTTAACCGAGTTTCAAAGAAAAACCAAAAGGGCTTTGCACACGCCTCTCTCTACACAGCCTGAAGGTTGTCCCAAAACTCCTTCCAGCGGCAGCTCCAGGGAACAGCCCTCCAGCTTCTGGCTCTCGGGGTTCTTCTTCCCACAAGGTACACAACCAACCCCCAAACCTTTTCCCTATACTTCTTTACCATTTTCTTACCAAGTTGCAAAATGTGTAAAAATGCTACAAATCATATTTAATTCTGAATTCCAGCAATTATCCATGTAGAGATTTAAAATGATCCTTCTAAAAATTAAGGGACTTTGGACCATCCTAGAATCTGATCCACCTGATACAAAAGTTACACAGGAAGTAGAAAAATAATCAGGATGTCATGAACTTAATTGCACAGACATTAAGCACTTCATAAACATTATTAAACAGACTACAGCAAAATGCATCTGGCAACATTTGGAACAGCAAATAGAGGTCATATACTTGAAAACAACCTTAATCATGAGATAAATAGTGTCACGTGGAAGAGTCTGCTACTACATGCAGTGTATGGAACCAGTAGCCTAACAACTCCAAGCCTTAGGAGGTCCAACTGAGAAGGCAGAAGTTATATCACTAGCAATTCAGGGACTCCCCTGAGCATGCTATAAAGTGCTAGAAGTTCTGATGTGTGCAATATGTGTGAGCTGACTTTAGAAAGAGTCAATCATGCACCTCTACAAGAAGAACACCACCAGAAAAATAATTCCCTAGATACTGAATCAGCATATAGTTCATGCAGGGTTAGGAGAAAATGACAGATCAGAGAACAGAAGTAGCCAAAAAGAGTTAGTTACTGAGGAGAACACCACTGGAGCCACCAAGAAGCAATGTGTATTCCATATGAAAACAAACCACATAGATTAGGGGACAATTGATAACAAAGAGCCATTTTCAGTAGATTCTGCTGCATCGAGTCATTTAACTAGACAGTTTGAATTACTTGATAACTATACTAAAGTACAGGACAGATAACGTAATTATGGCAGATGGTATGTTCAAGAAAGCAGTGGAAATGGGAATTATTCATTTCATGTCATACGGAGATAGTGACTATGAAAGTCTGATAGTGGAAGATGTCCTATATGTACCTGAATTAGCTGACAATTTCCAAATTAACAGATGCTGGATCAAAAATTTATTTTTGATAAATAGTTGCAAAGTCAAAAATGGCAAATAACTTTTATTCACTGCATCAAGACTGAAAGCCAAGCCTATACCAGTGAGTGATCAGGCAAATATTGCACAAGCAATGGCAAGTTGTAGCATGAGCACCTTGCACATTTGAACTATGACACTTGAAAATAGGGATTCAAGATACCTGTAAAGATTGCATCAAAGGTAAACATTTAAGACAATTATTTAAGAGAATTTCCAGAAACAAAGCAAAAAAAATTAATTGAAGCTAATACACGTATATTTATGTGGACCCATGCCAGTGGATTCTGTTGGTGGTAGCAGTTACATATAGTATTTGTGATTATAGATGATTGTAACCAGAAGTTGAATCCTCTTTGAAGTGCCTGAAAAAGCAGAATATAAATCAAATAAATATGAATATAGATATGAATTTATTTTTCCTTTAGTACAAAGACCAGCCTCTGACTCAGACAGAATTGCTGGACAGAGATCTGGTCGAAGACATCCAAAAGATGGGAAAGAAGGAAGCAGCATTGCTCGTTGGAGATTTTAACTACCGGATGTAGATTGGAGTATGCCTTCTGTGGAATCTACAAGAAGTAGAAAGATAGTGGATGTCCTTCAAGGGGCTCTGCTCCAACAAATGGTAATGGAACCCATGAGGGAGGGTGTGATACTCATCCTAGTGCTCCCAAATGGGGATAATGTCTCAAATATATGCATAGGTGCCCACCTGAGCACCAGTGATCATCAGACGGTATGGTTTGATATCGCAAATAAAATACAGAGAAGTCACACAAAGACCCAAGTTTTGAATTTAAAAAATACAGACCTTTTCAAAATGGGGATGTTCTTGGAGGAAGAACTAGAAGACTGGAAGAAAATGGGTGAGGTGGAACAGTGGGCCAAATTAAAAGGAACTATTACAAAGGCAACAAATCTATATGTTAGAAAAGTAAACAAAAGTAAGAGGAAAAAGAAACTGATCTGGTTCCCAAAAGAGGTGGCTGAAGTAATACAGAAAAAAAGAACAGCATTCAAGATGTATAAAGGATCCCAAAAAGAGGAACACATGAAAGAATACCTGGTGAAATTGAGATAAACAAAGAAAGGAATCAGGAAAGCAAAGGGTCAAGCAGAGGAAAGGATGGCCAAAGAGGTAAAACGAGGTGACAAAACATTTTTCAGATATATCAGCAAAAGAAGGGATGCCTGATGTAGTATAGTGAAATTGAAAGGTGGCAAAGAGCAATGTGTGGACAGAGATGAAAAATGGCGGAAATAAATACTTCAGTTTGGTCTTCACTAAAGAAGACCTTGGAGAAGGACCGCTGCTGGTTAACAAGACCGTAGATGGGAATGGGGAAGATGAAAATCCATTTATAGAAGAGAATGTATAGGAAGAGCTAGAAAACTGAAAGTGGACAAGACCATGGGGCCGGATGAGGTACATCCCAATATACTGAGGGAGCTCAGAGATGTGCAGATGGGGTCCCTAAAGACCTGTTCAGTAGATCCCTGGAAATGAGAGTGGTGCCATGTGACTGGAGAAGAGCTGTGGTGGTCCCTCTTCACAAGAGTGGTAGCAGAGAGGAAGCTGGAAACTACAGGCTGGTTAGCCTCACCTTGGTGGTGGGAAAATTAATGGAGGTGTTACTGAAGGAAAGGATAATGAACTATCTACAATCCAGTGGGTTGCTGGACCTAAGGTTTTCATGGATTCACCAGAGGAAGGTCCTGTCAGGCAAATCTGATTGATTTTTTTTTATTGGATGACTAGAGAATTAGATCAAGGAAGAGTGCTTGATGTGATTTACTTGGATTTCAGCAAAGCTTTTGATATGGTCCCGCATGGGAGGCTCATGAATAAAATGAGAAGCTTGAGACTCGCCGTCAAGGTGGTGGAGTGGACTACAAACTGATTGACTGTCAGAAGACAGCACGTAATGGTTAATGGAATATACTCTGAAGAGAGAACCATTTTAAT
Source organism: Rhinatrema bivittatum (assembly GCF_901001135.1). Lineage (NCBI taxonomy): Eukaryota > Metazoa > Chordata > Amphibia > Gymnophiona > Rhinatrematidae > Rhinatrema > Rhinatrema bivittatum. The sequence goes on along the minus strand of NC_042617.1, from coordinate 33,843,863 downwards.
TGGATGCCACAGGGATCTGTTTTGGGACCGGTTTTGTTAAATATCTTGGTGAGGAACATCGCAGAAGGGACAGAAGGTAAAGTTTGTCTATTTGCAGATAAAACTAAGATCTGCAACAGAGTGGACACAACCGAAAGAGTAGAGAGAATGAAAAGTGATTTAAAAAAGCTTGAAGAGTGGTCGAAGACTTGGCAGTTGGGATTCAATGTCAAGAATTGCAGATTCATGCATCTGGGGTATGGTAATTCAAAAGAGCTGTATGTGATAGGGAGTGAAAGCCTAATGTGCATAGACCGGGAGAGGGACCTATGGGTAATAGTATCTGGCGATCTGAAGGTGGTGAAGCAATGTGACAAGTTGATAGATAAAGCCAGAAGAATGCTAGGCTGCATAGAGAGAGGAATAACCATAAGAAAAATGAGGTGGTGATGCCCTTGTACAGGTCCTTGGTGAGACCTCACCAGGAGTTCTCTGTTTACTTCTGGAGACCATATCTCAAAAAGGATAGAGACAGGATAGAAGCAGTGCCGAGAAGGGTGACAAAATTGTGCGGGTTCTGTATCGGAAGACTTATGAGGGAGGCTGAAGAATCTGAATATGTATACCCTGGAAGAGAGGAAGTGCAGGGGAGATATAATGCAGACCTTTAAAACCATTCAGGTATCTGATGATGCATGTTCCTTGAACCTTTTCCAGAGGAAAGCAAACAGTAGAACTAGGGTCATGATATGAAACTTCAGGGGGGACGACTCAGAACCAATTTCAGGAAATATTTCTTCATGGAGAGGGTGGTTGAATGCCTGGAATGCCCTACCGGAAGAGATGGTGAAGACGAAAACAGTAAACAAATTTAAAAAAGGCATGGGATTAACATTGTTGATCCCTAAAGGCTGGAGTTGGAAATTAGGGTGAAGTAAGATGGTGGAAAGTCTGAGGTTTGGCACTCGCTGGATGTAATATTATCCGGTTTCGTATTTTGAAGTTGTGAGTATGGAATGTTTGAATTATTGTTTCATTGTGGTATTGGGAGTATATTAAGTATTATGGTTCGTTTTTTATTTCAGGAAAAAATTGTTGGTGTGGATTGGGGTTTAGTGAAGTATTTTGGGCATTTGTGCCGCAATATATGAGGTATGTAGCTCGTCTCCCGGTGATAATCTGTGATTGATGATGGTTATGAGACTATATAGAATTATTGTATTTTTTTTAATATAAATTTAGTGGGTGTGTCAATACATGTTTTGTATGTGTTTTTAGTGGACATTGGGAGATTGATTAAATAGGAGTTTTCAGACATATATTGGATACTTTTGATTCATGTAAGTATTTTCATGTTTTATTGCACACTGTGTGATGGGTCTGTCTAAGCGATATGTAAGGATTAATTAAAGGGTGTGTTAATTGTATGTATATATATATATATATATATATATATATATATATGTTTTAGGTGCTCGATTGTGAATAGGAACATCCCTTTCCAGTTATAGAGGTGATTAAAGATTACCTCTAAGGAAACCCTAGTAGGGTGAAACATGGCACCTTGTTGGGGTGAATAACGTTGGAACGAAGGGGGTGAACATTGTTGGAGCAGAGGAATGGAAACACCGAATTAGATAGGATGGAGTGACTATATCAAGTGTTTAACAGAAAGAGTGAGCATTGATATATAATTGTGTATTTTATGGGGTATAGTTTTTATGTGGTATGAATGATGTGTGATTGTGAGATATGTGTTATTATTGGGGTGAAGGGTTAGGATATGTCCGTATGATAATATAATATATTGGATAATGGATTGATTATATTGACATGTCCACATTCTGCTTGATTGAATATATTTGTACTTTTTTGATAAAGTTTTGTGTAATAAATGTATTGTGAAAACATATATCCTCTAGCACACTGTATCAGGAAGGGAATAGCGACCGGATATCCAAATACAAAAAATGCTATTGTCCCAAACAATTATCAGATTCAACAGTGTTAGTACACAACAAATTATTGAAGAAAGACCTCATACAAAGGCATACGTTTTCACTGCTAGTTAGCATGTAGTATACCGGCAGTATAATCATAGGTCTTATATCAACTTGTACTTTTTTTTGATTTTTTCTTTATGCTCAAGTGAGAAATTTGTGCATGGCCCATTCGAGATCCATACTAAGACTTTGAAAGTTACACTTAACTTAATGTGCTTGGAGAAACGCCTGAGACATGGTCGTAAGGTCTTATAAAGAGGCAAGCCCGACACGGACCGCGTTTCGGCATCAACAGCCATCATCAAGGGCCAGTAATATGTGAGCGTGCATAAGCAGCATATTCTCTGTAGAGGAGAAACATTACTGCTTCAATATGCTGCTTATGCACTCCTCTACAGAGGAGAAACATTACTGCTTCAATATGCTGCTTATGCACTCCTCTACAGAGGAGAAACATTACTGCTTCAATATGCTGCTTATGCACTCCTCTACAGAGGAGAAACATTACTGCTTCAATATGCTGCTTATGCACTCTCACATATTACTGGCCCTTGATGAAGGCTGTTGATGCCGAAACGCGGTCCGTGTCGGGCTTGCCTCTTTATAAGACCTTACGACCATGTCTCAGGCGTTTCTCCAAGCACATTAAGTTAAGTGTAACTTTCAAAGTCTTAGTATGGGTCTCGAATGGGCCATGCACAAATTTCTCACTTGAGCATAAAGAAAAAATAAAAAAAAAGTACAAGTTGATATAAGACCTATGATTATACTGCCAGTATACTACATGCTAACTAGCAGTGAAAACGTATGCCTTTGTATGAGGTCTTTCTTCAATAATTTGTTGTGTACTAACACTGTTGAATCTGATAATTGTTTGGGACAATAGCATTTTTTGTATTTGGATAAATGTATTGTGTACAGGGAAGAAGTGCAATATAATATAATAAATATTTGTGAAATAGATTTCTACTGTGTCTATATTAATTTAATACATACTGTACTCTGTATAATGAATGTTATAATATAGAGCCAGATAGTTTACATGTTTGCTGATTCCCATGAGTGATGTGTTGTTATAACAATTGGGGGATCTGGTATACTCTCTCGTAGTTTTCTACCAGATTAGGCTATGTTTGAATATAGCCATTTAGATTTTTAAGTTATCCAGCTATCTTGAAAAGATATCCAGGTAGGTAGCTCTTTTGCTAAAAATAAAAAGATTTCAAGTAGCCTATGGCTGATTTTCTTTCTTCCCCCCACCGAAGAATAAAGATGGCCAATCGGGCTTTGCATCCCCCTACCCCACAACTCATAAAAACAAAAAATGTAGTGGGATCGCAGCAGCCTTCCCATCCCTCCAATCCTGCTCCAGACAAACCTAACCCATAAAGAACTGGAGGCCAGGCCCTCCCATCTCATTCCCAGCAATATAAAGGATCATCTCTCTGCATTCCCCCTCCTCGGACCCTCCCTCTCTTCCCGATGCCTAAAAACCTCCTCTGGGAGCAGGATCTGCATTTACCCACTCCTGGCGAGGTCCAGTGCATCTTCTGTCAAGCTGCGCTAGAAGCATAAACTACACTCAATTTATTCTTCCAGCGCTAGAAGAAACCATCCAAGACCAGATAACTTTAGACCTGCTAAGTTAGGCCTAGATTCATCAAAATGCTATAAATATAGCGGAAATAGCGCCCGCGATAAAGAAAATTGGCACGGTTAGGTAAATTGTAGAGTTACCACATTGCATAGATAAATATCACAATGCACAACTGTAGCTGAGAGCAAGAGAGCCTCTGTATAAAGCCAATGTGACATGCTATATATACACACCACTGTAAGAGGGGATACTTTCAACTCGGGGCGGATTGGGCGAGGGTGGTTTTATATACACAGTCAGAGGAATTAACTGCAACTTTGATATGCTTGATGAATTTCTACCATTTGAATCAATGAAAGGTACCAACAAGAGGAGATGATTTCTACAAATCAGTCTCTACTGCACTGTACAAATCAAAACAAAAAATTTTACGAGAAATAACCAGGCTCAACCCATTAGTAAGCTGAGAAAAAGACACTACGTTCCCAAACCCATGTTGCAGGTAATCCATCAGCCCGTAATCCCCAATTCAATTCCCTGTACACTGTACCCAAACCATGACAACTCCAACCTCAGGGGGTAGACCACCCAGACTGAAATGCGCTCCCAACCCGATACCCCTGCAAACTCAAACATGAAAACAATATAAACCAACCTGAACCCAGTACAAGGTAACCAATTCGCCTGATAACAATCGCCCCTCATCACACGATTGCTCGCTTAATATCAGCAACAACACGGTAAGCCTATCAGAAGAAAGATTAGGCACAAGATTAGAAAATGCACTTTTGCCCAAATTAATGAAATTCAAAAAGTTCAGCCTTGGTCAGATATGGCGGAGTTGGCATCCACAGAATCGCGCAGCAGCTGACAGCGTCAGTCGCTGTCCCAATGCTATCTTTGACGGCACCGAAAGATGCCAAAAGATTCGCTTGTTTGAAGGCATCCTCAGCATCAGCCAGTGATTTAATCTTATAGGAAATGCCCTTCACCACGAAAGAAAAACCAAAGGAAAAGACCCCTCTATAGCGGATATTCTCTGCACGCAGCACAGCGGTAGCCGCTTTTAATTCAAATTTTTTCCGCAAGGTGGTGGGTGCCAAATCATTAAAGGTATAAAGTTTGTGACCCTCCCAGAGCCACTCATTGCATTTTCTCGCAGTCACGTGCAATTGCTACTTTAAGGCATAACTGTGAAGACAGAAAACGATATCTCTAGCCCTATTGGCTAATTTAGGGTCCAATGCCCTATGGGCCCACTCTATTTTAATAGTCGGTTGCTGCGCCAGATCGAGAGCCAACACAGCAGAGGTGGAGGAAAGCAATAGCCGGCAAATCGACGTTACAACCGCTAAACAATCATTATATTCCGGCGACTCTGGAACACCCATATTCTTAAGTTGTACCGCTTCAAGCGGTTTTCCAGATCCTGAATTTTCTCTGCAAGCAGTGCTTGTTCAATTTGCAGATTTGCTTTTAGCACCACCACCCTCTTAAGAGAATCCTCCTGGCTCTCCACTCGAATATCAAGATCATCGACGCAAGATCAAGGCTGCTAAATCTTCTCATACTCATATATAGATGCTAGAAGCTCCATTTTATGTTTCAAATCAGAACGAAGTTCCATAAACCAGGTTCCCAACTTATCCCGGGAGGGTAAGTTGGAAGATCCACTAGATGAGAACCCAGTAAGTAATTCTGTATCAGGTGCTTCGTTTCCTGTATCATGTGTGGCTTGGCCTCCATCAACTCCGCAGTGTGTTTAGTGAAAGAGGATTGTTTCAGGTCAGCCGTTTTTCATTTGGTGGCCATTGGAAGGCTGTAGTCAGGAAATCAAGATGAATAAAGTTCAGGAAAAAGAACAGATGGCAGGGGTTCACAATGGATGTAAGTGGGTTATTGCAGGAGCTCTGAAGCTAGGCAGCCATTCTCATCGGTGATGTCAGCACCCCCCCAGGGCCCTAATGCATTTTGATGAATGACCTGGTTAGGCCAATAACTCAACCCCTCCCAGGAAGACCCCTTTTTTATCCATCTATATAACTGGATAAGTGTTTGAATATGCCTATTTTACTAATTAGACATAACTTTTGAGTTGTCTAAATGGCTTTTGAATATGACCCTCTCTGTATACAAGGATTTGGAGTTTTTTAAAAAAGAAGATTACCATAGCAAGTGACAATCTTGTCCATGAGTAAAGTGTTGGAAACATGTTTCATATCACTGTGCTGGACTGTATTGTTAGCTAGTACCGCACTGTTTTAGCAGCTAGGGCTCTGTATGTGTATTTATTTATAGTCTGCTTTTCGGCACTGTAATATATACATCAAAGCAGATTACATTCAGGTACAGGCTTGCAGTCTAAGTTTTGTACCTGAAGCAACAGAAGGTAAAGTGACTTGCCCAAGGTCACAAGGAGCAACAGTGGGATTTGAACCCTGGGTTCTAGCCCACTGCTCTAATCACTAGGCCAGTGGTTCTCAACCTTTTTTCGGCCGGGACACACCTGACAGATGGTTCTCACATGCGTGACACACTGAACATGTGACTGTCACGGGGCTATATGTAAACATACACTCTGCATCCACGGGAACCCCATTGACCTCCACCAATGGGTCAGAGCAGAACTAGGGCATTACCCATAGAACTCACTATGCAAAAAAAAGATGTTCTGGTGACATCTCAGTAAAAGCAAAACAAACTCCCTTTACTACCAAGCACAATAGACCTCCTTATGGAAAGGCAATAATTTACCACTAATGCATATCCTATTGAGAAAACACAACAAATAAGATTGATACAATTGCCTACATGCTAGTAAAATACCTCACCTCGGTCACACACCCAGAACTGACCTTCATCAAGTACAGAAAACCCACAAATTATAAATATGGAGACAGACTGGAATGGAAAACCAAAAAAAGCCACTCTGCATGCAGAGGAAACCTGGAGAAATGGAAAGAGAAATATAGCACCTAACACAGTCCCAGGATCTGCAATAATGCACACAAACTAACCCACACAAAGTTACACCTATATAATGAAGCACACTCAAACAGGAACAACCCTATTTATGAGAAGGCAATGCTACAAATATTAAATCAGGTCCTAAACACTAATTCACCTCCTATTAGGAAAACAGAACAAGCCAAGCTGCTATAGATTCCCACACAGAAATAATTGTAAAACTATATTAATAAATGTTTCAAAACAGCTGATGAACAGAATAAGGTCAAACAATTAAAACTCATAAAAATTATTTAAAATTATCCAAATATCAATAAAATATTTCAAAACAGCAGACACATCACATAATACTCAATAATTAAAATGGCAGTCAATCAAGAAAAATAAACTTAAAATGCCACCTTTACTTACCCTCTCCAGCAACACTCCTACTCCTTTCCCTTGAAAGCACATACCAGGAGCAGCAGTGGCTGCTGAAGCTCTGTCCTCACGGTCCTCTTCTTTAGGGCCTACAAGTCACTCACACACACACACCAATTAAACCCTACGACCAGTCTCTGTCTCACACAAAGACACACCGGTCACCTCCCTGCCTAGTCTCTCTCTCTCTCACATCCCAGTCACCTCCCTGCCCAGTCTCTGTCTCTCACACACAATCCAGTCACCTCCCTGCCCAGTCTCTGTCTCTCTCACACACAATTCAGTCACCTCCCTGCCCAGTCTGTCTCTCACACTCACCCCAGTCACCTCCCTGCCCAGTCTCTGTCTCTCACACACACCGCAGTCATCTCCCTGCCCAGTCTCTGTCTCTCACACACACCGCAGTCATCTCCCTGCCCAGTCTCTGTCTCTCACACACACCGCAGTCATCTCCCTGCTCAGTCTCTGTCTCTCACACTCACCCCAGTTACCTCCCTGCCCACTCTGTCTCTCACACACACTTTGCTTAGAGCCCCAATGCTGTGTTCCCCTTTAATTTCGCAGTGGCAGATTTCCCAGTGCTGCTGCTGCCTTCTCAGCCACACTGAAGCAGCAAACATTTATTTTAGAAAAATATGCCACAGCACTTAAGCCTTTCTTCTGGCTGTCGGGATATCCCTAGACTCCCACGGCCCCCCCATCTGCCTGCTTTTACGGCCGCTGGGAGCTCCAATTGCCCCATCTGTAATCAGCATGGCTGAGTGCCACTTTTACTTTAATCGCGTCTCTGCCGTGCTCACTGTTGCATCGGGGGGGATCCCTGGAGCAAGCAGCCTCTTTGTGCTTGCAACTCACTGCCACTTTGGGGAATTCCTACTCTATCTCGGTTCCCTGCCGCTTTGGAAGCGGGAAATCCTGGCGTGGCTGGCCTCTTTTCTTTGTGGCTTGCCGCTGTGTTTAATTTCAGCACCTCCAGCCCGTGGTGGCCACGGGCCTGGACACTGCCACTCCCCCCAGCCCCCCCCAGCCCCCCCTCAAACCACCCCACCTCCGGGCTGTGAGATGCCCCCCTTCTTCCTGCCCCACTGGCCAATCAGCGGCTTCCTCCTCCCGCTGACAAAAAGAAGGGAAGAGGCTTCCGATTGGCCCGCGGGAGCAGGAAGAAGGGAGGAGGCTTCCCATTGGCCCGCGGGGGCAGAAAAAAGGTAAAGGTAAATATAACTGGGGCTGTGGGACACCGGGAGCCGTGACACACCAGTTGAGAACCACTGCACTAGGCTACTCCTCCACTCTACCATTTATGTCTACCTGTTGTCATGGTTGTGAGCCCTTGTGCTGTGACATGGTTGGCACAGCCTAGTAAGCAAACCTACTAGGCCCATGCCGACAGCTGGGGCACACGCCTTTACTAGGTTTGAGACTGGAGCTTCAGCTAGACTATCCCCATTCCCCTTAGGTTGAGCCCTTGGGCACCATGGGCCAGCAGGACTTAGGTGAGAGTCCAGTAAGAGACGGTCAGATGGTATCGAGATACAAGCCAAGGCGAGAAACAGTATTCGGGGGCAGGAAGCAGTCCAGAGGCGTCAGTGTCCTTAGCTGAATCAAAACAAGGCAGCAGGCAGGAGAGTAGTCGGATAAGTAGCAGAGGTCAGGACCAGGAAACAAGCTATGGACAGACAAGGCAAAAGGAGACTAGACACTGGGAGCCTGGCGAGGGAGGGACCAGAGGGAGAGGCAAGGAAACAAACAAGGCAGGACAGCTGGGCAAGGTAGAGGAACAAGGCAAGGCACAGACCAACAAGACAGGCTCAAAACAGGGAGGCAAAAATACGGAGTTAGCAACACGCAGTGCTAGGCAGGAGGACCTGTTGCTGAGGTGTCTGCTTGGAGCACGGCTGGGGTTTAAATCCCCAGCCGCATGACCTCCTCAGTGTGCGCTGGCGGAGTAGTTTCCTGCTGCGGGGCCTTTAAGATGTGGTGCGCCGTGCGTGTCCAGAGAGACCCGGAGCAGGGGAGGCATGGTGGCATTCTGCTGCGCCGGTGTTGCTCGGGAGTGAGTGCGGCCTGTCGTGGGTTCTTTCCACAGCTGGTCAAACAGTACACACATTCCTTTGTGAGCCGAGTTACTAGCCGCTTACAGCTCTGATTTGTCTTAATAAAAGCAGTGCTGTTGTGCTGCTCTTGAGAACTGCCTGGCTCATTTCTTTAGATGGCATCCTCTTATCTAAACAAAGTCCATTGTACACAGATTTCCTTGTGACCTTGGGCAAGTACCTTCACCCTCCATTGTATCAGGTACAAGCTTAGCTTGTGAGCCTTCTGGGGGACAGGGAAATACCTACAGTACCTGAATGTAATCCACTTTGAAGTGCTAGAAAAGCAGAATATAAATAAGATTAAATAAATCTCTATTACTTGCTCCTGGTCCTCAGTTTTTCATGTTTTGTTTAGTCTTTAATTTGTGTTCAGTTTTCTTTTTATTCATTTTTAGTTTTCTATATCATTTCCTTTTCTCTTACCCTTTCTATTCTCAGCCTTTCTTCTTTTGCTAATGTTCCAGTTTTCTGTTTTGCTTTCGTTTCTCTTTATCCTAGTCCTTGATATTTACCAGACACTTCCATTCTCTTTCCTTTTCTAACACCTTATTCTCTGCATCCTTTCTCATATACTTCCCTCTTCTCATGCTGCTATCCTCTTGCACCTTACACATTCCTCATTTTCTAAACCCCTTCTTCCTTCACAGTGTCTCCTCCATCCCCTCATCTCTTCCCCAGCTTCAGTTCTCTTCTCCCTCTGACCCTCATTTATCTGTCCACCGCTCCCTCAACTCTTTCCACCTGCCCCATCATTCTCTCAGCTATTTTCCTCCACTCCCTCCTACGTCTCTCTTTTCCTACCCTTCTCTTCCACCCATTGCCTCCTTCCTTGTCTCTCCACCCCACTACTACTGCTTCTTATCTCCTCCTCCATAGTCCAATCCTGCTACTGCAAACTCTTCCTCATCCAATTCCTAAGCAGTATTGGGCTGCAGGACTTCCTCCTGTCCCCTGCCTCTGACGCCTCTTGCTCTGTACTGGCCTTTCCACTTCATTCCCCTTTATTAAACATTTGTAGCCTGCCACTCCCTTCCAGCCTCTTTCTGCCTGTGGGAGGAACAGACACCATCCCCACAACCTGAGTGGGTGAAATAATTACCTCCACTGCAGACTTGCGCAACAATGCTAGCGCAGTAGGAACTTGCCATCCTGGGGCTATGAATCTGAATGCCCTGTAGGTTCTGGGCCAGTACTGCAGCAACTAAGAGTAGGTTCAAAGTTCACACAGTCAGCACTTCCTATCTTCTGGCCTTATGCATTGCAAGATCAGCATTTAGGAAGTGCTGACCTGCGCAAGCTTTGAACCCGTTCACAGGTGCTGCGCTGCCAGCACAGAAACTACAGAGCAGTCTAGTCAGCAGCTGCATGCTAGGCTCCCCCGGCTTCTCTTACTGGCTCCTTGGATCCTGCCTTCCAAGCCCCTTGTGTTGGGCAGGAGCTTCCCCACTTATGAGCAGGAGCTGGCCTTCCAAAAGAGGATGCTCCTGTTCGATGTGGGAGACGTGGCAAATCTGTACTAATAGAAATTGTCGTGAAACCTTTCATACAGTTTTTTTTGTTAGTAATTAATAGATTTTCTGGCTGGGTTTTGCTCCTGTAGGGTTTCTGACTGCTGTCCTGCAAAATTATTCACGCTTGTCAGGAATATCTGTGGATTCTCTAACGTTTGTCCATCGTGTGCTCCCAACAATCATCAATGCTGAGCCCCTCAAAGACACTAAGAGAAAAGAAGGTATTATACAGACAGCTTTTAAGGCAAGTAGCTCTTTGAAAAATAAAAAAACTGTCTCTTACTTGTGTTATGATGATTTACTTGTAAAAAGTCTCATGTAGTATACATATCTTCTCTGAACCAGCGGAGTAGAAAGGGAATCATTGCTTCTGTTCACAGTGATAAAAAAAAAACCAACCAGAAGACATTTCTATAAATAGAGATAGGCGCATCCATCTTCTGCTCAGCAGTGACATGTCATCTGCCCCTTCAGTAACCTGAGGGACAAGTCACAGCTGTGAACTCCCCCCCAGCGAAGATGCATGTGCTTAGGCAACAAGGAAGTGCTGCTCACACTCAAATTACATTTTTTTGAAACTAATCTCAAGATACAAAGGTGCTCATGCTTGGCAGAATACAGGGAGGGTATTTGCAAAGCCACTTCAGTGGGTAAAAACAGCACAGAAATGGGCTTTTAGAAAATTCCCTGCCCTATATGTGCTTGGAAGGACCCGTGCATAGCTCTGAGTACTTTTTTTTTTTTTTTACCCACAGTGGGGGAGAGAGGAGTCATTTCCATGGATGGGGTTGGGGAGAGATTGGTATTTAGATAAGTACTTTTACATTTTTGACAAGCATACATATGTTTTTTTCTCGAAAACTACCTGCCCACTGACCAGAGGTTAGAGCAGTGGCTATGAACCAGGAGACCAGGGTTCAAGTCCCGCTGTTGCTCCTTTGTGACCTTGGGCAAGTCACTTTACCCTCCATTGCCTCAGGTACAAAACTTAGATTGTAAGCCCTCTGGGGATAGGGAAATACCTACAGTACCTGAATGTAAACCGGTGTGATATCTCAGATCGAATGTCGGTATATAAAAATAATAAGTAAAATAAATAAAATGCATGTGGTTAGCTTTTCTGGGATAATTCTCAATGTGAAAAAGTACACGTGTAAAAATTAGTGCAATGTCTGTGGGTACAAAAATACCTGCAGCCTTTGTACCAATGTAAGCACTTTTAAAATTATCCTGCTGAGCGTATATAATGGGACTAATTAAATAAAATATATGTTAACTAATTTCATGCATGCTTGACCAAATGGTAAAATTAATAGTGTAATCATTCCAGGGAAGCAACTATTGTAAGGTCATGGGTGTAATTGTTTTCATTCACAAATATGGTTCTGGAACTGCCTTTGCTTTTAGGATGATTCACCACCAGCGGAAGGTATCCTGATTTTTGGTTTGTACCTTGATGGCGCAAGATGGAACCCCGAGACACAAGCCTTAGAGGACTCCCAGCTCCATAACCGTTTTTACAGCTTTCCAGAAATACAGTTTGTTCCAAAACAGGTAACGTTTACAATAGTTATAAAAGTATATTTCTATATAACTCTAGGTCGAAAATGTGCATTGGAAAGTCCAGACAAAGAAGTATTTCTAAAGTCTGCCCTTGAAGTTGTAAACTGAAGTAGCTTCCCTTTACTGTATTTGATCTTTTCAAATTGTGATGTCCTTTGTTGGACCAAAATACGAATTATCCAAAGAAGATAAGAAGAGAATAAATGCCATGCTAGGTCAGACCAATGGCCACTCGAGCCCAGCATCCCATCCCTGATAGCGGCCAGTGCCAGTCAGCTAGAAGTACCCAGCAAATCTCAGTATGGAAGTCTTTCATGTTGCTTTCCCCAAATATTAAGAGGAGGGGCAAAACAAAAATGTAACTGACTAATAATTATTTATGGACCTGTCCTCCAGAAACTTGTTCAAACCTTTTTTTAAACTCTGTTCTGGCAATAAGCTCCATAACTTGGCTGAAAATAATACAGTACTTAAATTTGTCTCAAATCTGCTACCTTAGTTTCAGGGCATGTCCCCTAATCCTTTTACTATTTGATAGTGTATATAACCATTCCCTTTTAACCTGTTCCAAACCACAGAATTTTATAAACCTTTATCATATCCCCTCTAACTCTTCTCCTTCTTAAGCTGAAGAACCATAACCTGTTTAGCTTTTCTTCATAAGGGCTCCAATCTAACCCTATCAGTTTTGTTGCTGTTCTCGGTACTTTTCTAGTTTTGCTACATCTTTTTCAAGGTGAGGTGACCAGAATTGCACAAAATGTGAATCGTGTCCTCGATCGTCTTAACGATCGATTTCGGCTGGGAGGGGGAGGGAATCGTATTGTTGCCGTTTGGGTGTGTAAAGTATCATGAAAATCGTTAAAATCGTGAGCCGGCACACTAAAACCCCCTAAAACCCACCCCCGACCCTTTAAATTAAATCCCCCACCCTCCCGAACCCCCCCCCCAAATGCTTTAAAATTACCTGGGGATCCAGCGGCGGTCCGGAACGGCAGCGGTCTTATTTCTTGCTCTACTTAATTTTTTCCCTAATATATTTCATTAGCTTAGCTCCAGCTGAGTTTGCCCAAAGGTGGCTAACTGCACTGTTTGTGTAAGACAGGTTTATCCAACTCCCGTGTCCCGCTTCTCTTAAGGAAATCAAAGCTGCATCTGTGCTTTAAATTACCTGGGGATCCAGCGACGGTCCGGAACGGCGGCGGTCCAGAACAGCCTCCTGCAATTGAATCGTGTTGTCTTCAGCCGGCGCCCATAGACCAACACGATTCGACTACAGGAGGTCGTTCCGGACCCCCACTGGACTTTTGGCAAGTCTTGTGGGGGTCAGGAGGCCCCCGCAAGCTGGCCAAAAGTTCCTGGGGGTCCAGCGGGGGTCCGGGAGCGATTTCCTGCCGCGAATCGTTTTCCGTACGGAAAATGGCGCCGGCAGGAGATTGACTGCAGGAGGTCGTTCAGCGGGTGTTCCGGACCGCCGAACGACCCCCAGGAACCCGCTGAACGACCTCCTGCAGTCGATCTCCTGCCGGCGCCATTTTCCGTATGGAAAACGATTCGCGGCAGGAAATCGCTCCCAGACCCCCGCTGGACCCCCAGGAACTTTTGGCCAGCTTGGGGGGGGCCTCCTGACCCCCACAAGACTTGCCAAAGTCCAGCGGGGGTCCGGAACGGACCTCCTGCAGTCGAATCGTGTTGGTCTATGGCCGCCGCCATTTTGCGGCTGCCATTTTGGAAAATGGCGCCGGCTGAAGACAACACGATTCAATGAGGGGGCCGTTCCGGACCGCCGCCGTTCCGGACCGCCGCTGGATCCCCAGGTAATTTAAAGCATTGGGGGGGGTTCGGGAGGGTGGGGGATTTAATTTAAAGGGTCGGGGGTGGGTTTTAGGGGTGTTTAGTGTGCCGGTTTTTCCTGCCCTCCCCCTTCCCCCGATTTACGATTTTTGACGATAAATCGGGGGAATTGGTATTGTATCGTGGCCCTAACGATTTTTGATGATTTAAAATATATCGGACGATATTTTAAATCGTCAAAAAACGATTCACATCCCTACAAAATACTCAAGATGTGATCACACCATGGATCAATACAGAGGCATTATTATATTCCCAATTTTGTTTTCTATTTCTTCCTGAATTATCTTTGTTTGCTTTTTTGGGTGATGCTGCACCTGAGCTGAAGATTTCAATGTGTCCTCAACAATGATCCCAATGTCCTTTTCCTGGGTGGACAAGCACAAGGTGGTGCATATAGGGAGAAATAACCCTTGCTGTAGTTATACAATGTTAGGTTCCATATTAGGAGTTACCACCCAGAAAAAGATTAGGCATCTGTTAGAGTCATTTGTTTGGATTCAGAGTTTTCACCCAGACACAAACTAGTTTGAAGGCCACAGGCCAATCTCTGAGTGAACTCGTTTACTGTCTTGCACTGTGAAATGTTTATGAACAGGCAAGAGTCTGTTTATTTAGTTATTCCACAAGTCTATGATGAGAAAACTAGCAATTAACTTATACTAAAGCCTGAGAGAGAAAGTGAAGGCCACACAGTTGTGTCTGAAATTTGATAAGAACTTAGAGGGAGGGAATGCCGCTGCTTTCACAAGTGTTTTGTAGTATATAAAGAGAGACAGTGAGAGAGGGGAGAGAGTGCCCTGGACGTGATGATACGGCTGATCCTTTGGAAATGTAAGGTTTTTATATCTGTCGCAATTGTTATTATCTACCATTACTTTTTCTGTATGATCTGATTTTATTTGTTCTGTCCTCCTAATGCTTAAATAAACTTGCTTTCTTACCTGGAACTGTAATGTACTGAATCAGTTTGTGTGTGGCTCTTTGTCTTGGGAATAGGCTCCTGGGTTCAAGCCCCCAGGTCTAATCCCAGTAATTCCGTGTGGCTATTGGTGCAGGGGATATGCTCCTGGGTTCAAGCCCCCAGGTATAACCCCAGTAATTGTGTGTGTTTATATTTATTTATTTATTTATTTATTTTTGGGTTTTTATATACCGATCTTCTTACATTGGATGCAAATCAAACCGGTTTACGGTGAAACATTAGAACTTGCCTAACAGCATTACATAGAACGAAGAACATAGAGCAACATGATGCATGAGAGCATGACAAGTAACGAGGAATATATAAAAAACTTTTTGTAACATGGTGATAAGATGCTAAATTAAACTTTTATACAAGGTTAATGCAAAAAATTATATGAGATTAGCACCCCCCAGCATAGAAACATAGAAATGACGGCAGAAGAAGACCAAACGGCCCATCCAGTCTGCCCAGCAAGCTTCACACTTTTTTTTTTCCCCCTCATACTTATCTGTTACTCTAAGTAACCTTTTGGTTCTATTTCTCTTCCACCCCCCACCATTAATGTAGAGAGCAGTGTTGGAACTGCATCTAAGTGAAATATCTAGCTTAATTAGTTAGGGGTAGTAACCGCCACAATAAGCAAGCTACACCCATGCTTATTTGTTTACCCAGACTATGTAATTCAGTCCTTGTTGGTTGTTATCTGTATATAGATCCACTTTTCTTCATTCCCTCCTGCCGTTGAAACAGAGAGCTATGCTGGATATGCATGAAGTATCAGTCTTTCTCCCCTGCCGTTGAAGCAGAGAGCTATGCTGGATATGCGTGAAGTATCAGTTTTTCTCCCCTGCCGTTGAAGCAGAGAGCTATGCTGGATATGCATTGAAGTGAAGTATCAGGCTTATTTGGTTTGGGGTAGTAACCTCCTAACAAGCAAGTTACTCCCCGCTTTTTTGTGAATGCAAATCCTTTTTTCCATATTTCCTCTTGCTTTGAAGCTTAGAGCAATGTTTGAGTCGCATTAACCATGTGTATGTTTATTGAATAAGGGTATTATCTCCAGGTAGTAGTCGTCATTCCCGTGAGCCACCCACTCTTCATTCACGTCCTCTAGACTTTAGAGTCCTTGGGCAGGATACCAGCATGCAGTCTAAACCCGTAACAGCATCATAGTGGATAATACATTTAAATCGTCAGCTCAGTGAACAATGGCAGTCAAAAAAGCAAACAGAATATTAGGAATTATTAGGAAAAGAATGGTGAATAAAACAGAAAATGCCATAATGCCTCTGTATCGCACCATGGTGAGACCGTACCTTGAGTACTGTGTACAATTCTGGTCACCGCATCTCAAAAAAGATATAGTAGCGATGGAGTAGGTACAGAGAAGGGCAACCAAAATGATAAAGAGGATGGAATAGCTCCCCTTTGAGGAAAGACTAAAGAGGTTAGGGCTGTTCTGCTTGGAGAAGAGACTGCTGAAGGGGGATATGATAGAGGTCTTTAAACTCATGAGAGGTCTAGAATGGGCCTTTCCAGGTGACAGTTTTTTTGAGCCTGACATATCAACAGTTGGCGTTGCCTTTGAGAAAGTATTCAGGTACCTAAGCAGTATTAAAAATTGGATGACAAAGTAAGCTTGTTCTGAATATTAGCAAAACTGAATTAATGGTAGTAGGCAGATTTATGTGTTCCGATTTTCCATCATTGCTATGCATTGAAGGAGATGTTATTCCAGTGTTGACCCAAATTTATGATCTTAGCATGGTCCTAGATCAGTGGTTCTCAACCCTGTCCTGGGGACTCCCCCAGCCAGTCGGGTTTTCAGGATATCCACAATGAATATGCATGAGAGAAAATTTGCATACACTGCCTCCATAACATGCACATTTTCTCTCATGCATATTCATTGTGGATATCCTGAAAACCCGACTGGCTGGGGGGTCCCCAGGACAGGGTTGAGAACCACTGTCCTAGATCATACTTTGTGCTTATGTCCTCATGTGAAAGTAAGTCAAACCTTTTATAAGCTGCGTCTTTTGCAGATATTAAAACTGTTCCTTTCAGCAGAGGACTTCCACACCTTATTACAGGTAATGGTGTTAAATGGCATCAGCTATTGTAATGTGTTATAGCTTGGGTTACCTACTACTACCACCAAGTCTCTACAGGTAGTTTAGAAGACTGCGGCTTGGGTACTCATAGAGTTGAAGAGAACCTACTACACCTGTGTTATACTCCTTGCATTGGTTGCCTATCCAGTCAAGACTGATGTTTAAAGTACTAACATTACTGTAGTTCACAAAGCTCTCAGTGTGGAAACTATATATATTCCTAACATTAATATTTTCTAATGATTATGTATTTATAGGATAAAATAATTGTCAGACCCATAGCAGTAGAAAGATTATATCAAAAAGAACAAGCTTTTACATAATTTTAAAAATAAAGTGTTACCTTTTCTAGATTTCAGCAGGAGAAATTTGTTCAGATGAGAAAAAGAACAAGCAACTAAGTTATGAGTGCCCGCTTTACAGAACTCCTCAAAGAGCTGGAATACTGTCTTCTACTGGAGTGTCTACCAACTACGTGACAACCATCAGACTACCATCGCTCAGCATTTCCCGCCACTGGATCACTAGAGGGGTTGCATTGCTCTGTCAACTGGATGACTAATGGATAAAGAATCTTATCAATGACCCACGTCTTCGGCCCAACTTCTCAAATTCTCACTAAGGGGCTGTGTTATACACAACTGAGTCGTGAAACTATTCACAAATTGGGATCTAGCACAGGAAAACCTATGTTACATTAACTGCAAATTCTGATTTGATTCTGATGCCTCTGGCTGAAGACCAACTTTGGGAAAAGGCAGAATATGAAATGTTCATAAATAAAAAAATAAAATCAAGCAAATATGGGAAAAATCAGCAAAGGTAGCAGAAGATGGATTTATTTCTTGAGATACATTAACACCACAAAGGACTGAACAAATGCCAAACATGAAAATATTCTAGAATGGTTTGTGAAATCCATGTTGTCTAGTCTTAAAAGATCTTAAGCTTCTGACTTAAATATATTATCTTAATTTTTCATACCTGAACAGGATAGACAATAAAGGCTAGATTTTAAAAGGCCCACGCGTGTAAAAACCAGGGTTTACATGCATGGCCGATCCTTGTGCACGTTGCGGCATTTTAAAAGAGGCCGAGCCATGCACGTAAACCCCGGTACACGCACAAGTTCCGAGCCTCTCCAAAGGGGTGGGCCAGGACAGCGCCATCCTATGCTGACCTGGGGAAGCGTGCACCGGTAGCTGGCCGGTGCACACAGATTACTTCTGCTTCAGAGGAGCAGTAACTAATTAAAAAAAATAAATAAAATAAGTTCATAGGAAGGGTTTAGGGGGCGGGGAAGAGGGAGGGAGTTTAGCTAAAAGGGGTGGGTAAGTTCCCTCCCAGTCCACTTCTTAATTGGAGCAGACAAATGGGAACTGGAGGAGGCCCGAACGCGTCATCATGCGTATCAATGGAAAATTCGTCCCCCCCGCGCTTGCCACCTGCCCATGCGCAAGCAGATTTTATGTTCAATATTTTTATTAAGTGATACAGTAAGAACAGCGAGACTAAACCAAGTAAGAGAAAGGGCTATATCCTTAGCAGGTCCTACTCTCTGGAACACTATGCTACTAGAGATCAGACTACAAAGAGACCTCAAAACCTTTAAAAAAAAGTTTAAAAACCTGGCTTTTTAAACAAGCATTCTACAAAGAGAGCGGAGAATAGAAAGTATGCAGGATCAGGCAGAAGAACACCAAGCACACAGTAATGCTCTCAACACATGCATTACAAAAGGTATTTGTGTATCTCACAGTTAACTTAATAGTATTACGCAGAACATGAGAATTATGCCAGTAAAGAAGTAACTTACATGTATATATGGTCAAATCTAACTCACCCTTCAAACAAGCTTTTAATTAGACATGATGTAACCGAACCCCTTGGCACTTGTTAGAATGTACCATTGTACACATTCACTTACTGAATTTATGTGCCTATATGTAAACCGTTGATGGTATATAGCTTAACGATGGTATAGAAAATATTTAAAATAAATAAATAAAATGTACATAGAGAACAAATATATGATGATTGACTGCAATCAATAAAGCAGAGCAATCAAAGCTCCAACAAATGATCACTTATTTTTCATTAGGGTGGGTGCCATCTCCTTCAACTCCCCTCACTACAGCCATCCCTTTCAATGCCCTGTCCCTGACATAGGGAGTCCTAGGTGTATTGTTTCTGTGCACCGCTGAACTCCCCAAGTTACCCCATATATGGTTATTTACTATAGTTATTTACTATGAAGGTCTGTATAAAAAACTGTTAAATAAATAAATAAATATATAGAAGAGGGGGTACCCATCCCCCTATTGTCTCAGACTTCTTTACACCCCCCCTGATCCTTCCCACCACCTCTTCGTCCCCCCATTAGATCCAAATCTCATTGAACTATTACCCTCTGCATATCAGTAAAAATTACCATGTAGCACGCTGACTGACCCAGTAATAAATGACCTTAATCATTAAGTATCAAACTTCGAGCGCTAGGTGGTAGCGATTGTAAATAAGGTTCCCAAGTCAGTAAGAAGGATCTGCATTGCTTAGCGGAACTTCCAGATAATATTTTCTCCAGTTGCATCAGTCTGTGAAAGTGAATTCGCCATGTCCAAAATGAAGGCTCCTCGGTGTCTATCCAATGTAAAAGGATAGCCTTTTTCCCCACCAAACCAGCTTTTTGAAGTAGGATCCGCATACCCAGGTCTTTTACTAAATGACGTGTCACACAGTGAAACAACCATAAATATGGGGACAGCAGAAGTTGGATCCCCACCAGAGTCTCTAGGTAACCAAGAATCATCCGCCAGTAACTCTGTGTGATTGGACAATCCCAAAATACATGAGACATAGTGCCCACTGACACCTGGCAGCGTTGGCATTGATCAGTAGAAGCCAGTCCCGCCTGAAAGGCTAAGCGAGGTGACATATAAGCTCATCGCAAAACTTTCAAGTGCATTTCCCGAAAATAGATATTGCTCGTGATAGGAATCACACTCTGGATACTGAATGAGAAAATGGTAGTTGTCAACAAAAAAACCCCATCACGATTCCAACAGTCTACCGACACCTGATATGTGTTTGGGAGAATCCCTTTGGTCAAACGTCTGTAATAGACCGAAAGAGTCGGGCTTTGCTTATGATCAAATTGAAATACAACATCTAATGCTTGGAACGCTGCCAAGTGTTGTGTGGGAGACCCCAAAGATTGTATGTAATGACGAATTTGCAAATATCCAAAGATATGGCTCTGTTGTAACCCATAATGCTCCTGTAGAAATTCAAAAGAAAAAATAGAGCCAGTATTATCTAGAACATGTCCTAAATATGAAATTCCTTGACCCCGCCTGATCTTAAAACAAGCAGATGTAGAATCCGGGGAGAAATCCAAATTCCCCTTGAGAGGTAAGAGATAGGAACATATTTTGTGAATCCCCAGACATTTCGCTAAAAATATCCATGTCCTCTGAAGAGGCAGAATTAACTGATGTAAAGCCACCTGAGTCGGGAAGGTTGCCCTGGAACACATGAGAACATAACTTAAAGCTAAGGGGTTTATTAAGGTATTCTTGGCTATCATGTTGACAACTGATGACCCCCCCCCCAGGAACCATCCTCTGAACAATCGGAGATTTGCCACCATGCCATAATAAGCCAAATTTGGTATCCTCATACCGCCCCGCAACCAGCATAACTTCAACCAGGCCAAAGGTATTCTAGCTTTCTTGCCCCTCCATATAAAATGACGTATCAGTTGGACTGTATGAAGGATATCACCTGACTTTAGTATTAAGGGACAATTTTGAAAGACATATAGCCATTTCGGCAGGATCACCATTTTAAACAGGTTGATCCGCCCCCCAACTGATAGCAGGAGATCCTACCATGTCCTTAATTTATCCTCAGTTATCTGTAATAAGGGATTGACATTAAGAGTATATAGGCCATGTAGGTCCTTGGAAAGGTGAATTCCCAAATATTTAAGGGATCCATGAGCTCACCTCATGGGGAAGGGCCCTCCCCAATGTTCTCTAAGGGTCTCAGGGAAGGCTAGTGCTTTGGATTTTCCCAACTGATTCTCAAACTAGAAAGCGCTTCATATATTCAAAATAGATCTAAGAGGGCAGGCAAAGATTAACAAGGAGATGTGAGAAAAAGTAGTATATCATCCGCGAATGCCGCATAAACATTTCTTTCTGCCCTTCCCATTGAAATTGGATTCCCCTAAAAACAGGAGTTTCTTGAATCGCCAACAAAAGCAATTCTATGGTCAGGAGAAAGAGTAGAGGAGATAGTGGGTATCCTTGCCTAGTTCCCCTCCCTACAGAAAAGGAATCAGTGAGCTCACCATTTATTCGAATGCATACTTCTGGAGCAGTGTATAAACGTTCAACGGCCTCGTAAAAACCCCCACCAAATCCCATTAAGGACAGCACATGGAACATGTAACCCCACTCCACTCTATCGAATGGCTTCTCCGCAACTAGGCTTACTACTAGAAAGGGATCATCAATCCGTTTGCAGAGTGCCATTGCAATAGATACTTGTCGGATATTCCTCAGTGCATAGCACTGTTTACCACCCTCCCTCCCCTTTCCGGCCTGGTTTAATCAAGGATGGCAGCACATTCCTGAGGCGATCAGCAAGGACTTTGGCCAATATTTTATTATCTACGTTTAACAGCGATATGGGGCGATAGGAGGTGGGAAGTAAAGGGTCCTTCCCAGGTTTAGGGAGAATAGTTACATAGGTCTGGTTTCCTCC
This sequence comes from Rhinatrema bivittatum, assembly GCF_901001135.1. Taxonomy (NCBI): domain Eukaryota; kingdom Metazoa; phylum Chordata; class Amphibia; order Gymnophiona; family Rhinatrematidae; genus Rhinatrema; species Rhinatrema bivittatum. The sequence goes on along the minus strand of NC_042617.1, from coordinate 33,822,022 downwards.
CACAGGAAATCACCCCTGATGGATTAAAGTATTAAAAACCTTAGGGAGTAATTTAATTGTGAAACCCACTAGACATTTATAAAACTCTGAGCTAAACCCATCTGGACCAGGTGCCTTCAATTTATGCATCTGGTGGATAACCCGTTCTACCTCTTCTTCTGAGATGGGCTCGTTTAGATAACGACTAAATTCCAGGGTTAGAGAAGGGAGTTGAATCCTTTCTCCAAAAGTCTCCCACTGAGACGCGTCCCAGCCTTCCAATTGATACAGATTTGAATAATAGGAATGAAAGGCTCGCATTATTCCCTCTGTATCTGTAATGATTTGATTCTGGGAGGTCTTTATAGAATGAACATATTTGGGCCCCATGCTGATTTAATTAAATTTGCCATCAATTTGCCCAATTTTTGTCCAAATTGGAATAGTTTAAATTGATAATAAACTCCAACTCATAAAGCAGGTCACACCATTGACCTCATATTCATCAACATTAAAGTTTGGCAAACAAATACAATCCACACTTCAGATATACCTTGGTCTGATCATCACCTAATACAAGCCAACTTATCTTTCAATTTCAGCCTCAAATCACCTCAAAACAGTCCAAACAAAATATCTTACCGTCCTCTATTCAACGCTGAACTTCTACAGAAAACACTACAAGCTGAACTAATCAACATAAATCTATCAATCTCCGAAGATGCAACAACTTCATGGCTAAACATCACAGAAAAAGTAGCAGACAGCATCAACTCCTATGTTACAAAGGCAAAAAAGCAACCAAAACACATCAACCAGTGGTATAATGATAACATCAGAGCAGCCAAACGTATACTCCGGAAAAAAGAAAGAATGGAGAAGGAACAAAAATGCAACCATACTAAATATATATCGGAGCCACCTAGCACAATATAAAAACATCATCAACAATACAAAAAAGGAATTCTTCTCCAACAAAATCTCCAAATTTCATCACAACCCCAGAATGTTATTCTCAATAGTTCAAAACCTTACTAAAACCACCCAAGAATCTACATGCACCAAACATGGAAGTGATGACTTTGCTGAATTCTTCAACAAGAAAATATCAAATCGAATACAAACCAACTTAATTAACAACAACCAAAATATCAGACTGAACAATAAAACAACCTCAACATGGTCAAACTTTGACACCACCTCCACTCTCGAAATTCAATCTATTATAAAAAAAAAAAAAATGAACCCCGCCAACTACCCACTAGACAACATCCCTATAACAACCCTCAAAACAATTGAACCCACCATATCTAAAACCATCACCAAGATTGTCAGTTTATCCCTGATTGAAGGTAATTACCCCAAATGCCTCAAATCTGCAGTAATCAAACCAATACTAAAAAAGAACAACTTGGATCCTGAAATCCTGGCAAACTACTGCCCTATTTCAAACCTATCTTTCATAGCCAAGATCATCGAAAAAGTCATACACTCCCAACTTGATGATTATCTTGAAACAAACAACATCCTATCACCATAACAATATGGATTCAGAAAGAACCTAAGCACAGAAACTATATTACTCTCTTTAAATGACTCAATACTAAGAGGATTCGACAAAGGCAAAAACTACCTACTCATTCTCCTTGACCTCTCAGCTATTTTCGACACAGTAAACCACAGTATACTATTAGAACGACTGACTGAAATTGGTTTAACTGACACCACCTTACAATGGTTCTCATCCTATCTATCTGACAGAACCTACCAAGTATCAATTAACAACAACCCATCCAAAAAGATTAACCTCAACACTGGAGTTCCCCAAGGATCAGCGTTATCTGCCACTCTATTTAACATATACCTTCTTCCCATTTGCCAACTACTGAAAGATAATGGAATCACCCACTTCCTCTACGCTGATGACATTCAACTTCTAATTCCCATCCAAAATTCATTCAAAGACAGGTACAAAGAAACATCCGATCTACTTGTCTCAATTAAACATCTCCTAACTTCACTGAAATTCAATCAACATCAACAAAACTGAAATAATCCTCATGGATAAAAAACCCAATCCAACTCCACCACCCCTTCCTTTACTTGACAATCAAATGAACTCTATTCTCCCTGTCACCCACACCAGAAATCTTGGAATTATTATTGACAAAGAACTTTCATTCAAAAACCATATATCAAACAAAATCAAAGAGGGATATCACAAACTACTAACCCTAAGATGTTTAAAACAGTTTCTTAACCCTTATGACTTCAGAATTATATTACAGCTTCTCATATTCTCTACCATTGACTACTGCAACTCCCTACTGATTGGAATACCATCTTCCATCCTCAAACCTCTCCAGATTTTGCAGAATTCTGCAGCCAGAATTCTGACAGAAACAAAGAGAAATGATCACATAACGCCCATATTGATTTCACTACACTGGCTTCCAATTAAAGCACGAATTGAACACAAATCTATGACCATCATACCTAAAATACTAAACAATGAACATCAGGGACTAACTGGCTTAAACATCACCCCCCAGAATCCTCAAAGAATCCTACGCTCAAACAAGTCAGGATGCTTAAATGTCCCCCCCCCGTCCCCCATAAGAAATGCTCACTTGACAACAACCAGAGAAAGAGCTTTTTCCATTGCCTGCCCTAAAATTTGGAACTCCCTCCCAAAAAATCTGAGAACCCAACCTAACCTCAAAACTTTAAAAAAAAAACAAACCTAAAAACATGGCTGTTCCACAAAGTCTACATTGACAGTCAAACTTCTCATCATCCTAACACCCAAAGGAACTTCCAACCAAATCCACAAAATAACTTGACTCCAGCCAGCTCCAAATAAACCCTCCTCACTCATAAATGATTCTCTTCTGGACTATAATTGATTAATCTTTTGTTTAATATGCATCCTGTTATTCCTTTTTTTCTCAATTGTTAAAAGAATTACTATTTGAATCTTGTAAACCGTTATGATGGCTTCACCGAATGATGGTATATAAAACTCAACAAATAAATAAATAAATAGATTTGCCATCAATTTGCCTGATTTTTGTCCAAATTGGAATAGTTTAAATTGATAATATAGCAGGCTTTTCTTAGTTCGTTGATGAATTAAAGAGTTAATGGCAGTCTGCAAAGATAGAAACTGTTCCCTATGGATGGTGGAATGACAGCGTAAAAGGTTCTGTTTAGCCTTTTGGAGTTGAGTACTTAAGGTAAGCAGCTGTTTGTCTATGGATTTTTTTCCGATGGGCTACATAAGAAATAATCTCACCTCTTAGCACCACCTTTGCCGTGTTTCAAAAAAAGAATAGGGTCTCCCTTGTGCTGTTCATTCAGAGATTGAAAGGCCGCCGCCCACTTTTCCCTCAGGAACTGTTGAAATAGGGAATCCTCTGTTAGAAAATATGGATATTTCCATTGAAATGTGGTGGGACCTGACTGGGGATTGGTCAGGTCCAACCAAATGGGTGCGTGATCTGAAATCACTATATCACCAATTCCAGCTGCTTCAATGTTTGAAAAGCTGTTAACACTCAACAAAAAATAGTCTAACCTAGCGTGTCACATGGGCTCGAGAAATATGAGTAAAATCCTTTTCAAGGGGATGAAAGGTATGCCATGCATCTATCAAATGTAATGTTTTCTCTAAAAATTGGATCCCCTTACTAGGCTCCCCCTTAGCCTTGGCGGATGAGGAACAATCCCACGCCGGGTCTTTAACTGCATTAAAATTACTGCCCACTATCACCGTATGATCAATGTAGGGAAGTAGTAGAGCATGAAGCTTTTGGAAAAATGCAGCCTTATACCCATTTGGTGCATAGACATTGCACAAAATGAGAGGAGAATTATTATATTCAGTTTCCAGAATTATATATCTACCTTTTGGGTCCTTAATTTCTTTTACAATCTTTATGGGAAATGACTTTCGAATCAGTATAGCCACCCCTGTAGATCTGGTACTGGCTGAAGAGAAATGAACAGAGCCTACCCATCTTTGCCTCAATCTACTATGTACAATATCAGATAAATGAGTCTCTTGAAGGAAGGCAATGGCCGCTGATTTTTTACTCAGAGCCTGTAGAATCTTAGATCGTTTAATAGGAGAATTTATGCCTCCAACATTCCAAGAAAAAGATGTGTGTCGACTACTCATTTATAAGGTCAAACATTATCTGTGAAACATTAACATACGTCTTGAAAGAGAGAGAGCCTCCCAGCAGGGCCCCCTCTACTATATCCTCAACTCGGTCAGTCAGCCCCAGCCAATATAAACCAACATTAGAAACAGATTTGAATCTTTCCCCATCCCCCCTTCCCTGCACGCCCTGTCCCCCCATCTTCATTCCACCCCTATATCTAAACAACCACTTCCCTTAGCCTGCTACCTTAATAATAGCAGGTTGAGATCACTCCAACACCACGCTCAGACCTCCCCCCCCCAACCCACCCCACCCGGCAGACCAAAGAATGCATTAAAAAAAAAAAATAGCCAGCAAAATGAAAAACACATAGGCATCATGTCCATCAGCTCCTAATAGGCAACGCTGCGTAGCTACCAGATAAATGTTAGTGCTGATAAACTCTGTATACTGACCAAATCCTCGCCAGCCGATGAATGGGTAGTGTTGCAGCCGAATTCCTCTGAAAATAGATAATCCTTAAAGATTTCCAAACAGATATAAATTTAAAAAAAAGCTCTTAAACGTCTGGGAAGACAAACTTTTATATCAGGGATCCCTTCTGTTCAGGTCTTCCTCACCAACTTTGGCATTATAACTCCCCAGAGAACAAAACCGAAACTGCATATTCTGAACCGAAAAAAAAAATGGAAAGAAAGGAACCATAAATCTGTCTCTCCCAAAAAGTGAACAAAACAATACTGACAATTGCGGAAAGAGCCCTGTTCGCTGCTTGGCGATTTATGTGTAGGGCTATTGCCCAGCATCACAGAACCCATGCTGCTCCGTTGTTTGGTTGCAAAGCAATACTGTTCAGGTGGCTGCTGTACTTGTGGTTGGGAGTGCCTGAATGAATTGTTGTATGGCTTTGACCTCCGAGAACCAGCGGACCTCTGCTTCAGTTTGAACTCTCATTTTTGCAGGGTATACGAGGACCGCCCGAAGACTTCTCTCAAATAATTGGGCGCAGTAGGGCGCCAAAGCCCGGCGCTGATTTGAAACTACCGCTGAAAAGTCTTGAAAGAGTAAAATAGAGTGATTCTCATATTTTAATTTTGCTCCTTGCCGGATTGCATGTAAAATGGCAGCTTTGTGAGCATAATTCAATATTTTAATTATGACCACTCGGGGCTTTGCACTTTCATCCCGCTTTGGGCTGAGGCTGATTTTGGATAGTTGATGAGAAATCCCAGGGAGTGTAATAGTGTTATTGTGGTTTTTAAGGCAGAGAGAGCTCCCTGCCTGGATGGACTTCTGATTAGCCAATCGTCTAGGTATGGAAAAACAGGAATACTGTTTTTTCTTAGATGTGCGGCAACCACTGCTAGACATTTTGTGAATACTCGAGGAGCAGAGGCCAGTCCGAATGGTAGGACTCAAAACTGGTAATGACGTTTTCCCACAACGAATCGTAGATACTTGCGATGTTGTGTGGAAATTGGTATGTGTGCATAAGCGTCTTGAAGATCTAGAGAACAGAGCCAATCTCCCCTTTGAAGCAAAGGAAGGATGGTTCCCAGAGATACCATCCGGAGTTTTTCTTTTTGCAGAAATTTGTTGAGATTGCGGAGGTCTAAGATAGGGCGAAGGCTGCCTGTTTTCTTTGGAATTAGGAAATAGCGGGAATAGAACCCTGTGCCTTATTTATTTTATTTTATTTGGTGCTTTTCTATACCGGCATTCATGATACAATCATATCATGTCGGTTTACATGGAACAGGGGTACAATAACCTTAGATATTAACAAAACGAAGAGAAGCAAAAGTTAAAATAAAACAGGGGTGCTGGAACTGGGGGAAGAGGAAGAACAAAGCATAAGGTTACATTGTTATGGTTTTTACTTTTATTTTATTCTTTGTACATTGTTTTGTTTTATTGTTTTATTGTATCACCTACCTGAGTTCTCTGTAAACCGGCATGATGTGCTGCACGAATGTCGGTAAATAAAAGTTAATAAATAAATAAATAAAATAAAGTAACTCAACGGCAAGAAGAGCAATTATTTATATTGTGCTGAATGTACAGTAATGATTGCTATGTTGAATCAGTGAGTTTCTGGAAAGGCTTGTTTAAATAGCCAAGTCTTAAGCCTTTTTCTAAAAGGGGCACTGGTTCGATAGTCCTGGTAATCAGCAAAGTAGAGAGTTCTACTTGTAGTTGAGGTGTGATGACCATGCTTGTCCAAAGTGGAATGGGTGGAGAATGCGGGGGTATTGTTTTGAATTTTAGACGATATCCCTGATTTAGTATGGCTAATACCCATTGGTCTTTTGTGATGAGACTCCATTGGTGTTTGAAATAATGAAGTCGACCTCCTACTGGCAGGGAGGGCATAGGGTTGAGAGAAAAGCTTCTGTTCTCTTGATTCGGTTCAAAAACCCGCTGCTGGTCCAGTTTGTGGTGGTGGCTGGGTTTTTTTTGTTGTTTTGGCTGACATGGACATCCTCTTTGTGATGGACACGCTGAAGAAGCCGGTACGTAATACCTTCTAGGTCTGTAGAAGGTCATCTTGTGTCCCTTCGAGATGATTTTCTCAGGGAGGATGGCTGGTCTGCTGGCAGTTTGGAGAGCTGTTGGAGTGTCTCGTGATGGTCTTTTAACTGAGATACTGTAGCCTGAATCTTTTCCCCGAAAAGATTGTCTCCAACACAAGGGAGATCTGCCAGTTGTTCCTGGACTTCTTGCTTGAGGTCTGAGGCCTTAAGCCAGACCCACCTTCTTGCATTTATTGCTGATGGTGATAAACGAGTTGATGTTTCAAAAACATCATAAGCTGCTCGCACCTCGTGTTTACCAGATTCCAATCCTTTTGCAACCAGTGTACTCAAAGCTAGTTGTTGTGCTGAGGAAGGTCATCGACAATACCCTGTACTTGTTTCCACAAGTTTCTTTGGTACTGTGTCATATAAAGCTGGTATGCCGCAATGCGAGATACCAGCATGGAGCCTTGATAAACTTTTCTAAGGTATCTAAGAACCGTTGCTCCTTTCCTGGTGGAACAGAAGAATAAGGTTTCTGTTTTTGGGCTTTTTTCTGAGCCGATTCCATGACTACCGAATGATGAGGCAGTTGGGGCTTCTGGAAACCTGGAGCATGTTGCACTAAATAAGTGGCATCTGTTCTTTGATTCACCACTTGTACTGAGCAGGGATGTTCCCACATTCTTTGTTGAAGTTCTAAAAGGACTTCATGGATTGGGATTGCCATTATTTCCTTTGGTGCGTCCACGAATTGAAGGACTTCTATGGCCTTATGTCTGGTATCCTCCTCCGTCATCAATTCAAAGGGAATTGTGTCCGCCATTTCTTTAATGAAATTTGTAAAGGACAAATCTTCAGGAGGGGATTTTCTCCTCTCCTCTGGTGGAGAGAGCTCAGATTGCAATTCCTCTGACTCTGTATCAGTATCTACATCCTTCCAGGGAGTATACTGAGGATGATAAGGCGAATCGGGATCCTCTGGCTGTATATGATGCTTTGTTTTACGTTCAAACAATTTTATTAAATTTCAATAAAACCAACTTACAAACGTCTGGGTTCAGGTTGAATCTGCCACTGAACCCAGCAATAAACATCAGTAGTCATACATCTCAAGGAAAAAAAACCCTCCCCTCTCCTTACCCACCTCCCCTCCCCCCCCCCCCCCCCCCCCCCCAATCACAGTATAGAGTCCAATCCAACTGAATCACTGCTGTCCAACATAACCCATAGCTGTATGGTCGTAGGAATGAAAGGCAGGATAAAGAGTCACTCAAACACTGGCATTCAGAACGCGGCTGCGAGCTCGATGTGGAAGCGTCTGCAGATACGATTCCCAAACATCCAAGAACTTCTGGAGTTGCCGAGGGGACTGCCTGGAAGAAAAGGATTCCATGTGCATCATATTATAGAGGAGGCTTCTCCACACCCAAAAGGACGGTGGGTCCACCTCTCTCCATTGGCGTAACACAACCTGTTTACCCACCACGCTAGCCTTTTGAAGAAATAAACGGGTGCCCAAATCTCGAATCCGTATGGGTGGAATAACACCAAACAGTAACCAAAGAGGGGCAACCGGAATGGAGAGCCGCAGGACCCCCGCTAGATACTTAGCAATAAGCTTCCAAAAGTGGAGGATGGCGGGGCAGGACCAAAATACATGAGTCAGGGTACCCACTGGACCCGAGCATCTGGGACAACACTCAGAGGTCACAAGCCGTTGCTGATAAGCCCTCTGAGGGGAAATGTAGGCCCTACTCAAAAATTTATATTGCAGCTCCCGGTAGGTGCTATGATTCGAGATCTTGGACACCGCTCCAAAACAAGAACGCAAGGTCTGGGCAGTCAAAGTAAATTCTCCATCAGCAGTCCAACGAGCCGCAAGTACGTCGAAGAAATCCAGACAACTACCTTTAGTTAATATACGATAATACTGGGAAATAGAGGGCGCACGAGACTGGGTGAGGAGCATGGCAGCTTCCAGGGTCTGAAATGTTCTACATTGGAGAAAGGCGGGAGGCAGAGAGCGCATATAATGATCAATCTGCAAGTAAAAAAATACTTCCTTTGGACTAACAGCGTATCGCTCTCGGAACTCAGCCCACTTAAGCCTGTGGCCATCTTCATGAAAAAAATGACCCATATAAGTGACGCCCTTGGCTTTCCATGCATGAAAGACCTGAGACTGGGAGCCCGGGGTGAACTCAGGATTCCCCTGGACCGGCAGTAAAAAGGCACATATACGGGGCAAGCGTAGATGCTTGGTGAGGGCTATCCAGGCCCTCCGAATTGGAGATATGTTGACAGAGTGGGCATATATAGAAGACAGATGTCGGCTTTCAGCTTGCATAGTATAAGTTAAAGCGATCGGAGACATTATGGCCAAATCGGCATCCAGACAGGTATAAGTAGCAAGTCCCATAATCCAATCTCAAATAACCCGAAGATTACAAGCTAAATTATATAATTGGAGATCCGGGACTCCCAGGCCCCCCTCGCCCCACTTCCTCTGCAACCATGTAAGAGGTAAGCGCGCCTGCCTCCCTCTCCAGAGAAACCGGCGGAGAACTCGGTCTAGGGATTGCTTATCAGCCCGCCTGAAGGAAATAGGCAAATTCTGCATAAGATAAAGCCACTTAGGCAACACCACCATTTTATACAAATTCACCCGACCACTCAGGGAGAGAGGGAGGGATTCCCATCTGCGCAAGAGCTCCTGCGTTTGGCGAAGGAGCGGGGCCACATTGACCGAATAGACCCGAGCCGGGTTGTCTGGAATATGGATCCCCAAATAACGAAAATCGCCCAATGCCCACTGTAAAGGGAAGGTCCCCACCCAACTATCTCGTAAAGTGGAAGGATAAGGCAGCGCCACTGACTTCCCCCAATTAATCTGATAACCCGAGAATTCCCCAAAGGCACCCATTATCCCCAAAAGGAGAGGGAGTGAGGTCTGCGGCGAGGTAAGATAGACCAAAAGATCATCAGCGAACGCTGCACATTTGAATATCCGATCATTCAAGCGAATACCCCGTACGCCTGACGCATCCTGGATGGTCAAAAGCAAAGGTTCCAATTGTAAAATAAATAGCAAGGGGGAAAGGGGGCAGCCCTGCCGGGTACCACGATGAATAAGAAAGGGTGACGAACGCTCCCCATTAACTAAGATGGAGGCCTGTGGAGCCGCATATAACAAAGATACCGCCTGTAGAAAAAAACCCTCAAAGCCCATAGCCCGTAAAATAGTAAATAAATACGGCCACTCCACCCGGTCAAATGCCTTTTCGGCATCAAAGCTCACAACCAAGTAAGGGACTTGTGTGTAATGACCAAGTTCCATTGCCGTAAGTAGGCGCCTAATATTAGTAAGGACATAGCGTTTCCGAACAAAGCCCACCTGATGATCCTCCACAAGGTCAGGTAAAATCCTGGCAAGCCTATCAGCAAGAATTTTCGCCAAGATCTTCTGATCACAATTCAATAAAGAAATTGGGCGGTACGATTCTACCTTCTGTGCATCTTTCCCAGGCTTCACGATCAGCGTAATATGAGCAGCGTTCTCCCGTATTGGAAAATGACCTTTAGTGATCAAATCCATAAAAAAGGCCTTCATGGGGGCACAAACTGGATCTATAATACACCGATAGAATTCTGCAGTAAAGCCATCCGGACCGGGGGCCTTTAGCAGCTTAGTCTGCAGGATCCCCCCGTGAATTTCAAGGTCCGTGAGAGGGCTATTAAGCGCCAGCCGCTGTTCAGGCGTGAGGAGTGGCAAAGACAAGGATTCACAAAACTGAGTACACTTCTCCTCAGACCAAGTACCTGCACTATATAATTGAGTATAATAATCACGAAATAGACGTAAAATAGTATTGGTATTAGTCTCAACATGACCGGAGGGATTCTTTAATCCAGTCACATACCGGGTACCTCGCGACGTACGTATCAAATGGGACATCAATTTCCCAGCCTTATTACCATAGCGGTATAATTGATACTGATAGTACAAGACACTTTTCTTAGCACGGGCGTGCAAAACGGTATTCAAAGCACACTGGAGAGAGTAGTATTGGTCACGCAGAGGCCCCGTATTGGATCTTAACAGCTGGCGTTTAACACTGCGCATCTGATTCGTTAACTGAATAATTTGGCGATTCATAGTTTTCCGCCTATGGGCCAGGTAGGAAATAATATCACCGCGTAACACAGCTTTAGCCGCATACCAATACAATGAGGGATCATCCTTGTGCTCTCGATTAAGGGCGGCATAATCAGCCCATTTATCAAGCAAATATTTTTGAAAAGCGGGATCCGTAGCCAAAAAATATGGGAAGCGCCAGTGCCTAGTCCCTCCTCCCGGAGGGGCAAGCTGCAAATCCACCCACACCGGAGCATGATCCGAAATCACAACTCCCTCAATTCCAGCTTCACTGACCATAGGAAAAGCGTGGCTACTAAGCAGAATATAATCTATGCGGGCATAAGACGCATGAGCCCGCGACAAGTGAGTGAAGTCCTTAACTCCAGGGTTAAGAAGCCGCCAAACATCCACAACCTGTAGCGCTGTTTCCAACATCGCTGGGCCCTTACCCATCCCCGCTTCTCGCCTAGTTACCCGTGAGGCATCCACCTTGGGGTCCCGGATCGTGTTAAAATCCCCCCCAAGGACTAGAATATCATTCGAATGAGGTAAAAGATGATTATAAATAGTCTGGAAGAACCGAGCATTATAGTGATTAGGGGCATAAATATTGCAAAAAACCATGCGCCTATGATATAATTCAGCGACCACAATAATAAAGCGGCCGTCTGGGTCTTTAATCTCTTGGATAACCCGAAAGGGCAACTGTTTATGAAAAAGAATTGCGACTCCAGCAGAATTAGTGGAAGCCGATGCAAACAGCACCTGTCCCACCCAATGTTTACAAAGTTTGCGATGCTCATCATCAGTAAGATGTGTTTCCTGCAAAAAACCAACAGCAGTCCCCTTCTTATTCAAATGGGACAGTATTTTAGTACGTTTGATGGGGGAATGTATCCCACTCACATTCCAAGAAACCACACGAGTTACATTACTAGAGGTGTAATAAACAATTGACCACTTGCAGGTGAAGTAAAAACAATATACAGGTCAGAGCCCTCCCAGCCGAAGCCCAGACCTGAAATAACCCTACAAAGACAGCAAGAACACAATAAACAGAAACCATATCGGAATTGGACCATAATAAACTCCGAGCACAAAAAATCCCAACCCCCTCCCCTTCCCCAGTTACCCCATCCCCCCCCATAGCCCTTATCCCCTTCTGTAACCCCACCCTGGAAGACACAACACCCTTAAGATACCACTTTCTTGGGTCTTGTGTAAGGAGATACCACGTGTCTTTTACCCCTTGCTAGTGAGGCCCTATCCCCGTCATCCCTCTCCCCTCCCTCCCCCACCCCCCAGCAAAATGAATACAGTAAATTTGACACCATTAAAAATACAATGACTTCAGAGGAATAACTTATACACTTCAGGGTGTCTCATTCCCCGAGAACGTCCCTCCGAGCCGGGAATCGAGCCAGGGCCCAACCCACAGCCCTCTTCCCAGCCCAGCATAGTAAAGAGCTCCAAAGGAAAAAGGGGAACGAACACCCGGTGTTGGGAGCAAGCCAAGAATCCACCGAAAAAACAAAAAATACAAAACGGAAGAACTAGTGGATCCGCCCCCGCAAGAGAGAACACTGAGCACCTTCCACCACAACAGGTCAGCAAACCTCCCACAGGAATAGTATCCCAAACAGTCAGGCGCCAGGGGAAAGACCCCGTGCAGGCAAAATGAGCCCCCAACAGTAGCAGAAGCGAGAGAGAAAAAAGGAAAAAAAAAAAAAAAAAAAAAAAACCAAACGAGAGAAAAGAGATAAAAAAAAACCAAAAAAAAACAGAAAGGGGGAAAGAGAATACATAATAATAGAAGAAAAAATAAAAAAGGAAAAGGAAAAGAAAGAGAAAAGCAAGAGAGAAAAAAAACCACAAGATAACGGAAAAACGAAACACAGGACCTGGTAAACAGAAGTGTCCAACCCTCCAACGAGCACAAGTACCAAGGTCCACATTACTGTCCAAAGTCGGGGTAAACCAGCATGTTGCACGAGGAGTCAGGGCACTGCTAGCCGCCATTTATAATTAGGACCGCCATCCCCACATGGTCACCAGGCCATAAAAAAAACATGGCGGCACCATGAACGAGCAGCAGGGCGAGGTATTACAATACTAACAAAAGAAAGAAAAAATAAATGTAAAAAAAAAAAAAAAAAATTCCAGAAAAAGAGAAAAGAAAAGAAAAAAAAAAAAAAAGAAACATAACAACATAAAAAGAAACTAAAGTAGGAGTTGAAAAAAAATAAAAAAAGGAGAGGAGAACGAAAAATAATGAATCCACTGAGATCAAAGGCAAACTAGGGCCATCCGGATAGAACGAAAAAGAGAGAAAAAGAAAAGAGAGAAAGAAAGACAAAAGAAAAAAAAAAAAAACAAAACCCAAAAGACAGCCAAGATAGCAGGTGGAGGCAGCCGGAGTCACTTAGGGCGCAGCAACAGCCAAACTTCGCTGCTCCGCTCAAGGGGCCAACCAAAAAGAGCTGAGACTCAAATCCTCAGGGCCCAGACAGGCTACCAACAGCACGAGAGCAGCAGCACAATGAGGCCCGCTCTCATCAACCCTCTAGCCACCGCAGAGCCTGTCCCTCTCAACGCGATCCGTGAGCCGCCTGGCTGGTCGTTTGCTGACCCTCCACGTAGGCCTTAGCTTGTTCCTGCGATTCAAACCATTTCGCTCCATCCGTTGTCGCCACGCGTAGCCTCGCAGGATAGATAAGGATCGCCCGATGACCCATATTAATGAGTTGTGAGCAATAAGGAGCCATGGCACGGCGACGCTGGGAGACCTCCGCCGAAAAATCTTGGAATAGTAGGACCTTATGGCCCTCAATCGTAAGACTGCGGCCCCCGCGCAAGGCTCGAAGAATCTCCATTTTATGGGCATAATTTAACAGTTTTGCAATCACAGGCCTCGGGCGAACGGTGTCTACCGACCTCGGCCCCAAACGGTGCGCTCTTTCCACGCAGAGCGGGCCATTGATAACAGTAAGTTGTAATTGCTCCAGGAGCCATTTTTCAAGGTAAGCTGATAGCTCGGAATCTTTAATAGACTCCGGCATACCAATTAAGCGGATATTCGATCTTCTAGATCTATTTTCTAGCTCTTCGAGCTTCTGGGCCTGCTTAGTAGTAGTAGCTTGTAACTCCGCGATGTCACGTTTCGCTGTCACCAGGTCATCCTGGGCTTCCGAGACTCGCGTCTCCAACTCCATCAGCCGCGGTTCGTAGCCATTTATCGCCTGCTTCAGCTCCGCCAGCTGTTCTGCGATGGTTTTAAGTTCCGGGCCCAGCACTGCCGACATCGCCGTCTTGAGCTGCTCGAGGTCAGTGCCCGAGCCCTGCGATCCCGGCGGTGGGCGGTCAGGCGAAGATGGCGGATCAGGCCCACGAGATTTCTCCCGTTCTTTATCCTTTCGGATCGTCCGCGTAGCCATTCCGGAGGAAGAAACAGGCACACCACTTAGACACGGATAGTGAGGAAAAAAAAGAATGGTGTCGAATAAAATAGAGCTAGGGGATGGTGATAGATCGGGAATCGGGGCCCGGAGCTAAGGCTCCCACATCCGCTTTCCCCACTAGCTCACGTGGTCCTGATGCTTTGTTTTAAAAGCAGATTTGGATGGAATCTGCTTTGGCTTCATTGGTAATGAGGGCATCGATGGAGAATCGATGGGTCTCGATGGCATTGATGGGAATCGATGCCGGGTGTCACCCGATGGACCTGGACGCATTGGCATCGAGGGATCTTTGAGTGGCATTGAGGGTTTATCTGGTACTCGATGCCGGTGAAGGCCCGATGGCCCTGGGATGGAATCCGAGTCCCTATCGTCTTCATCCGATGACCCAGGAATCGGGATGGCAGGAGTCACCGGTGGGTGCATCGGCATCGATGGAGTCGATGGTTGCATCGGTGGAACCGGTGTCGTCAGTGCTGGAGGAAAGATTCCTATCAAGGCGTCTATTCTGTTCAGCAAAGGCTGAAATATCGACTGGTCCGATGTCGATGCCGGAGTCGGAGTCTGTGTTGATGGCACTGTCGGAGGCTGTAAGTTTCGCAAAGCCTCGATGATGGCCTGTTGGATCATATTAGTCACCTTTTCCCTGGAAACTGGGACTGTGTCCACTGTCACTGGGGAAGGTACGGTTGGCGCTATTGGCACTTCCACGACTAAGCATGGTGGCGAGCGCCGCGATTCCTCGGGTACGGTCGGTCGAGTTGGCTCCAGTACCCGGACTCTCTTTGGCATCGGTTCGATGTCCTTCGAAGATGATGCCTGTGTCTTTCCATCCGATGGGTCGATGTCGATGGCGTCTTTTCTCCCGATGTTCCTTCTATGTCGAGGAAGACGCTATCAAGGATACCGATGGCGTCGGTGACGGACGGTCATCAGTCTTTTTTTCTCCTCGATGTTTTGCCACTGAGGGAGGTGTCATTCTTGGAGACGATGTCGACGATGACTATGGGATTTTCTTAAATAATTCTTCCATCTTGTCCAAATGGGCACGCCTGCCCTTCGGTGTCATCTGGGCACAGGTTGTACAAGCCCGGACATCGCGGCCTGATCCCAGGCACAGAACGCAGACATTATGGGGGTCGGTAATCGACATAGTCCGGTTACAATCCGGACATTTTTTGAACCCGGAGGCCATGATGAAAACTATCCCAGAGGCCGAATAACGATCGATGACCGGCGGGAACCTTTAGTGAGGTGACCGGAATCGACCGAAAAACTATTCATAAAATGTACTCACCGAAACTATGTCGAAGGGAGACCCAATGACAATGAAAATGTGACTGAAAAGGTTTTCTTCTCTAAGGAAAAAAGTGAGGGAAAATTTCCCAGAGCTCCTAATCTGCTTTGCTTTACAGCAAGGTGGAAAAAAAGAGACTGAAGGGAGACCCCTGTGGCTGAGAATATCATGGCATGCTGGGCATGCTCAATAGGCTCAGTGTGCGAGCCAAACGTTTCTAGAAACTTTTGACAGAAGTTTTCCATACCAGGGCTCCATCTGATGTCACCCATATGTGAGGACTATCATCCTGCTTGTCCTGGAATAAAGAAACTAACAGGCTGCCTCTGTTTTATATATATATATTTTTTTTATTTATTTATTTATTTATTTTTAGATTTTTATTTATTTATTTATTTTTTAGATTGGGCTGAGCAGTGAAGGGAGAAGAGGGACCGGACCACCGGTATCTTTCTCCAGCGTCTTACCTACCAGGAGCCCCGTGAGGTAACCCACCCCAGCTCCTCACCTACTAGCAAGGGATACGACCCTGCAGGACCTACCTACCTCCCTGGGAGGATTTGATGACTCTCTTCTGGGTTTTTTTTTTTGCTTGATTCCCTGCTAGAGAAAATTCTCACTTTTTTTTTTTTAAAGGGATATCGCCTTAACCAAAAAAATACTGAAGGGATGCAGGTGGCACACCAGGTTTTGAGAGGGTGCCCTTCGAGTTTTTCTCTGTCTCCATTTGCTGGAAGAGAGGCATAACCCACAGTCTGGACTGATCTGGGTACGTACAGGGAATGGGGCTGTTTTCACAAGCATTTGTAGTATATAAGGGCAGACACCGAGGGAAAGAGCTCTGGATGTGATGATACAGCTTATCCTTTGGAAATGTAAGTTTTTTTATCTATGTAGCAATTGTTATTATCTACCATTACTTTTTCTATATGAGCTGATTTTATTTGTTCTATCCTTCTAGTGCTGAAATAAATTTACTTCCTTACCTGGAACCATGACATACTGAATCCAAGTTTGTGTGCAGTCATTTGTGTAGGGGATAAGCTCCTGGGTCCAAGCCCCCAGGTATAATCCCAGTAATTGTGTGTTTATATGAGATTAACCCCCAAGATCAGAGCCCCTGGGCAGAATATTAGTGTGCACAGTCTGAATACGTAACACTTGACATTTGCAGCAGGTAAAATGATAGAAACTATTGTTAAGAACAAAATTACTAGACATATGGATTTACACAGTTTAATGGGGAAGAGCCAACATGGATTTAGCAAAGGCGGTTGTGCCTTACTAACTTATTTTAATTTTTTGAAGGTGTGAACCCGCATGTGGGGAAAGGTGAGCAAGTTGATGCAATGTATTTGGATTTTCAGAAGGTATTTGATAAAATCCCCCATGAGAGACTCCTCAGAAAACTAAAAAGTTCAGGGATAAGAAATGAGGTTTACTGTGGACAGGTAAATGCAAGCACCGGGCCCCTCCTTTACCCTCACCCGGGGCGCCGAGTAAAATGGCGATGGGTGGGGGGACCTCTTCCCTCTCCCTATTGTGCCACATTGGGTTGGCTGGTGGGGGCGCGGCCCAGATGGGCATTGCGTCGCTCCAGCACGACGGGACTGGTCTCGCGCATGCACGGCCTGTGTAGTTTCCTGTGGGCCTGCTCTGACTCTATTTGAATCTCAGCCATCATCTGAGGAGCACCATGGCGCAGAGTACGTACCGGTGGCTTGGGGCAACGCGTTGTCCCGAGGTCACGAATTCCTCCTGCAGAGCTCCATTTCATAGCGGCATCACGTGGTCTTCCCCGTCTTACTCCTCCTCACCCATGATCAGCACCCGTACAGTAGCAGCGGCATTCCTGGGGATTGAGCAGCGGCAATAATCGCAGGAAGCAAGTCTCCCTTTTTTTTTTAGTAAATTATTTTTATTAAACATCAAGATCATCAAACAGCAAAAAACAATGCATCTACAACTTTCTCTCCCCTTTATAGCCTTCCCCATACATCCATTCAACAAACCCACTATACTGAAAACCAATATACTAAGTCTGATGTTGTTCTCTGATATGTCAGACCTGATAATACACATGGATATTTTTTACGCTTATCCCTCCCCCCCCCCCAATACCTCTACATTCCATGCAGACCCAATCAATATAACTGAAGCTATATTATTACCATATTCAAAATCATAAAGTGTTCAAAATGAGGCTACGAGCCCTGTGGGAGATATTACTCAAGTATGGTTCCCAAATTTTCAAAAGTTATGCTCTTGTCTGTGAAGAGCGTGCAGCAAGAGATTCCATAGACATCATGTTGTGTTTGGCATTGCGCCATTGCCAAAATGATGGCGAGGTCTCAGCTCTCGGCTCTCCAAACCAACAAAATGGATTTTTTGCCCTGTGCTAACATTTTCATGACTAGCCATTTATGGCAACTCTTCCGGACGTGTCTGGAAATTACCACATTGAACAATATGATGTCCTATTAATATAACTCATCACCCTTTTCCAAAAAGAGAAAACCCATGGGCAAACCTAAATGGCATGAGTAAGGGTACCTCTAGATGTGTTACAGTTCCTACAATTTGTTGTTGAGGTAAGATTAACCCTAAATGCTAATGCTTGGGAGACAAAAGCCCATTGTAAAAATGTAAATTGCATTTCACTTAGGTAACTGTTAGAACACATCTGATTAATTTCTTTAAAGCATAAAAGTGATGACTGGGTGGACAAGTGTTAAACCCCCTTCTGCTTGCCTCTTGCACACTTTTTACCTTTGTAGCTGCTCCTTTCAGTTTTTTTGTTCTAACTATTTTTCTCATTTTATCAAAGTTTCCCTTTTGAAAGTTTGGTGCTAGACCCATAGATTTAGTTACTGTCCCCCACCACCATCATGAGTAGAATAGAAAGGGTAATGTAAATCGATTATTTACTATTTAAAAAAATATGGACTAGGCAACACTCCATGAAGTTAGCTAGTAGCATATTCAAAACAAATCAGAGAAAATTCACTCAATGCACAATTAAGCTCTTAAATTAATTGTCAGAAGATGCAGTTAAGGCAGTTAGCATAGCTGGGTTTAAAAATGGTTGTGCAAATTCTTGGAGAAGATCGTAAACTTGTATTAACCAAGTAGACTTAGGGAATAGCCACTACTTATCACGGTATGATAGCAGCATGAGATATATTTAAGATCTTGCCAGGTACTTGCAACCTGGATTGGCTACTGCTGGAAATAGGATACTTGGTTTGACTGACCCTTGATCTGACCAATATGGTGATTTTTATATTCTTATGAGCCCCCCAAATTCATGCCCAAGGTGGGGGAAGATACCACTGGAGTGTGTGCCCAGAAGCAAAAAACACAGCCCCCATACAAAATGCCTGGTGTAAACACTTTAAACTTCTGCCAAAAGCCCAGGCTGAGGAAGGATATGCCTCAGTAAGCAAGAGGGAGCTGGTCATTTAAAACCCGAAGCAAGCGTATCTTCAGAAAGCATGGCTGCGGCCTCCTGCATTGCAGGAAGCAAAGAGGGAGGTTCCACCTCTGAAAATCTTCCACAGTTCCAATATGGAGCAAGCATGCCAGTGAGAACTAGAACTGTGCTGACAACCCTGCCGATGGATCCCCCTGCTGCCTGCTTCTCTTTCGCCTCTGCACAAGGACTGCACTTCAATCCTCTTCCTGCTATTTGTTCGCATACCCCACATGCGACACAGAGTGTGGCCTTCTTTCCACACACCTTCCTGCACTGAAGTCCTGATCACCAACAAAATTGCTCCTTTACTCACCCCCGGAGCTCTTCCGAATACCACCTGTTCTCATTTACTCCCATATTGAGTTCTTCTCATCTCTCTTTAAAAAAAACAAAACTCAAGACAACTGACTGGCTACAGAAGGAGAAATAAAAGTGTATATTCACATCCCTTCTCCTTTTTAAGAGACGAGGAGGACCCATGGAACAGGAGAAATAGGGAAGGCAGAGGTCTAGTGAAGACTAGATCTGAAGCCCAAATCCAAATACCAAGGGAGGTAGTACAAGATTCTCACCTCAGGAGCTGCCCAATTCAAAAAATTGTTTGTCTTCTTCACTCAGCTTAACCAGGCCTCAGCTCACAGATCAGGATGCTTGCCTATCATCTGCTGGAGACAGAGAATACTGGCAGGTTGAGGTCAGCAAGGGAGCCTATAAAGCAGTGGTTCCCAACCCTGTCCTGAGGACCCCCCAAGCCAGTCAGGTTTTCAGGGACAACTACAATGAATATGCATGAGAGAAAATTTACATGCACTGCCTCCATAACATGCAAATTTTCTCTCATGCATATTCATTGTGGATATCCTGAAAACCCGACTGGTTGGGGGGTCCCCAGGACAGGGTTGGGAACCACTACCATAAAGGATGATGTCACCAAATCAGTTAGTTTCTGACTCCATCTGCTGGTTGATGAGCATGACCCATGCATCTAGACTGGTCTGGCTGGATGAAGAGGAACAAACTCAGCCTTAAACACATTTTCTGGTAACAAGTTCTATAGTTTAACTGTGCATTGACTGAAAAACATACTTTCTTAAATTTGTTTTGTTTTAAAACAGGCAGAGATAGGGGTGTTGCATTGAATAATTGGAATGTTTGATTGTTGTTCTTGCTCTGATATGGGGGCTGAGAGGAGTCAACCAGCCACCATGTTAGTCTGTTATATTGTTCCTAATAAAACATCTGAACATAAATCTGCTACCTGTAAGTTTCAGGGACTGACCCCTTGTCCTATTACTATTTGCTAGTGTAAATAAAATATTTAAAAACAAAAATGAATAAGCAACTTGTGAAAACTTGCACAGCTTCAGCATGTTAGTTGAAAAAGAGGAATCAGATTGATGCAGTTATACTAATGCATCTTGAAAATCTCCATCATAATTTCTCAGAGAGGTTCCAGGTCTTACAAAGAAAAGATCTTGACTGGATCCAGAATTCTTTTGACACACATACAGCAAATAGCCAACTATCAATTTTCTGTGAAGATAATTGATTGAGTTGTGTGACATGACTATTAAAAACTGAATTAAAATAGAAAAGCCTTGAAAACTTGTGGGATCACCATAAAAGAATATCCAGGACTTTCTGAAAATGCAATTGATGTGCTTTAATTTTTTACTTCAACGTATCTATATGAAACTAACAATGATAAAGCAAAGTTGCTTACCTGTAAAAGGTATTCTTCTAGTACAGCAGATATTAGCCCTCCCACATGGGTGACATCATCAGATGGAGCCTGGCACGCAAAACTTATGACTAAGTTTCTAGAAACTTTGATTGGCACACTGAGCATGCCCAGCATGCCACTATCCACGCATGTCCCTCTTCATAAAAACAAACATATGAGAAACCCAACTCCGTGGGGCGGTGGGTGGGTTTCGTGAGGACTAACATCCTGCTGTCCTAGGAGAACACCTGTTACAGGTAAGCAACTCTGCTTTCTCCTAGGACAAGCAGGATGGTAGTCCTCACATGAGTGAATCCCTAGCTACAGGCTATTCCTGAATACCTGTTGGCACAATACTGGTGCTGTTGGTAACAGTGAGAAACAGCCTGAACACGAAAACAAGGGCCCTAGGCAGGAAAAGTTGGGTTCTGCAGCTGAAAGATTCTAGAGGACAGACTGGCCGAAACTGCTATCATGTCTGCCATCTCTGTCCAAACAGTAATGAGCAGCGAAGGTGTGGAAGGAACTCCATATCACAGGCTTGCAGATCTGACATAGGGACCGCCCTCAGTTGGGTCACCAAAGCTGCAATAGCTTTGACAGAATGTGCCTTGATATGACCTCTGAGCTGCAGTCTCACTTGCACAGGCAGAAGGAGATGCAATCCGCCAATCAGTTAGGCAGGGTTTGCTTGGCCACTGCAACTCCCAATCTTTCTTATCAAATGAGATGAAGAGTTGCTTGGACTGTCTGTGCTCTGCTGTCCACTCCAGGTAGAAGGCCAAAGCTCTCTTGCAATCCAAGATGTGCGAATGAGGCCTGGAAAAAAAGGTGGGCAGAATGATTGACTGATTCAAATGGAAATCCGTCACCACCTTAGGCAGGAATCTAGGGTGTGTACTGAGAACCAATATCATGAAAGAACTTTGCATATGTGAATACACCACCAACCCCTGAAGCTCATTAACCCTGTGCGCCAAAGTGACCACAACCAGAAACATGACCTTCCAGGTCAGGTACTTCTGGACACAGATATACAGTGGCTCAAAAGGATCCTTCATGAGTTGAGCCAATACCACATTAAGGTTCCAGGACACAGCAGAAAGATGGAGAGGAGGCTTTAATTGACGCAGACCTCGCATAAAAGCGCCCTACTATGGGTTGCACAGAGATGGGCTAACCATCCACCTCCTGGTGGTAGGCATCGATGGCACGCAGGTGTACCCTGATGGAGTTGGTCTTTATGTCAGCATCCAACAGGTGCAGCAAATAGTCAAGCAGTTTCAATGTAGAGCAGAACAGATCTGACCTGCAACTCTTACACCATGCGCAAACCTCCTCCACTTCAGGCCATAAAACTTCCTGGTGGAAGGCTTCCTGGAGGCTACCAGGACCAGACACACATCATTCGACAGGGCAATGGGCTGGAGAATTAGCCTCTCAATATCTAGGCCATTAGGGACAATGCCCTGAGGTTGGGATGCTGCAGCCTGCCTTGATCCTGCGTGACATGGTCCAGGGAGGACCCCAGACTGGTCGGGTCCCTGATAGAGAGATCACGCAGGAGCGGGAACCAAATCTGCTCAGCAAATGGACTATGAAGATCATGGTTCCCTTGTCTTGTCGGAGCTTCAGGAGAGTTTTTATCAGCAATGGAAGCGGAGGATACACGTACAGGAGACCCCTGCCCCAATGACAGGCAAAGGCATCTGAGGCTGATTTGCCTTCCCCCCCTGTACAGGCAGCAGAATTGTTTCGCTTTGCTGTTTCAGGGGGAGGCAAAGAGATCCACTTCTGGGATTCCCAAGAGGCGGAAGATCCGATCTGCTATTTCCTGATTCAGGGACCACTCGTGGGGTCGGAAGGCCAGGCTTAGGCGGTCTGCCACCATATTCTCCGGCCCTGCAAGATACACAGCTCAGAGCAGCGTGCCTTGAGACAGAGCCTATGACCAAATATGAACTGCTTCCTGACAAGAAGAATAATCCCGTACCTCCCTGTTTGTTGATGTACCACATTGCCATCTGGTTGTTGGTCTGGATAAGGATAGTCTTGGACAAGCGATCCCAGAACGCCCAAAGCACGTAACGGATTCCATGAAGCTCCAGGAAGCTGATCTGGCATTGAGCTTTCTGAGCAGACCACAGCCCCAGCATGCAGAGACCCTCTACATGGGCACCCCATCTCAGGGTCATTGCATCCGTGGTGAGTACAATCTGAGAAGGGGAAGACTGGCAAGGAACCCCCTGTTCCAAATTGGGCAGGCTCTCCCACCAAGACAAGGAGGCCTGGAGTGGCAGAGTAACACGGATACACACATGGAGGTCCTGGGTGGCCTGCTGCCACTGGGATCGCAGGATCCATTAAGCCCCACACATATGCAAGTGAGCCAAAGGTGTGACATGGACAGTGGCCGCCATGTGACCCAGAAGGTGAGCATGAGGCAGGTGGAGACCAGCCGGCTCGGGTGAACTGGACCCACCAGGGATGCTAGTATGAGTGCTCGATCAAGTGGCAAATAGGCTCTGGCCTGAGCTGGGTCCAGCCAGGTGCTGATGAAGCTCAAGTGCAGCAACATGATCAGATGGGACTTCGGGTAGTTGATGACAAACCAGAGGGACTCCAAAAACCAAATGGACATGTGCAGAGACCAAAGTGCCCCATCCTGGGTGGCACTCTTGACCAACCAGTCTTCCAAGTAAAGGAACATCTGCACCCCTAGACGGCGATGGTGTGCTCCCATCACTGCTAGGAACTTGGTGAACTCACAGGGGGCAGAGGCCAGGCCAAACGGCAACACCCTGTATTGAAAATACCTCTCGCCCATGACAAACCGAAGATACTTCCTCTGGCTGGGGAACATTTCGATGTGGGTGTATGCTTTCTTGAGATTGAGGGAGCAAAGCCAGTCCCCCTTCTGCAGGAGGGGAAATAGGGTGCCCAAAGAAAATTTTGAACTTTTCTCTTTTTATAGAAGTAGGAGCAGAGGTGATATGATACAGACTTTCAGATACCTCAAGGGTTTTAATGATCCAAAGACGACGACAAACCTTTTCCGTTGGAAAAAAATCAGCAGAACCAGGGGTCACGATTTGAAGCTCCAGGGAGGAAGACTCAGAACCAATGTCAGGAAGTATTTCTTCACGGAGAGGGTGGAGGATGCCTGGAATGCCCGTCCAGAGGAAGTGGTGAAGACCAAAACTGTGAAGGACTTCAAAGGGGCGTGGGATAAACACTGTGGATCCATAAAGTCTAGAGGATGTGAATGAAGAGAGGGTGGCTTGCGGGAATGATGGCTACTACCTGGAGATAATACCCTTGTTCAATAAACATACACACGGTAATGCAACTCCAACATTGCTCTATGTTTCAACGGCAAGAGGAAATGTGGAAAAAAGGATTTGCATTCACAAAAAAGCGGGGAGTAGCTTGCTTGTTACAGTGGTTACTACCCCAAACCAAATAAGCCTGATACTTCTCATTCAATGCATATCCAGTGTAGCTCTCTGCTTCAATGTCAGGGGGAATGAAGAAAAGTGGATTTATATTCAGACAACAACCAACAAGGACTGAATTGCACAGGCTGGGTAAACAAATAAGCGTGGGAGTAGCTTGCTTATTAACAGGCCGATACAGTAAGGAGCGGTAGGAAGAGCTGCGTTAGTGCCGGGCGCACCCGCGTTTGCTGCATGCACAGTCCGGTTCACCTACCACTCGATACTGTATGTAAATAGCTTGCAAATGCAAGCTGCGTCCAAGAAGCGTCCGTGAAGCATTAGGCGCGCGCAACCCATTTTACTGTATAGAGCGCTATACAGTATCCTGGGTGCGCTGGCCTAACGCTTCACGGACACGCTGGTATCTGTCATTTCAAATGTCATTTCAAATGACAGGTACCAGGAAGTGGACGGTTCTCCTACGCTCGGGATTGCCAGCCCTCTCTCCCCTCCTCCCGAAGCAAGGCACAGGGAGGGGGGGGAGAGAGGACTGGTGAAACGACATGTAAAGTGTAAAGCAACGAAGTGACTTACTTTTCTTGCAGCCCTCCTCCGGAGATGGACCGTGGCTCCCCTGCCTCCCGGGGGGCAGCCGGCGGCGAAAGCGGCCCCGCCGGCGAAAAGTCGAAAAAAAAAAATTAACGAGTCTCCCCGCCGGCGGAAAAAAATTGAAAAAAAAAAAAATCAACGAGTCTCCAGCGATCACGGATCCTCCGGAGACAGACCGCGGCTCCCCTGCCTCCCGGAGGCAGCTGCCGGCGAAGATGGATACCTGCACGGGCAAAAGTGGCCCCTGTGCGTGCAATTGGCCACTCAAGACGTGACGTCACATGCCGTGATGCCAAACTTTTTTTTTTCGCTTTTTCCGCTTTCGTTGCTTCGGGAGGAGGGGAGAGAGGACTGGGGCTGCCCCGGAGACCAGCACCCATGGACGCGGCCAGGGCAGGTGAGCGGGGGCCGGGGGAAAGTTTGCCGCCTACCCTTACCCCTGCCTCTAACGCAGGGGTAAGGGTAGGCAGTAAGTTAGCAGGTTAAACGCACGGCAAAACGGCATGGTAAAAAACGATCGAATAGCTAATTCGATCGTTTACATCTAATATACATGCCGCGGGCGGAAGGGGTTACCCGGTGATTTAAAGAGGCTGTAAGTATGGGTTAAAGGGGATAGTGTATCGCGGGTTGGACTAACGCGGCCGAAAAGTGAGTAGAAAGCGGGTTAGCAGCAGGGTAACCGCGGCCGCACTTTACTGTATTGACCTGTAAGGCAGTTACTATCCCTAACCAATTAAGCTAGATACTTCACTTCGATGCAGTTCCAGCACTGCTCTCTACATTAATGGCGGGGGTGGAAGGGAATTGGAACCAAAAGGTTACTAAGAGCCAAGAGTAACAGATAAGTATGAGAAAAAACAAGTGTGAAAGCTTGCTGGGCAGACTGGATGGGCTGTTTTGTCTTCATCTGCCGTCATTTCTATGTTTAGAAACTGGTTTTAAAGTTCTCAGGTCCAGAATAGGGTGGAGTACTCCTCTTCTCTTTGGAATCAGGAAATAACGTGAATAGAACCCTCTTCCCCGCTGTTGTGGTGGGATGAGTTTGACTGCTCCAGCCGTTACAAGGGCAGAGAGCTCTGTCTAGAGAATTCCCTGATGCAAGGACTGACCCCCTTGCATAGTTGAAACAATACCCTCTACGAACGATGGATAGGAGTCAGTGGTCCGAGGTGACAACGGGCCAGTGGTCCACGAAGAACTGGAGCTGGCCCCTGACGGGAAGGCCGCACTGGGCCTTCATACTCAGAGGAACCCATGATGGGAATCAAATTGGATGGAGAAGGCAATGATGGCCGCCGGGGTATCGATGGACCCCCAGGCACTGGCTGTGCAGGGAGTACATCAAGAAGTACATTGAGGCATTCCAGCAGTGGTGCCAATATTGAGGGTGCAGGCTCCAGCACCAGTGGAGCCGGCGGCTTGATGCCCTTGAGGGCTCATACTATTGCCAATTGTACCTTGTGGTCCAACTCCTCTTGAAAGCCTGCCAAGGACAAGATGGACTGAGGAAGGAAGAGGTGTCACTGGATCCCCCTTAGAGCCCCAAGGGAGATCAGTGCCCAGCACCAGAGGGGAACTCCTGGGTTCGATGCAGGTCGGTGCCTCCTCTCCACAGGGTCGCTTCAGGGGCATCACATCAAGCGTGATGTGGTGCCGACCCAAGCCTGGTGCCATGCAAAGACGGTGACTGGTGACTATGCTTCTGTGGCTTCCCTCAGTGCTCGGCCTGGTTTTTCCCAGGCGCCTAGTACGAAGGAGACAATCCCAACATCCTGAATTGCGATGACACCGATGAAGGCCGATCCCCAGTCCTTCTCTCTAGAGGAGGCCTCGGCAGAGGAGTGAACAACGAAGGCTCGGTATCCATCGGCCTCTGATACCGAGATACCGATGCCCCTGGTATCCACGGCCTCTGAGTCGATGCCAGAGTTGAAGGCTCAGACTTCTTGGAGCCAAAAAGCATCTCCATGTTGTCTAGACAGGTGCAACGACCTCTGGTTACAACGATGACACCCACTAACATCATGCCATGCCCCCAGGCAGAGGATACATACCTCATGTGGATCCGTGATGGACATGGTGCTCAGACAATGGGGGTATTGATGATATCCCAACGTTGCCAACACAAAAATACAAACCGGCGAGTGGTCGGTGCCCAGCAGCCTCAGATAGTAAGAACCACCAGAAATTGATCGCACAGAAGGGAGAAACACTTACCACGCCGCCCTACTGACTAACTGGGAGGAAGAAGAGGGACCCGGCGCAGAAACAGTCTGAACCAACCGGGAAAATCTTTGAAAATGCAAAGAAAAGAGCAGAGCTCCACAACCGCGAGACAATAGCTCTGCAAAAAAAAAAAAAAACAACTGAAAGAAGAGGGACCCCTGCGTGGACGCATGGATAGTGGCATGCTCAGTGTTTTCCATGCTGGGGCTCCATCTGATGTCACCCATGTGTGAGGACTACCATCCTGCTTGTCCTAGGAGAAAGATCAAACTGCATTATCATTTGGATGTGGAACTAGAACTCACAGTAGTTGTGTCAAAAAAAAAAACCCCACCATCCATGATGGATGATCCTGCAACTGGCAAACAGGCTTATTAGTCTTACTAAGACATTAATTAAAACATTGTGAAATACATAAATTTTATTAGGCATGGACTTCCATTATTAGTATACATTAAATTAAAATAAAGCTACTATTACTTTACTCATACATACTGATGTGGTGCTGAAGTTCATTCTTTTGTGCCAGTGTAAACTAATTTTCATTCATTTTGGAATACATTATTTTTGGGTGGGTGCGCGGGGGGGGGGGGGGGGGGGGGAGGCGAGAAAACACAACTAATTGCAAGAATGGAACAGGATGGGACCCAAAAAGTTTGCACATCACTGGGCTACAGAGTAGAGAATCTGTTAGCAAATAACCCAAACTGAACAGCCGTAAAGTCAAGGCTGACCTAGGCCACAATGGCTTTTCAGTATGCACAAGACAAGAATTCTAAGATACGTGTATTTTATGTAGGTTCTTAAATAAAATATTTAATATTTTGGTTCAATTCAGAAAATTTGATATTGATCATTTTTATATTAATGTTAAATTTGTATTTGACCAAAATTATGATTTATCCAGTTATTTCGTTTGTATTTTTCATACCCAATAATAGAAACAAGTATTAAATTGCCAATGATTATTTCTGGCCTTATGTTTATACAGAATGATGATCCAAGGTCTATTCTATGAGTTTTTAATCAGAGTACCATAGTAATGACAGCAGCAAAGGATGGTCTATCCAGTCTGCCCAGAAAGCTTAAGGTAGGTATCTGTTGTGCAGTGCATATTACCCCATGCTTCTCTTAAGCATAGTATCTGCCACTCCATGCAGTTATCCCCAAGCCTTATAAACTCATAAAAATTGCAGCTAGTAATATTTTTTACTGGAAGACTAGCATTCTTGAAAATTCAGACAGTGCTACTTGGTGTGCTTTGCTTATGGATTTGGCCATAGAAGCAGCCATGTGCTTTTTCCCATATGTCCCCCAGACCACAGAAGTTGGGGTCCTCTTGGTTATCTGAATCCAATTCCCTTACATGTGCAGGTAACTGAGTTGAAGTTGCTACTGGCAACCATAAGGTGTGTGATCAAAATGCATATTACAATTGAGGACCCCCTCCCCCTTTTTCCCCCTTCCCTCTGCAGTTTGGAATCAATTCTCTTATTCGGGTGGCCTATGCCCCCATAGTTAATATCCAATTGCCATCAGAATTCCTTAGCTGAGAAGCATGTGCTGCATTCTCTGGTTGCAAAATCGCTTGTGTCTCACTCTCAGAAGCACTCTAAACCCCTGGTATGCATGCAGAGATATCATAGCTTGCATGACACTGGTACCATTAAGAGGTTACTCTCCTCATTCAGTCAGGAAGTAGGGTATGGTTAGCAAGCATCTCTTGTAATATGGGGGGGATCCATTACCATCTCTCCGGTTTCCCACCATGCATTCTAAAGACCTTCCTGCATATCCCTAGGCTCTTGCAGCACTTCACTCTATAACAGTAATTACTTCTCTAACTGAAAAGTCACTAGACACATTGCTCTGTATCTTGGCAGATCTATTTCTTCTAAAACGATATAATTTAACAATTTTCATACGTCCAATAGTAAATCAATGCCAAAAGCACTGTAGCTGTGTTGCTATGCCTAGGGATTTACATAAACCATGCTTTTCATTCTCTCTGCCTAGCTATATATGGCCTCGATATCTTGCCCCTGTTATTTCAGTGACTCTTGCAATCTCACATTAAGACGATTAGCTGACTGGTTTTCCCCTGCTGCAGTAGCGTTGTCAATAAGCACTACATGGGATACCCCGTAGCACTGTTTTCTGCTCTTCTGTCCATCCCTATATTGCTTGCCATCTCGGCTTTGTTCACCAGATATCTTGGGACGCCAGTCTACAGCACAACTCTTGCCATACTTATCCATATAGGTAATTCCAGGTTTGGCTAACCTATGCTTCGGTTCTGTTATCATGAGGCAGATGCGCAAGTCTTAGAGATCTTGAAAAGCAATGCAAACACGGCACACGTATCAACGCATCTCAGGCTTTCCATTATGTATTCCGGGCAACCTTAGGACACTCCCGGCCTACTGCCTGGGACATCAAAGCTTGTGCCCTGCAGCTCTTGCAACCTTGTATTTGGGCATGTGTTGGCATTACCAAATATATTATATACTCATCGATTTTCTTTTCTGGAATTCTAATTTTTCATCACAAATGTGCCATGCATTCTCTTTTCAGAACTTGCACTGCTGGGGGTGCCTGCTTTTTATCTGATTGCTTCATGGTCTTCATAGTGTGCAGGTACTTCTACATACTCACTTCAGTCCCTTGGTAATATCTGTTATTCATCTATACTTCAGAAATGAGCTGGGGTGATTCAGGGATACCATATTCTCCTTCGATTACTATTGCATACAGCACATCTCGTGTGATTAACCCCACAGGTTTCGGGATGGGATCTTCAGAGGTACATGGTGGCATTCAGGACATTCCAGAATGGAGGCAATCATATATGTTGGTGCTAATCTGTAGTAAACTCCTGTGGTATTGAAAGGGTCGTGCTAGCTCCGGAGCAATAAGCAGTATGTTTTCAACATCATCATATCTTACTAAGTCATTGAACAAGAGCATAGAGGTATGTTAAAGCTCTAGGCAGCATTAGTGGTTGTAAGATAGTGCAATTGTGCAACCCCTTGCACAATTGTGCAAGGGGTTGCACAATTGTGCAACTTGCGCGCGCCGAGCATCCTTCCTCCGTTCCCTCCGAGGCCGCTCCGAAATCAGAGCGGCCTTGGAGGGAACTTTCCTTCCGCCCCCCACACCTTCCCCTATCTAACCCGCCCCCCAGCCCTAACTAACCCCCCCCCCCCCCCCCGACCTTTGTAGAAGAAGTTACACCTGCCGGCTCTCCATCCCCCGGGCCCGGTGGCTGTTCCGGAGGCCTCGGTCCCACCCCCGAACACCCATTTTTTCAAGCCCCGGGACTTAGGCTCGGCGCGCGCAGGGAGAGGCAGGGGTAGGTTTTCGGGGGTTACGCGTGTATCTTACACACGTAACCCTTTGAAAATCTACCTCATATAGTGTATCATGTAAAGTTCTTATCTGCTATAAAGTTTGATCCACATATTCTGAATCTTTTTCTACTGTAAATCCTTTCTAGAATTAAAAAATGCAGTACTGACTGCTCTTAAAAGTAGCTTCCTTTCTGAGTTGCTCTTTGTCACATGACACTTTACAATGACTGAGCTCTACTGTTTGGAACAGGAAGAAGAAAATTTTGCCACAGAAAATATCGGAAAAGAATAGTACTCACACTAGCCTCACTTTGTTTAGTAATATGTGAACTACTAAGAGCCACAGTACAACCAATATGAACTTTCTAGATGCAGAATAGATATATTTTATATACATTCTCGAATCATCCAAATAAGTGATTAGTCAGTATGTTCAATTTAGTATAAACCTTTATTTTAGCATACAACCTTTTTGCATTAACACATCCACAGTTTCAAGTAAACTTAACATCAGTAGCAAAAACAAGCAAAAGCAATTTCTGACGGTCAGAATTGTTCACTAAAACAAAGGGCCACATGACCTAAAGAACTTCTCCTAATTTTAAGACTATGTATGCTTAGTATACCAGACACTAAATATGAACTTCAAAATTTTTTTTTCAGTAACAGACCTGAACTTGTTAGTTTAGACTTTAGAAGGTAGTGCACAAGCACCATTTTAGATCTTTGCCAATTCCTTGTAAACCTATTTTTGCAAAAGTGTTTAGCAACCTTCGGAATCATATAATCTGATCTGCAAGTGGAATATCATGATCACGTGAAACTATATGCAATTGAAAAGCAAAATATTGACTATTTACATCAATCCCAAATATTTGATATTTAAAAAAACACCAAGTTACATTTCACATTACAAAGACAGCCATTAAGCTTCCTGTCACAATACACAGTCATGGAGTCATTAAAATTCTTCTGTGTCCTCAAATCTATGTGCAAAACACCAACTGGTACTTTGTGAGAGAACTTAATACTCTAAATTTAAATGTATTAGGAAATTTCACCCAATGGGAAATTATTTTTAATATATATCTACGATGATAGCTTTAAAATTATTTAATTTTACCAAAATTTACTCAATTGGATATTCACATTTTCTAAACTTTTCAAAGCCCTTTTAAAAATGTAGAATTATACAATTGCAATGGGATAGTATTCACAAATGTAAGGATAAAAAAAACACAGTGTAAATTGTATCACTGATAAAGAATTTCAAATAGCTTCAAATACAAAAATATATTAAAGTTAGTGAGCTACAAAAATTCTAAGTAACAAATGTAAAAATATTTTAATAGTAATATCTTCCCCCAAAAATCTCACTTTCCTGTATACAACTGTGTAAAAGGCAGTTAATCTCTGTTTGAGGTAGCAATGCCAAATTCACAAACTTTGGATTAAGAATATATATTTCCTACATTTTAAAATGTATTGATACTATATAGTAAATCAGGGGTGCTCAAACTGTTCTTCCTGGCAACAAACCAGTCAAGTTGTCAGGATTTCTCCAATAAATATGCAAGAAATTTATTTGCATGCACTGCCTCCAATGTATAGAAATATTTCTTATTAATTAGGGATAGGCTGAAAACCAGTTTGAGAAACCCTGTAGTAAATAATCTTCAAAGTTCTGAAATCACATTAGTAGTAATACTTTACAAAACTAAACTAAAGCACAATTTTTAAAATACTGATGTTTTCTTTATAAAAAAAAATAAATCCCACACTAAAAACTTGAATACCACACTCAAAAACTGAAAAGCTAAAATATACAGTGTCAACATTTACTATGCTACATAAAGTGAAAAGTCAGAGCAAGCTAAATACTAGGTCAAGGTGCATACCAGCAATAACACTAGAAACACTTCTTTTCAGTACTAGTCCATAAAATGGGCTGTCTTTTTAAGGTGTTCATTTATGGCAACCATCAAACCATTCAAGAAGAGAAAGTTGAATGGAAATTCTACTAGTCTCCCAATAAATTTATATGAAGGTACTGCAGTTTGTAAAATTATCTAATATTATAGTCTGTTAAAAGAGTAGATAAAAAGTAGAAAATATGCTATTTATGGTTCGGCAAACAGTAAGTCCCACAAAATGAGAAACGTCTGTAGTTGCAGAAGAAGTTGAAAAATTTTTCCAGATGTATGTAATAGTTTCTAAACCTTGGCTTCAAAATAGTAGTATCAAACACTTATTAGAAGCATGTGTTATAATAAAATTACCTTTTTGTGAATTAAAAAGTTTCATTTTAGTATTTTGCTCCTCTTTTTACCTTGCCCAGATTTTTCTGGTCATTCCTATTACTTCGATATTTCAAAATAAGCCCATTTATTTGATGCAAAAATACATTCTCCTTTACCAAGAATGTGGTGGAGAAACTACATAAAAGAAAAGGACTGTTTCTAGGAAAGAACCAAGTAGTGGGTCGGTTGATGTTGCCAGACATGTAATACCTTAGTTGGCTTTCACTAGTTTACTAAATAAAAATAAATCATATTCTCAAAAGCGCAGGCTACAGAATTTACATACAAGCCAAAAGCTAAGGCTGGCCTGTGGCTCAGCTGCAACAGTGAGTGCCACCACATGGAAGTCCTGGAGTCAATTCCAGGACCATGTCTCGGCTCTCTGGGCAGAGAGAGGCTGGGGATGTTGTCAAGCCCCTGGAGGGGAGGGGGAGGGGGCGGAGAGGACATAGTCACAATCACTAAATGGTAACACCTCCTAGCCAGACAAAGTCCATGTTAGCTAGATTACAAAGGGACCTATGATGTTGCTTTGATGGCTGGGCTCAATTGGGAGGTGAATATAAACAAACAGGGGAAGAATACTTGGGTAGTTGCGAATGAAGGCTCAGTGCACCATAGCCCAAAAACGGCTGGGTCCGATTGATCTGGAAACCTAAAAGAGCAGGAGAAAACTGGGACAAAAAAAAGAAGAGCAGGAGCTTTTTGTAAGATACACTGGGAACATATCAGTAGATGTAAGGAAAGATGCGGAAGCGCACACGCTGGCAATACTTTTGCCAGGCCAAGCCATATTTTTTCTTGCACTGGCGCTCATCGCGGGCTTCTCGATGGATCAGTAAACAGGTGAAATAGATCACATAGAAGTAGGGTAAAATATGATTAAAACCTGTAAAAAAAAACAAACGCAAATATTTCAAAAGTCAATAAAATAGTAAAATAAGTATATAACATAGGTACAAATTATTTCAAAGTAAGAATTCCATTTGCGCATACAACTACATAAATCATAGGGGGTCATTTATCAAATCGTGTTATGGCATTTTCACATGCTTTAAGCGCCTTTAACACATGCGATAGCACCATAACACATGGTGCGATGCAAATCTGAAAAAGAGGAGGAGTTAGGGACGGGAGTGGGCTGGGCTCACAGTTTTGCGAAGCCCTATCGCATGGCTTTAACCCTGATTTTAACTACACCTTTTTCATTAGCATCAAGCCGTGCGATAGGGCTTTATTGCACATTGCGATGTTTTTGCCCATGCCGGTTTTAGTGGTTTTGAAGCTCCCTGAGAGCCAGCCTAGCTATCAGGGCGTGTCAGAGTGAGAGAGAGAGAGAGAGAAAGCGCGCCTAGCCATAATGCCCTCACACTAGATAGGTATTTATATCTCTATGGGAAGCCCACCTAGTAACTCAAGGTGAGGTGTAGGTATTAGTGTAGCGGTTAGGGGCCACTTTGAATGTCAAAGTGAGACGTATGAACAGCACAGTGCAATGTTCTCTCAACCTAGCTTGATGTTACCCAGGTAGAGAGTCCATCAAACTAGGTTGAGAGAACATTGCACAAATCTCATCTTTGGCTGAGTTTCCTCACTCCGAAGGTCCTCAAATCTTCACAAGAGAGCATTGTGCTGTTCGTACGTCTCACTTTGAATGTCAAAGTGGCTCCTAACCCCTACACTAATACCTAAACCTCACCTCAAATTACTAGGTGGGCTTCCCATAGAGATATAAATACCTATCTAGTGTGAGGGCATTATGGCTAGGCAGTCTCTCTCTCGGATGGGCCAGATAGCTAGGCTGGCTCTCCAGGAACTTCAAAACTACTAAAAATGGTCCACCCGGTTGGTTGTATGCAGGAAATACAACAATTCTGAAATGTATCACAAAGTGTGAAAAGGTTAGCATTTTGCATAGGTATTAGTGCACTTTGCGAAAAACTGCCTACTACCATAAAACACACCCCTTTTCCTATCGCATGCGATATTTTTCGCATTTTGATAAGTCCAGGCCATAGTTTGTATCCTCAGTTGTCAGGCAAGCTGCCTTATATATACCCTAATTCTTGTAATTGCGACACATGATGTTTGTTATTTATTTTATCTGGTACTCTTAGGCCTCATATTTCATTGCAAATAAAATGATGAAAAAAATTAAATAATCAAGGGTATAATCAAGTGGCTAGCAAAGAAACTCAAGCGTTTTTAAAAGAAGAGGAGGAGACCAAGGTAGAAATCAGTCTAATTACCATTTTTAATACCTACAGATATATAAATGTAAATTACTTACCAGTAGCAGGTGCTCTCCAAGGATAGCAGAATGTAAGTCCTCACAGGCAGGTGATGTCAAACAGAACACCGGTTGTCAGCATTATTTCACAGTTTCTAGCGCTTTCAATAGCTCTTCCGAGCCTGTGTGGTATTGTCCCTTGTCACAGTCATCATGCAAGGCACTCCTCAGTTCTTTAATTTAGCCAATATGAGAAGCTAATTCCTAGGGGAGGTGGGACAAATTCTGTGAGGACTTACATCTTGCTCTCCTCTGAGACACCTGCTTCTGGTAACTTATGCTTTCTCTGAGGACAAGTAGGATGTTAAGAGTTCTCACAGGTGGGGAAATCCCTAGCAACAGGTTGCCTTTAACAACAAAAAAAAAAAAGGGGGGGGGGGGGGAGGGGGAGAAATTCAACATGAACAGTGCCAATGGGCACAAATATATTTTGTTGGACAGAGGCCGTTTTGAAAATGTTTTATATATATTACAGAAGGCAACCTGAAAATAAAAAGAATGGGCCCTAGAGGGGAAGGAGTTGGATTCTAAAACTCAAATAAACCTTTCAGGACAGACTGACCAAACTTGCTGTCACATCGGAGTCACTGTAAAAACAGTAATGAGATGCAAATGTATAAACTGAACTCCATGTCACAGCTTTTCAAATCTCTTCTGTGGAGGCTGATCTTAAATGAGCGACAGACACCATCATGGCACTGACTTTATGAGCCTTGACATGCCTTTTCAGAACCAAGTCTTCCTGGGTATAAGTGAAAGAGATGCAATCTGCTATACAATTAGATAGTGTGCATTTGGCTATGGCAATTCCAGATTTATTTGGGTCAAAAGAAACAAAAAGCTGGGAGGATTTTAAGGGCTTCAGTCCATTCCAGATAACAGACTAAGGCTCTCTCTTGTAGTCCAAACTGTGTAAGGCCTGTTCACCTTTGTGGACATGCGGATTGGAAAAATACTGGAAGGACTGACTGACTGACTGGTTATGGTGGAAGTTTGACACTGTCTTAAGGCAGGAAGTTGGAATGAATGCGCAGAATGACTATTATTTATTTATTTATTTTTAGCTTTTATATACCAATCTTCTTGTATAGAAATCAAATCAAACCAGTTTACAGTGGAACAATAACTTCGCATGAGAGCATTACATAGAACCTTAAACATAGAATATACTTTGCATAGATAACATTACATAGGATGGGCTATGATTGCACCAAAGACAAACCAAATTAATAAATAAATGAGGTACAAAGCCTTAATAAATGAGATACAAAAGGCATGGAATTAGTCTGAAGAGTAAGTGAGCACAGATCAAGAGGGATTAACAGATGCAGAGTTAACTTAATACAATATACAATGCTTGCTGGGTGCCATGGGACAAGCTACTGTGAGTTGGTAGGCTACCCTGGCGGTTCTGGAAACGCTGATTTAAATAACCACGTTTTGAGTTGGGTTTTTTTAAGGAAATTGGGCAGGGGTCTTGTCAGAGGTCTGGTGGGAGAGCGTTCCATTGCATGAGGCCTGCCGTGGATAGGGCTCTTTTCCTTAGGGATGATTTTACTTGGGGGGCATATAGAGTGCCTTGGTAGGCTCTTCTAATCAGTCTGACCGAGGTGTGAGGGCGCAGCTGGATGGTGAGATCAATAGAGGAAAGATTGTGTATGGATTTGTGCAAGATGGACAGAACTTTATAAAGTATTCTGAATTTGATAGGGAGCCAGTGGAGGTTGCAGAGGATAGACGTGGTCACTCTTTTTTGAGTTAGTCAGGATCCTGGCAGCAGAGTTCTGTAACATCTTCAGGGACTTGATGGTGTTGGCCGGAAGGCCAAGAAGCAGGGAGTTACAGTAGTCGATTTTTGTGAGGATGATTGATTGTAGAACCAAGCGGAAATCCTGCAAATGCAGAAGGGGTTTCATCTTTTTTAGTACTTGTAATTTAAAGAAGCATTCCTTAGTCGTGTTTACAAATCTTTTGAGGTTCAGCTGGTTGTCCAGGAGCACACCCAGATCTCTTACGTAAGACGAGGTTTTGTAGTTGTCGGGTATAGCGGGAGGCGAAATGAGGGGAGAGTGGCTGTCCCCCTGCGAGATGATGATGATTTACGTCTTTTCCTTGTTGATGACTAGATTGAGACTGGAGAGGGGCGTGATGATTTCATGGAAGCAGCTATTCCAGAAGCTTAGTGTTTTATGCAGCGATTCCATAATAGGGATGAGAATTTGCACATCATCCGCATAGAGATAGTGTTTGATCTTTAGCTTGGTAAGCAGGTGGCAGAGAGGTAGAAGGTATATATGTTGAAGTGTGTTGGTGAAAGGGAAGATCCTTGGGGGACTCCCAGATTGGAGCTGACTGGGTGCGATTCTTTGTTGTTTATTTTTACCTTGAAGGCTCTGTTGCCGAGAAAGGATTTGAACCAGTTGAGTGCGGTACCTGTGATACCAATGTCTGCGAGCCGGTCTAAAAGGATAGTATGGTTGACCGTGTCGAAGGCTGCAGATAAATCTAGGAGAACAAGTAGTAGAGGTTGTCTTTTGTCCATGCTCAGGATAATGGAGTCAGTGAGGGAGATTAGAAGGGATTCTGTGTTAAGTGCTTTGCGAAATCCATATTGTGAAGGAGCTAGAATCTTATGTTCCTCCAGGTATTCTGTGAGTTGCTTATTAACTATTTTCTCCATAAGCTTGGCAATGATGAGTAGATTGGCAATGGGACAGAAGTTTGATGGATCCGCTGTAGATAAGTTGGGGTTTTTTAGGAGAGGTTTCAGGATGGCTAGCTTTAATGGGTCTGGGACAAGACCTTGAGTTAGCGAACAGTTAATGATTCCTGCGATGGGTTTCGCAATGGTGTTAGGGATTGAGATGAGGAGGTTCGACGGAATGGTGTCTAATGGGTGGGAGGACGGTTTGAGTTTCCTGAGAATGTTTTCGATTTCGAGCGAAGATGTGGTTTGGAAAGTTTCTAACCTTGCGCCCAGTTGAGTTGGGGTTGCGACCGAGGGTGGGGGCGGTGGGTTAGAGGAGGAGAGAGGTCTGGTGAGGTTGATAATTTTATTCTCAAAGTAGTTCACCAGTTCTGTAGCTTTGATGAGTGCTTGGTCTTCTGGAATGGTCGGAGGGGTGGGTTTGGTCAGAGCAGAGATGTAGGCGAAGAGGGCTTTAGAGTCAAAGATGAAATGGTGAATTTTTTTAGCGAAGAAATCTTTCTTTGTTCTAAAAATGGTGTTCCTGTATATGTTGAGGGTAGATTTGTATGGTGCTTGATTCGAAGGAGAGGGATTTTTGCGCCATTTATGTTCTTTTTTCTGAGGTCGAGTTTGATAGCCTTCAGTTCCGGTGTGAACCACGGTTTTCTGTTGTCCAGGGACCGGTGTGGAACTTTAGTGATTAGGGGGCAGGTTAGGTCTGCTACTTTGTTGGTGATAGTATACCAAGAGGTTATGGCCACATTTGCGTCAGAGGTCGAGATGAGGCAATTCCTTGGAGAGTTGGCTACTTAAAGCATCAGAACAACAGGGTTTCCTGTAATGGACAGTGGATTTGGGAGGGAAGGGGGGAGGGTGTCTGACGTCTTGAGGACTGTAGCGATGACCTGGTGATCCGACCAAGGTACAGGTGTACATGTGGGATTATCAGAGAGAGAGAGATGCCCTCATTCATGAAGATTAGGTCCAAGGTGTGGCCCGCTTTGTGAGTGGGGCTGTTGACGATCTGTTTGAAGCCTAGGTGTTGGAGCGTAGATAGGAGAGTATCGCAGTTGGCGAAGCGAGGGGCTGAATCAACGTGTAGGTTGAAGTCTCCCATTAGTATTGCTGGGGAGTCATAGTTGATGTGTTTGGCAATGTATTCAATGAGGGGAGATGGGTCTGTTTCTAGATTTCCTGGGGGAGCGTAGATAAGGCAGATTTGGAGCTGTTTGGATTTGAAGAATGCACATTCTAAGTTGGAGCCTGGGTTAGAATGTTGAAGGGTTATATTTAGGCCTTTCTTTGCTGCCAGGAGGAGTCCGCCCCCTCTTTTCTTGAGTCTTGGGATCGAGAATATGTCATAAATTTGAGCGGGAAGTTGATTTATTAGAACTGTGTCCGTGGGTTTCAACCAAGTTTCTGTGATAGCACATATGTCTGGTTTGGCTTCCAAGAGACAATCATTAAAAGAATGTGGGTTTTTTTGGAGAGAGATTGGGCATTAAACAGCGTCAACGTGAATAGCGAGAGGCCCAGAAGTTGTGTAACTGATGAGATTATGATAGCGATTAGCCTTTTTTGCTGGATGGTGTGAATTGGGGAGAGATTCTCTCTAGTTCTGAGGCATTTGGTGATGATGGGGATAGTAAAGGTTTGCATCTTTAAGTGGTGTGGAGAGCTAGGAGGAGTTAACTTGGCCTTTTTCGGTATCAGGTATGGTCAGTGGTTGAGGAGAAAGGTGTGAGAGGTGGAAATGGCTAAGGAAAGGCTGCACTACAGGGGCGCACAAAGGGGCGCGCTCCTTTGTCGCGCAGCGCCGGAGGAGCACTTGGATTTAAAGCCCCTCTAGGGCCGCGTGTTATTGGCTCACAGTGAGAGCCTCCGCGATTGGCTGGCCTTTAGGGGGCGGGCTCGGACATTTTGTATAAGTCACTAGAACCTGGAGCTCACTGACCCTGCCCCAAAGTGCCCACCACCATAAATATGACTTTCTACGTCAGGTACTTCAACACATAGAAGTCTAACATCTCAAAATGAAGCTTACATCAGCTGGGATAGTACCACACTGAGGTCCAAAGATACAACAGGAGGTTTAATGAGTACTTCAATAAAAGCAAATCTTGCATAACTCTGACAAGTAAAAGGTGATAAATGTCAAATGCACTGAGGTGAACCCTAGCAGAGTTAATCTTCAGACAGGCTCATATGTAGTAGGTATTAAAGAGATTTTGTGTAGAGCAAGAGGCGGCCTTTCCCTCACATCAGAAGGCAAGTCTGTTCCATTTAAAACCATATGACCTACTAATGCAGTCTCTTTTAGAAGCCAGGAAGACCTGAAACACCTCATTAGGCAGGTTCAGGAAACAGAGTACTTCCCTTTCAACATCCTGGCTGTGAGGGCTAGGGTCCTGATGCTGAGATGGAGTAACGTTCCCAGATTCTGTGCGATGGGTGTGGGAGAATTCCCCAAATGAACAGGATGGACAAGTCCCAAAGAAGTGGGAACCAAACCTGTCTCACAGCCAATAAGGGGCTAAGAAGTTCATAGTCCCTCTCTTCTAAGTTCAGGAGAGTCTTTGTCATTAGGGGAAAATAACAAGACTTGCCATTCTGGGTCAGACCAAAGGTCTTACAAGCCCAGTATCCTGTTTTCAACAGTGGCCAATCCAGGGCAGAAGTACCTGGCAGGATTCCAAGCAGCTTATAAGAATTAGCAGTGGATTTCTGCAACTTTACCTTAATAATGGTTAATGGACTTTTCCTCCAGGAAAAATGCAGCTACACTAATAGCTTTCTCTCTGGATTGGAGACAGGGTGTGTGCATAGCTTTCAGGAAATTGAAAGTTATGCACACACCCTCTCTCCAATCAAGAGAGAAGGCACCTGAGGCTAGCTTATCTTTCGACCCTTTCATCAAACAATATTGAGGAACTCTGTTGCTCAAAGGAGATGCAAACAGATTCACACTGAATATTCCTCATTCATGGAAAATCTGATTTGATATCCCTGTCCAAGGACCACTTGCATAGTTCCAGGTACCTGCTCAGTCTGTCTGCTAGGACATTCTCCTTCATTAGCAAGTATGTGGCTCTGAGGGATTTCCCTTTCTGAGAAATGCCATATATTTACCACTTCCCGACCACAGGAAGTACCATCCTATTCCTTCCTGCTTGTTTAGATAAAGCATAACCTACCTGGTTGTCCATTTGGATTAGGATAATTTTATCAGTTTTTGAGCATTCAAGATTGCCCTCAGCTCTAGGAAATGTATTTGATGAAGTTTTTTCTGAGCAGACCAAAAGCTCTGGGTGTGGAGTCACTGTATGAGAACTTCACAGCCTAGGTTGGATGCATCCATAGTTGGGACAATTTTTATGGGAGGAATTTGGAAGAGAATTCCATTTGTAAGATTTGATTGGATTAGCTGCCAGGAGCTGTTAGGTAGCTTGGATGCTATCTCCAAGATTTTGAGTGGCTTGGAGTCAACTGTGATCTTAGTGTCCAATGGGTTTGTCTCATGAGGAGAAATGCCAAGAGCGTTACATATACTGTTGATGCTACTATGCCCAACATCCTCAGCATGTCCTATGCTGTCTGTTCTCCCTCATTTTTTCCATGGTGGACATCAAAGCGATGGCCCTTTCTTGTGGAAGAAAGGCTTGTCGTGTCCACCAGAACTCCTAAGAACTCCAAATGAGGTGAGGCATTCAGATGGGATTTGGAAT
Source organism: Rhinatrema bivittatum (assembly GCF_901001135.1). Lineage (NCBI taxonomy): Eukaryota > Metazoa > Chordata > Amphibia > Gymnophiona > Rhinatrematidae > Rhinatrema > Rhinatrema bivittatum. The sequence continues at coordinate 33,780,641 of NC_042617.1, read as the reverse complement.
AATTTATGATGACCCCTAGGCAACTCCAGTACTCAAATGGTTTTGTGCACTGATTTGTTTGCACATTTCTGAGAAGTGCTCTTGACTAGCAAATGATCTAGAAGTGAGCTGAAGTCACGCAAACAGGAACTCAGAAGCAAGGAAAACAAATGGCGGAAAAGCCCTTCTACGACAACCCTACTTACCTTCAAATCGTGCCTAAACACATATAGAAATGACATCAACAAAACCAAGAAAGAATTCTTCTCCAAAAAGATACACCACTTCATATTCGACTCAAGAGCCCTTTTCTCATACGTATCAGCCCTCACTAAACCATCCACACCCATCATACCAGATGAACAAGCTCTCAACAAAGCCAACGAACTGGCAGACTTCTTTGACAAAAAAATCTCCACACTCGTCGCCCCCCTCAATGTGCCCTCACCGCACTCAAATTACTCAACCTCCTACAGTTCTCAACCATCGAACCCAACCGGCCAACAACTTAATACAACCCAAGTGACGCTCGATACATTCGAGCCCACGTCCTCCGTAGAAATAGAGAACATCCTCAAGAAGATATAGCCTTCATCCCATCCTTTGGATCACATCCCTTCCAATCTGCTGAGCTCCATCCCTAATATCATTGCCAAACCAGTGGCAGACATCATCAACTGCTCCCTCACTGAAGGCCATGTCCCTAATCAACTCAAGCTGGCAATGCTCAAAATCCTCTCCTCAAAAAACCTAACCTTCCCACTACCGACCCAGCCAACTTCAGACCTATAGCAAACCTACCAATGATCGCCAAAATTATGGAGAAAATTGTAAATAGACAACTTTCAGAATTCCTCGATGATAACATCCTCACCACAAACCAATTCGGTTTCCGTAAGACCCGGAACACTGAATCCCTATTAGCCTCACTATCAGATACTATTATATTTAATCTGGAAAAAGGTCAACCTTGCCTCCTCGCTCTTCTGGATCTATCCTCAGCGTTTGATACAGTGAGCCACACGTGCCTACTTCAGCGTCTTACTGATATAGGCATTACAGGATCAGCGTTCAAATGGTTCAAATCGTTTCTAGAAAACAGGTTCTACAAGGTCAAAGTAAACAACAAAGAGTCTCACCCCATAGAATCCAAGATGGGGGTACCGCAAGGATCCTCCTTTTCACCCACTCTTTTCAATATCTATCTTTTCCCACTCTGTCACCTTCTTACCAACCTCAAGCTAACACATTTCCTATATGCGGATGACATACAAATCCTCATCCCTATAGCTGAATCTCTACACAAAACTATGTCATATTGGAATAATTGCCTCGCAGCAATCAACAACCTACTCGCCAGCCTCAACCTGGTCCTAAACACAAACAAAACTGAAATCCTCCTTATAGCTCCTGAAAATCACCTTCCACCCATCTCTCCAACGGCTAGCCAATGTCCTGTCACTTCTACCTCGCCACAAGTAAGAGACCTGGGTGTACTGCTGGACAACAGACTCAGCCTCAACAAGTTCGTAAATAACACCACGAAAGAATGCTTCTTTAAATTGCAAACACTAAAGAAACTAAAACCACTACTAAACTACAGAGACTTCCGCCTGGTTCTACAGGCCATCATACTCCCAAAACTGGACTACTGCAATTCTCTCCTTCTGGGCTTCCCGCCTGCACCACCAAACCACTCCAGATGGTAATGAACGCCACGGCCAGAATTCTCACAAACACCAAAAAAAGGGAAAATATCACCCCCATCCTTCAGCAGCTTCATTGGCTACCGATTAAATACAGGATTCACTTTAAAACCATTATGATGATACACAAAGCCCTACATAACATCGCTCCTCTCAACTTATCAACTCCAGCTACACACCTCCAAGAAACCAACCAGAAGCGCATACAAGAACCTGCTAATCACCCAGCCGGCAAACACCTCCCTGAGGAAACGCGCACTATCCACAGCGGGCCCCACACTCTGGAATTTGCTCCCTCCAGACCTTTGCCTTGAACCCTGCCACAATACATTCAAAAAGAAACTAAAGACTTGGTTCTTCACACAAGCATTCCTGAAGAACTAACAGCAGGAAGATCTACTTTATCAGTTTAGCCTCTGACCTTTTTTGACCCCACCCTGTCCATAAGTTCCTGAAGAGCTCGTTATTGAAACTTAATTAGTCATGATTGTTTTTACTGTAAACTCCTCTAATCTCCCCTAAGTTCATTTATGCTCCTTTAAGCTCCTTTATGTTTCGCTGTTAATTGTTACAATGTTATTTGTTAAAATGTTATTTGTTAAAATGTAAGCCGCCCCCAAGGCGACAGTTATTTCCTTGTACACAGGTATGATATGTATATTATACAGGAACGTCGGTCTATAAAAACTAAAAATAAATAGATAGGGAAATGCATGCATCACTGTACATACTGTACAAGTTTCAAAAGCATTTTTGTGCACAAAATGTGGTTTTGTGTGTAACTGGGATTTGAAAATTGCTGGGGGGGAATGCATAAAAATACACATAGAAGTGATTCCATACATACTTTTATGTGCAGAGCAAAGAGGCATTCCATGGAGCAGAGCTGGGGGCAGGGATAGCATTTATATGCATACTTTCAATTTTCAAAACTATGTGCATAAATCTACTTGCACACATTTATACCTGATGGCCAGCAGGTACAAATGAGTGCACGTGTGTTGCACTGCTTTCCGTGCATACATACTAATTTTCAAAGCGGATTTGTGTGCATAAAATCTGCTTTGAGGCTAAACTCTATGAGGGCCATATTCAGTCACTGTCCAGATAGCGGGATAAACTTATCCAGCTAACTTTGGAGGTAGCTGTGCAGCCACAATACTGAATATAGCTGGCTACCTTTATCCAGCTAACTTTAGAACAGCTCTTTGGCCCAACCACATTTAGCCAGATAACTTAGCTCTTCCCAGTTATGCCCCCGGAACACCTCCAACTTAGCCAACTAAACTTATCAGCAGACTAGAATTTAACCGGATAAGTTCCCAAATATTCATTTAGCCAGCTAATTTCCACATTAACTGGCTAAATGCTTCTGAATATGGATCTCCCTGTATACTTTGTACATGCAAATTTTAGTCCCCCCTGGACCACAGAAAATCATCTTCTTTATGAATACTCATGGTATGGCCACAAGGCAAAGGCAGAACCCGGTAAGGGAGGAGGTGCTTTCCTATTACAAAATCTGATATAGCTCCTGTGACTTGGGATATACTCTCTGTGGGTGTACAGATCCTTCAAATTCAGGAAACATAGCCAGTCTCCCTTATGAAGGGAATTAGGATGCTCAGGGTGGCACTTCCATTTACAGTGGAATGGTCTGCAGGCCTCTGACTCAAACAGAAGAAACGGACAGAGATCTGGTCGAAGACATGCTGCTCGCTGGAGATTTTAATCTGCCAGATGTGGCTTGGAGTATCCCTACTGCTGAATCTGCAAGAAACAGAGAGATAGTGGCAAGAAACAGAGAGATAGTGGCTGCCCTTCAAGGAGCTCTACTCAAACAAATGGTAATGGAACCCATGAGGGAGAGGGTGATACTTGACCTAGTGCTCACAGGGATAGTGTCTCTAATGTCCGGGTAGGTGCCCACCTGGATCGCAAATAGGATACAGAGAGGTCACATGAGGATCCAAGTGTTTAAATTAAAAAAGATGAAGTTTATCATAATGGGTTCGAACCTGGAGTAAGTACTCGAAGACTGGGAAAAATGGGGGAGGTAGAACAACAGTGGGCCAAATTAAAAGGAACTATTATAAAGGCAACAAATCTATATGTTAGAATAGTAAACAAAAGTAAGAGGGAAAAAACTGATCTGGTTCTCAAAGGAGGTGGCTGAAAAAAATAAAGGCAAAAAGAACAATGTTCAAGAAGTACAAAGGATCCCAAAATGAGGAACACAGGGAAGAATACCTGGTGAAACAGAGAGAGATGAAGAAAGCAATCAGGAAAGCAAAAGGTCAAGCAGAAGAAAGGATGGCCAAAGAAGTAAAGCAAGGCAAAAACATTTTTCAGTTATATCAGAGAAAGGAGAAAGGCCCGTGGTAGTATAGTAAAATTGAAAGGTAACAAGGAGTAATGTGTGGAGAAAGAAGAAAAATAGCAGAAATATTAAATACTTCAGTTCGATGTTCATTAACGAAGACCCTGGAGCAGGATCATTGCTGATTGACAAGATCATGGATGGGAGTAGCATAGATGCAACCCCGTTTACAGAAGAGAATATATGGGAAGAGCTAGGAAACCTGAAAGTGGACAAGGCCATGGAACTGGATGAGGTACATCCTAGGATTCTAAGGGAGCTCAGAGATGTGCTGGAAGTCCGCTGAAAGACCTGTTCAATAGATCCCTGGAAATGGGAGTGGTGCTGTGAGACTGGAGAGGAGTGGTTGTAGTCCCACTTCATAAGAGTGGCAGCAGAGAGGAGGCTAGAAACTACAGACTGGTTAGCCTCACCTCAGTGATGGGAAAATTAATGGAGACTCTGCTGAAGGAAAGGATAGTGAACTATTTACAATCCAGTGGGTTGCTGGACCAAAGGCAGCATGGATTCACCAAGGGAAGGTGCTGCCAGACAAATCTAACTGACTTTTTTGATTGGGTGACTAGAGAACTGGATTAAGGAAGAATGCTCAATGTGATTTACTTGGATTTCAGCAAAGCTTTCGATATGGTGTCTCATAGGAGGCTCATGAATAAAATGAGAAGCTTGGGTGTGGGCGCCAAGGTGGTGGAGTGGATTACTAACTGGTTGACTGACAGGAAACAATGGATAATGGTAAATGGAATCCGCTCTGATGAGAGAACAGTGTTAATTGCAGTGCCTCAAGGATCGATTTTGGGACTGGTTCTTTTCAGAATCTTCGTGAGTGACATTGTAGAGAAATTAGAAGGAAAAGTTTGCCTTTTTATAGATGATACTAAGATCTGCAACAGAATGAACACATCTGAAAGAGTAGTGAGAATAAACAATGCTTTAAGAAATCTTGAAGAGTGGTCGAAGATTTGGCAGCTGCAATTCAATGCCAAGAAGTGCAGAGTCATCCACCTGGGGTGCAGTAATCCAAAAGAACCCTATGTGATGGGAAGGAGGGCGAAGGACTATCGTGCTGAGCTGCATAGAAAGAGGTATAACCAGCAGGAAAAGGGATGTGAAATTGCCCTTGTCCTTGGCGAGTCCTCACCAGTAGGTACTGTGTTCAGTTTTGGAGACCGTATCTCAAAAATGATACAGACAGGATGGAAATAGTCCAGGGGAAGGGCTACCAAAATGGTGTGGAATCTGTTTCAGAAGACCTACGAGGAGAAGCTGAAGGATCTAAAAAGGTACACCCTGGAGGAGAGGAGATGCAGGAGAGATATTATACAGATCTTCAGATACCTGACAAGTATTAACAATGCACAAACTTCAAACCTTTTCTGTTGGAAAGGAAACAGTAGAACTAGGGGTTACAATATGAAACTCTGGGGGGACAACTCAGAAACAAAATCAGGAAATGTTTCTTCACAGAGAGGGTGATGGATGCCTGGATTGCCCTCCCAGAAGAGGTAGTAAAGACAAGAACAGTTAATAAATCGAAAAGGGTTTGGGACAAGCACTACGGATTTCTCAAGGCTTCAAGAAAGGAATGGTGTAATATTTCTGCATGGGAGTAACCTGCACGGAGCAGCAATTACTACCATAAGCTAATTGTTGGGCAGACTAGATGGACCATTTGGTCTTTATCCGCCATCATTACCATGTTACTATGTCACCTTTAATAGTAGCTCCTGATGCTGAGAGATGTGATTCTCTCAAGAGAGCAATTTGGCATGTACTGACAAAATCTATACCCATTCTGAACAATGGTGAGAATCCAGCTATCTGAAGTTATGCTGGGCCAATGGTTTATGTAAAACCTTAGCCTTCTCCCTACAAGGATGTTCTTTGGAACAGACACTGGGATATTGGTGAGATATGAGAGAAGACATTTAAATACCTCCAAGGATTAAATACACAGGAAGCAGGCCTCTTTCAATGTAAGAAAGCTCTGGAACAAGGGGCCTTGCAATGAGAGTGAAAGTGTAGATTAAGGGGGTAATCTAAGGAAATATTCCTCTTTATACAAAGGGTGGTGAACATGGAACAGCCTCCCTATGGAGGTAGTGGAGATGAGAGCAGTGGCAGATTTCAAGCAAGCAAAGGACAAGCATACAGGATCTCTGAGGGAGAAGGACTATAAAGCAGAACAGTAGAGGGGGGATGGGTGGAGTGGCTAGGCCATATGGTCTTTATCTGCCATTATGCTCTATGGCACTACAATGCTGAGAAAATAAAAACATTTGTGACCTCCCTAGGATGGTCTGTATTTTATCACAGTTAACTCAAAACATGAGTGGATCTTAATCTAAATCCTAATAAAAGAGAAAGATAACCCCTTTGAACAAATAACTCAAACAAACAGATTCAACAATAAGTATCCTTGTATGAAAATGTATGTGAATTCTTCATCCAATAACTATTGGTAGCTCCTTAAGCAGCAGCAACTTCAATAAAACATTTCCTATAACTATTAATCAGTCTCTTATACTGTCCTTGAGAAATACAGAAGTATTTCAGGGCTTTCTTGCAGGAACAGCTCGCTTCAGGTCTTGCCACAACATTTTAATAGGTTTTGGTTGGGACTTTTAAACTTGGCCAGTCCAAAACACAAAATCTCTTCTTCGGCTATTCTTTACTTGCATGTTTAGAGTCATCTGGCTACATGACCCACTTTCAGCTCAACTTCACCTCAGACAGATGGCCTGATAGTCTTCTCTAGAGTTTTCTGATAAAAAGCAGAATTCATGGTTCCATTGATGATGGTAAGTCATCCAAGTTCTAAAGTAGCAAAGCACCCCCATAGTACGATACTTTCATCACCATATTTAACTGTTGGAAGGCAGTGTTTTATTTTGCCAAACATTTGTTATTGTGACTTAAAAAATTAAATTTTTGACTCATCTGTCAAGAGAAAATTATTCCAGAAGTCTTGTGGGCCATCCACATGTTCTTTGGTGAACTTGAGGCAGGCAGCAATGTTCTTTTTAGAGTGCAGTGATTTCTTTCCTAGTTATCCTCCCATGAACACCACTCCCATCTAGAGCAGCCTACAAATGTTTAGATGTTAGTCTGGAGTTCTTTGTGACTTTGTGAATGATTTTCTGGTTTGCTTTTGGGATCATCTTGGTAGGGCTGTTCCTGGATATAAATCACTGTAGTTTTCAACTTTTTTCATAAGAAGACTGTTTGGCAGTGGATGGATAGAGCCTCAAATGTTTAGAAATGGTCTTGTAACCCTGTCTAGACAGATGAGCATCACTTTCTTTTGCACATCCTTTGAAATTTCTTTTGATTGTGGCATAATAAATTCCCAATAAGTTTTATGGTGAAGACCAAACTCAAAAGATTTTGGACCTTTATATAGGACAGTATGCCCAAACTCAGCCATGAAGATTTACTCTGCAAGTTGCTTTACTTGTTACCCAATATTTAAAAACCTGATTCTAATTAGCCAATTGTGTTAAGAAAAATAGAGATTCACTTACAGTAAGTAATTCAGAATCAGTGTGTATAAGAAATAGTGTCAGAAATTGTTTAATTTATACTTTTTATTACATAAGACAAGGCTGGTTTCAATTAAACAATATCATAACAAGAGCTTGTAATTTTCATTATTATACTTGGGCTTTCTCAGCACTGTATGTTTCCTAGATTCAGTCAAAACTCTGTCCCAGGTTCTGACTGGGGAGCAGACTGTGGCTTTGGGATTCACTGCTGTCTTGTACAAACACAAGGTCCCTCTTGCTAATGGAAGCCAGGGGGTACAGGATAATGCCTCTTCAGTGCTCCACTCAAGTACCTCCTGGATTATGTGGACAGCAGATTGGAAGCGACTGCAGAGAGAGAGCGAGAGACTGAAACATGGAGACATTGATCTTTCATCTGATCCACTGTCTCCTTTACCTCATGTCCAAAGAGATTATCTCCCTTGCAGGACATGTCAGCAAGTCTAAGATCTAAAGCTTGCAGCCATAGAGTCTGCGCACACAGATTCCTAAGGAAGAGGCTCTCAATGTCATGTACTTTCCACACTCCTAATCCTTATCCACTAGACCTTTCGGGTCATCAGATTTCTTCTGAGGAAGATAATTTGAGAGTACCTTGACCTTTTCCAGAATGCTGTGAAGTCAATATTGAGCTATAAAAAACTAGTAGGATGCTATGTGGGATGTCAGGATAGCATTCTGATAACATTTTTCCCAAAGAGGGTCAAGAATATGATTCTTTCACACAAGGGGGCACCAAAAAGTGTGTCTTTGACTGCTAGGCCTTCTTGATAACCAGTGCAACTAACTACAGTCTGATGTGGTAGGTGTTTGTCAAATCCAGGAGTCTTCTGAATGTGATGCATCACGTTCACCTTCCTTATTTACTGGAGATACAGATATGGAGATCTCGCACATTCTCATGTGTGTTTCATTAAGGATATCATGGACAGGCACTACCATTTCCTTTGGGGACTGAGAAATCAGAGGATATCCCAAAGCTGTGTATTGGGCTCAGCCTCCTTCTCTAAAGCAAAAGGTAATGTCAATGTCATTAAACATTTGCTTTACAAAATCAGCAAAGGAGGGCCACAGTTATGGACTTCTTCCCTTTCTGTGGAGGAGAGTGAGCAAAAAGGATACCTGTAGACTCCTCCTGCTCAGAGAAGTCCTCAGATCCCTAACCATCTCCAGGGCTTTTTTCCAGGGGGTACTTGACAGTACCAAGTACCGGAACCTTTTTCCTGTAACTGCTTGATATGCCCTGTGGTCCCTATACAAAAAAAAAAAAAAAGCATCCTGTATTTGAGTACCAGTACCTTTTTTTTTTTTTTTTTTAAAGGAAGATAGCACTGATCATACTTCCAAAAACCTTCAGATTCTGAATCCAATGATTGAATTGGTTATGTGACCTGAGAGGTCACTTGTCTTTCCACCAACACATCAAAGAATGTCTGGGTTGACTAGGGGGCTACATATCCCAGTGCATTTCGGTGTTGGGGAGGCTTCCCTTCTGATGCACTGGAAATGAACAACAGCATGGGAGACCTCACTACCAGTGTTCCTCTGGTTATTGGCATCAATGCCATTGTTTCTGGTGCACTGAGAGTTTCCAGCATAGGCTGGACCTCAGTCTACATAAATGTTGTTGATGCTGGTGCACCAAATCAAGCCAGTTCACACTCCAAAGCCTCCTGGATCTTCTTGTTCAGCTCCTCCTCAAAAATTGCAGATGCTAATACAAGGTAAAGGCAGGAGAAGTCACATATTCCTAAATTACTTAGGTGTATCACAACCTGTGATATACCTAAGTACCCCCTGGAGGCTGCTGCATTCCCCCAGACTCTCTTGAAAGTGAGTGGCCTTGTCTGTGGGGAAGCTTGGGAGGACATTTGGCTGTTGCCAGTATTTCTCTGTTTTCATCACCATGCCTCAACTACAACAAATGTCAGTGTTCTTTCACCTTAACTTGATCTGCAGCAGAATCCTTCCCTTTCATTGGGTGGGAGGAACAAAAGGATGCTTTAACTCTCAGGGTTCTATCAGTGCTAGATGTCTCCTCATTGTTGATGTTCTAGGAGCATTCAACGCAGCTCCTGGGCCCTTCAATAGCAATGCCTTTGATGCTGATGACTCAGCCTTATTTAACCCAAAAAGCTTTTCCATGTGCTCTACTCCGGTTCAAGAACCTCTTATATGTGGCGCATCCCAATACATTGTGATCATGCCCCAAGAACAGTACACACCTGTCATGAATGCCTGTGGTAGAGACTGTGCGGTTCAGTTTGGGGCACTTCATGAAACCATTGATCTTGGTGGACACCATGCAAAAAATATCAAATGCAAAATCAAACAATTTGATTTTTTAAGCAAAAAAGGCCTAATACTGCCTTGATGAGGCCATGGAAAATTGAAGAAAATTATAATAAATAGGCCACACCCCTAACTAAGGATGCTAAGTGGGTAGAGAAAAATGTGAAAATAATGGGTGCCACAAGAAAAGAAATGGTTAGATGAAAAATACCAAACTGTGAGGAAGCTAATCTCAGAGCAACACAAACAGGCTCTGCAGTATAGTGAAACTGAGGAGGGCCGCACATGATGGCTGTGAGGGGGGATAATCACACACATGCTCAGAAGAGCTATTGAAAGCTTTAGAAGCTGTATAATCATGCTGCTGATTTGTCTTGATCTGAAGACATCAAGACATCTCTCACCTGGGAGGACTTGCATTTGCTGTCTTCAAAAAACAGGTATCTGTTAGCGAAGTAAAGAGCAACACAGACTGAAGCTCCAGGAAACATTTCACTGCCCAGAAATTATACTAAACTTGATGCTTTCACATGAGAGGACAGAGAAGATAAAAGTGCTGGAGATGGCAAATAAAAGCCCCAAAACAGTGCTGAGCCATCTCCATCAAGGCACTTATGGAAGAAGTGCAATAGTTTTGTTTAAAATGCATTAAAAACAAACAAACAAAAAAATTTGGTTCCACATCTCTAATACAGATAAGACAAACAGCCATTTCTAGTAATGCTATTTAGCTCAGGCATTGACAAACTTTCTTTGGATCTAGGATCCAGTCCATTAGGAGCAAGCAGCTGGGGGATCCAAAGCTGGGGAGGGGATCCCTCTCCAAGGGTCCTTTTAGGGCCTGATTTACCAAGGCTGTTTCCCAGCTTTGGTAAATCAAGGAAAGAGAGGTTAATAAATCAGGCCCTTAATTTAAATAATTCTCCCTCCCTTCAAACCTCACCTGTCCCCAGCAGTTTTTCCCTTAATCTCCCTCCCAAATCCCCAGTGGTCTCCATCTTTCTACCCCACCTCATCCCAAACAGCCTCAACTTCACAATCCTCCACAGCTAGTTCCCTCTATCCAACCATTCAATCACCCCTCAAGAAGCCAGCAACTCCTCTATCCTTTTAATCAATTTCTTGGCCACCCACCCAGTCATCTCCCCGTCCTTGATCCCCCCCCCACCAGCTAGCCAGCCCTTTTAACTAGCCAACTCCAGTCAGTCATCAACACCACTTTGCCATCAACCTCCCTCACTCTCAACTAGCTACCATAACAGTTGTTCTTTTTAGTCAGGTGCTGAATGGCTCTCAATGAATTTGAGTCATACAGGTGCCTGAACTCCACCCACTGGTCTCATGAGACAGAGACGAACATGGGAGTTTGGGCATTGCGCGGCTCAAACTAAGAGCTGCATGGTACAAATTGAAAGCAGAGTTGCTTACCTGTAACAGGTGTTCTCCCAGGACAGCAGGATGCTAGTCCTCACATATGGGTGACATCATCGGATGGAGCCCTATCACAGAAAACGTTTGTCAAAGTTTCTAGAACTTTGACTGGCACACTGAGCATGTCACTAATCCTGCATCCAGCAGGGGTCCCCCTTAAGTCTCATTTGTAGCAAAACGTATGAGTGAAAAATAAAATAAAACATAAGCACACCCAACTCCGCGGGGTGGTGGGCGGGTTTCATGAGGACTAGCATCCTGCTGTCCTGGGAGAACACCTGTTACAGGTAAGCAACTCTGCTTTCTCCCAGGACAAGCAGGATGGTAGTCATCACATATAGGTGAATAGCGAGCTACAGGATGCCCGAATACAGTGAACCAAAAGCACCCAACGACGTGCAACAGGCACAACAACAGGGGTGCTGTTGGGAATGAGGGCAGCCTGAATTTCACAGTGGGTTGCAGGTAGGAAGTTGGGTTATTAAACTGGAAACAAATTACGTAGGACAGACTGGCCAAAGACGGAATCCTGCCTGCCAGCCTTGTCGAGACAATAATGAGTTGCAAAGGTGTGGAGAGAGCTCCATGTGGCAGCTCTACAGATGTCAGCAATAGGTACAGAACGGAGGTGCGCCACTGACATTGCCATGGCTCTGACCGAATGCGCTTTCATGCGTCCATGTAGCAGAAGGCCTGCTTGCTGGTAGCAGAAGGTAATACAGTCCGCCAGACAGGTGGACAGGGTCTGCTTGCCCACCGGAACTCCCAGTTTGATTTTATCTAAGGAGACAAAAAGTTGGGTGGACTTTCTATGGGCTGTAGTGCAGTCCAAATAAAAGGCGAGCGCACGTTTACAGTCCAAGAAATGCAGTGCCCGCTCACCTGGGTGTGAGGCTTTGGAAAAAAGGTAGGAAGTATTATTGACTGATTCAAATGGAAATCCAAAACTACCTTTGGCAGAAATTTAGGGCGAGTGCGGAGTACCACACGATCGTAGAGAAATTTGGTATAAGGTGGGTATGTTACTAGCGCCTGTAGCTCACTGACCCTGCGAGCCGACGTTATAGCAAGTAGAAAGATCACTTTCCAAGTGAGATGTCTGAGCTCGCAGGAGTGTAGGGGCTTGAACGGAGGTCGCGTGAGCCGTGGCTAGCACAACATTGAGGTCCCATGTCGCAATTGGGGGACGCAGTGGAGGCTTCAGCTGGAGTAAGCCTCTCATAAAGCGCCCTACCAGGGGTTGCACCAAAATCGGGGCATCTCCTACACCTTTTTGGTAAGCGGCTATGGCATTTAGATGCACTCAGATGGAGGAAGTTTGTAGGCCAGACTCAAGAGAGGTGCCAGAGGTAGACCAGGAACCTTGTTGTGCGGCAGGAAAAGGGATCTATTTCCTTTGTCATGCACCACAAGGAGAATCTTTTCCACTTGGAACGATAAGATTTCCTATTAGAAAGCTTCCGTGAAGCTACGAGGACCTGGGACACATCGTTAGAAAGGTCAAGTGATTGCAGAATCAACTTTTCAGCATCCATGCCATCAGCGACAGGGAGTGGAGGTTCGGATGAAGCAACAGTCCGTTGTTCTGTGTTATTAGAGTTGGATCTGTGCCCAGGCGAATTAGTTGCTGGACTGAGAGGTCGCGTAGGATGGGAAACCAAACCTACCGCAGCCAGTATGGGGCTATGAGAATCATTGTGCCCCGGTCTTGTCATAACTTCACGAGAGTCTTGCTGATGAGTGGAATCGGAGGGTATGCGTAAGGAAGACCTGTTGTCCATGAGTGGGCATCCCTTGGAGGTGTCTTGCAGCTGTGGTGTAGGGAGTAGAATTGGTCTACTTTACGGTTGTGAATTGACGCAAAGAGGGCTCTGTGTGGGCAGCCCCACTGGTGGAAAATCGTGTTCGCTACAGTGGGATCTAGGGACCATTTGTGGGGATGAAAGGTCCGGCTGAGATTATCCGCTATCACATTGTTCACACCTGCCAGGTAGGTCACTCTCAGTATCATGGAATGGGAGAGAGCCCAGGCCCAGATCTGCGCCGCCTCCTGGCATAGCAGGTAAGAGCCTTGCCCCCTTGTTTGTTGAGGTTCCACATCGCTACCTGGTTGTCTGTTTGAATTAGGATTACCTTGTTGGATAGACAATCCTGAAATGTGAATAGGGCCTACCGTATCGCCTTGAGCTACAGAAAATGTATCTGGTGGTTTGCTTCTGCTGTGGTCAGGGTTCCCTGGGTTTGTAGGTTGTTGAAATGGGCTCCCCCACCCAGGTTGGAGGCATCTGTGGTTAATGTAATCTGAGGATCTAGAGGTTGAAAAGGTAGTCCTATCTGAAGATTGGACTCCTGTATCCACCAAGCTAGTGAGAGTCGAAGCTGGCTGGTGACATGGACAATGTGGGATAAATATTGGTGTGATTGGGACCACTGGGACTTTAAAGTCCATTGTGTTACTCTCATGGCTAGTCGAGCCATTGGGGCAACATGAACTGTAGAAGCCATATGTCCTAGCAAGGGTATGAGGTGACAAGCTGTAGTAGTGCAGCGAGTCTGTACTGCTTTGGCTAAGGTTGACAGCGTGCGTGCTCAGTGCTTCGGGAGTAACGCTCTGGCTTGAATGGTGTTGAGATCTGATCCGATGACAAGAGGGTGCGTGATGGAGTCGGATGTGATTTGGGATAGTTTATGAGAAACCCCAAGGACTGTAGCAGGCGTATGGTAAGACTGAGGGATTGAAGTACTACCTCCTTGGATGGACCTCTGAACAGCCAATCGTCTAGATACGGATAGACATGGATACTGCACTGCCTTAGGTAAGCTGCTACTGCTGCCAGGCATTTCGTAAACATTTGGGGTGCTGACGCTAGGCCGAATGGTAGCACTCAGTATTGGAAATGTCTGTGACCTACTATAAATCTGAGATATTTTCGATGAGGATGGGATATGGCTATATGGGCATAGGCATCCTGAAGATCTAGAGAGCAGAGCTAATCTCCCTTTTGTAGGAGAGGGAGCATGGTGCCCAAGGTAACCATCCTGAACTTTTCCTTAGGGAGATGTTTGTTTAGGGCATGGAGGTCCAGTATAGGACGTATGCCGCCTGACTTTTTTGGAATTAGAAAAAACCGAGAGAACACTTTTCCTCGCTGCAGTCGGGGAACCGGTTCCACAGCACTGAACTGCAGGAGAATCGAGAGTTCTGCCTCGAGAAGTGGAGTATGGTCAGTTAGACTCTACGCCGGTCGCAGTGAAGAATCCGGTGGTAGTGTAAGGAAGTTTAGATGGTAACCGTGGGCAACCACAGAAAGGACCCATTGGTCGGTGGTGATTGTGTGCCATGTGTTGGCAAAGTGGCACAGGCGGCCTCCCACAGGAAATATTGTCGGAGGCGGGGGTTGACTGCTGCTCTCTAGAAGGGAGTCATAACCCCGATGCAGGACCAGTCTGTGGAGCTGGTTGGGCTTTTGGAGCCCTGTGTTGACGAGGCAGACCTCTTTGAGAGGGTCTGGTTAGACGAGTCCGGGATGGAGGAGGGTAATACCTACATGGTTTATAGGTTAGCCTCCTAGGTTCCCATCTAAATGGGCTTTTGGTGGTAGATGAGAAGTCAGAGGGAACAGTAGATAGTTGGCGCAAGGTCTCGGTAGTGATCTTTGAGTTGCGCCACAGTCTCCTGAATTTTTTCGCCAAACAAATTGTCCCCTGTGTATGGAAGATCTGCTAACCTGTCCTGGACTTCTTGGCATAAGTCCGAAGATTTTAGCCATGCCCAGCGTCTGGCGCTTATTCCCGCCACTGACACTCTGGAGGCAGTCTTGAAGTTGTCATACGCTGCTCTGACCTCGTGTTTCCCAGCATCAAGCCCCTTCTGGAGGATGGTAGTCAACCCCTCCTGGAATTCCTCAGGCAGGGTCTTGGAGAAATCTTGGATTTGTTTCCAGAGGTTTCAGGAGTATTGCGTCATGTATAGCTGGTAGGCTGCTATACGTGCCATCAGCATAGATCCCTGGAACACTCTTCGGCCGAAGGCATCCAAGGACTTCTGCTCTTTTCCAGGAGGGGCAGAAGAATGAGGCCGGGACCTCTTGGCCTTCTTCTGGATGGATTCAACCACTACGGAGTGGTGAGGGAACTGGCTCTTCTGGAAACCTGGAGCTGATTGAACCAGGTAGGTAGCATCAGTTTTTCTGTTTATTGGTGGAACTGTACCAGGGTATTCCCAGGTATGGTGTAACAGGTCGAGCAGGACTTCATGGACTGGAATTGCCATCATCTCCTTGGGGGCATCTATGAATTGAAGCAACTCCAGCATTTTATGCCTGGCATCATCCTCTGTTTGTAATTTAAAAGGGATGGTTTCAGCCATCTCTTTTGTAAAGTTAGCAAATGAGAGGTCCTCCGGAGGAGAGCAGCGGCATTCTTCTGGGGGTGAAGGCTCCAACAGAAGATCCTCGGAGACGAGAGTCAGAAGAATCATCACCCCAGGTGTCGTATGGTGGATCTCCTCCACCCTGCAGGCCTTCAGATGGAGGCAGAAGTCCAAATCCAGCCGCATCAGGAGGTGGCATCGATGGAAAAGATGGAGGCACTGAGATAAGAGGAGGTGGCACCGATGAAGGTGGTGGCACCGATGGCAACGGTGTTTTCGATGGCTGACGAGGGCCTCGTCGATGGCCCAGGAATCTGCTCTGGCATCGGTGTTTCTCGGGATGGAGAACAGACTTGAGCAGGATCTTCATCGTCCGAAGATAAAGGAATCGGGATCGATGCCAGTGGAGGCGATGGTTTTGGCGGTGCCGGTGGTCCGGGTACTGATGGAAGTGCACCAATCAGGGTGTCCAATCTTTCGAGGAGTGGAGCCAGCATGGTAGGCACCGGATCAGGTGACAGCGCTTGAAGGAGTGCCTCTTGGACCATCCGGTCCAATTCCTCCCGGAAGGCTGGTGATGGTAACACAGCTGTGCTGGGGTTGGAGGCTGAATAGGTGTTGCCAGAGGGTCCACAAGAAATTGTGGAGTCTCGGCTCCTGGCACCGTTGCAGGTGGGGAACGCCTTGGTGTCCCGGGTCCAGAGGAGGATGGGGACTCCTCTCCCCGGGATTTTTTGGACGGCGGCTCAGTCTATGTCGATGGCCTGTTGGTGTCGGCACCGAATGAAGCTTCGTGTCGGTGACAATGACAGTGCTTCTCACGATGCTAGGCCCAGTCCTTCTCGGGCGCCGAGGATGTCGAGGCCTTTGACTGGGGTGATGTCTGTGACAGGCGGACACTCGGGGCACTTCCGAAAACCGGTCACCATTTAGAAAAAGGGGGAGGTGCGCGGTCGGTGGTCATCGGGCACCAATGGAAGCACCGCCGGGAACCAAGTGCAAGGAATGAGGCAAACTTACCAGCGTTAGCGGAGGTCAGCAGTAAACGGGGGACCCCAGGACAGGGTAAAATTTTGAAATTTTTGAGAAAACGTTCCGTGAGGAAAAAATTGTGAGAAATTCTCACAGAGCTCCTGAGAACAGCGAGGCAACTGCTGCGTGGAAAAAAAAGAGACTGTAGGGGGACCCCTGCTGGATGCAGGGTTAGTGGCATGCTGGGCATGCTCAGTGTGCCAGTTAAAGTTCTAGAAACTTTAACAAAAGTGTTCCATGATAGGGCTCCATCCAATGAAGTCACCCATATGTGAGGACTACCATCCTGCTTGTCCTGGGAGAATAGCTGTTCCAGCAGCTAACCATCAGTAGAGAAGTGGGGTTAGCAGCAGCAACAACTGTTGCTATATCAAGGCGCAAAAATAGCAGGCACCACAGAAAAAATTTCTATGGTGACTGGTATTTTTATGGAAACCCAATGATACATAGACTGTCTCCAACTGCAGAAGGAATAGTTTTAAAATATGTGCATAAAAAAGTGTCAAAAACAGATGTGTGATCACATAAATAATCAGAAAGCACCTATGTAAATTAAACAATTAAGCAAAATATAGGTCCCTTAATTGTTAGTCAGGTCAGCAACACAAAGGAACTTTTCATTAGATCTGCTGGGTACTTCTAAGTGTCCTAGATGGGTCACTTCTGCTGCTTCTATTCTTGGATTACTATCTTAGAACAGTGTTTTTTGTTTCTGAATACTCAATCTGGCAGAGAATGCTTAATTCACAACAGAACAAGAGAATTGATATGACAATGTTAAAAGCAATAACTGTAGAAGCTACAAGCCAGAAAATCTCAATAGGATGGTTGACTAAACAGAATACTTGCAAACTGTAAGCAATGTAATCCACACCAAGTTTCTAAAGGCAAGCACTTTCCAAAAGAATGGGTTATGAGTGTGTGTGAGAGTGTGTAAGAGAGAGTGTGTGTGTGTGTGTGGGGGGGGGGGGGGGGGGCGAGTGTGTATCCTCCTAATAATTTGTCAGGGGGAACATGAGGAACAACAGGGATGTTCAGACACATCTCTTGGAAAGTAGGCTCTATAAATTCTGCTTGTACTTATAATAAAAAAATATATAAAACATTAATGTTTTGAATGGTGATACTTCTTTTAAATAAAAGATTACTAATACTTAAATGCCTAAGACTTACCACATGGTAGAGACCAAGCAAGAGCCATTATGATATCACCCAGGTAATTAGGGTGCCGAACCAAGCCCCACCACCCAGTTATAAGTAGACTTTTTCCAGTTGCAGTAGGAATAGTTTTAAAATCTGTGCATAAAAAGTAACAAAAACAGATGTGAGTTGCCAAATAACCCAAAAGTACCTATGCAGATTAAGCAATTGAGCAAAATACTTACGTGCAAATTTGGGATCATTTGGATTCCTTCTAAATGCATTTTTCTGAGAATTTGCACCACGGAAAATAGCATATCCACAGACTGGAATTAAAGATGGGAGATATTTTTCATATATAAACTAAATGATTTGAAAATCATATTTCAACCATTTTAGAAATGCAGTAAAGATATTTAACCCACAAAAACAGCATAATGATTTTCAGATACTACAATAGTAAAATGAGCCAAGGTGGGTCTTGCAAACATGGCTACAATTTGTATATTATATTTGTGTTGAGGGGAGGAGAGTAGTAAATTTAGGCTTAAAGAGGTCCTTAAAGTTTAGAAAAATGCACTACAGCACCAATGTAAAAATTTCTAATTCAACTTCAGGAGGAGCCATGTGAGACAAGGAAACTGGGCATCTAAATGGCAGATGAAATTTTATATTGACAAGTGCAAAGTGATGCACATAAGGAAACATAATTCTAACTATAAGAACATAAGATTTGCCATGATGGGTCAGACTAAAAGATCCATTAAACCTAGGATCCTGTTTCCAACAGTGACCAATCCAGGTCACAAGTTCCTGGCAGGATCCCAAAAGGTCAATAGATTCCATGCTGCTTACCTCAGGGATAAGGAGAAATTACTACTTACCTGAATTTCCTTTCCTGTAAGGAAGGCAAGCCAATCCACACAAGTGGGTTATGTACCTCTACAAGCAGATGGAGCCGGAGTAAAGCTGACATCACGGATATATAGCCCTGCCCCGACATCAATCTGCCAGTATTCTCTGGAAAAGCCAAACTGTGGACAAACTAATTATTCTTGAACATGACTATTAACAATTGGGAACACTGAGCTCAAACAAAACAATTAATATTCACTAAACTGAGGGGCTGATTATGACTCTTACCAGTCCTTCAACGAACAACAGAACACTTTGCATCATCCGCACCTAAAGCATGAACTAAAGGCAAATTGGAAGCAGAGGGCAGGTCGTGGATTGGCCTGCCTTCCTTAGAGAAAAGGAAATTATCAAGTAAGTAGTAACTTTTCCTGTCTCTGCACTCAGGCAGGCCAATCCACAGAAGTGGGATTTACCAAAGCTACTCTCGAACAGAGCGGAAAGCTGCCCGTGGTCCACTCAACACCACATGTTGAGTTTGGGCATGTGCAAAGACGGCATCTTCCTGAGCCCGAACATTCAAGCAGTAATGCTTGGAAAAGATGTGTAAGGAGAACCATGTCGCTGCTCAGCAAATCTTGACAGGAGAAAATCAAAGCTCCACCCACGATATCTCCTGAGCCCTAGGTGGAATGTGCTCTAACTTGCTTAGGCAAAGGAATCTCAGCATCCGCATAGGCGGCCGTGATGACGTCCTTAACCCAATGGATTATAGTTGCCTGCATCGCCGGTTCATCCTGTTTATCTACACCATGGAGTAAAGTTGATCAGACTTCCTGATAGATTTAGTAATCTGCAAGTTCCGATTCACATGCCGCTTGACATCCAAGAGTCGCAAAAGACGATATGATACTCTCATCGCTATCCTTGTCCAGTGTGGGCAAGGAAATAGACTGATTCAAATAAAACTCCGAAACCACTTTCGGCAAAAAGGAAGGTACAGTCCAAAGCTGTACCGCACCTGGAGTCACATGTAGAAACGTCTCACAGCACGAAAGAACCTGTAGTTCAGAAACCTGACATGCTGAACAGATTGCCCCGAGAAAAACTGTCTTCAAAGTAAGTAGCCATAAGAAGAGGCCACGCAGCAGCCACAAGGACCTGCCAAGAAATTAAAGACCAGATTAAGATCCCACAGAGGCAAAGGATGCAAGGGAGGATGAAAATACTTAACACCCTTCAAGAACTGGGACACATCTGGGTGGGAAGACAAAGGCCCACCATTAACTTGCTCCCTATAACAAGCAAGAGCTGGCACTTGAACCTTCAAGATGTTAAGGGCCAAACCTTTAAGTAATCTTTCCCGTAAAAATTCCAAAATTAATAGAATTTTCACTTTGAGAGGCTGAGAACCTCGCTCCTCACACCAGGCCTCCAAAACTCTCCTAACTCTAACACAAGACAGAGTGGTAGAAAATGTTTTGGCTTGGAGCAAAGCGGAAATCACCACAGCAGAATAACCGCACTTCAATAAAAAAGCCCTCTCAAGGGCCAAACCATAAGATAAAATAGACTCAGATCATCATGTAGAATGGATCCTTAACACAACAGATCCTTCCTGAGTGGCAGTTGGAGAGGATTGTCCACCAGCAGCCCTGCAGATTGGTATAACAGCCTTTGGGGCCAATCCGGAGCCACCAGAAGAATGGTTTCGGTCTGGCCTGCAATCTTTCAAACAATCCTGCCTATCAGTGGCCATGGCGGGAAGACATTTATCACCCCGCCCCGCAGCCACACCTGAACAAGAGCATCAATACCCAGTGCTTTTGGATCCCTTCTGCAACTGAAGAATTATGGAGCCTTTGTGTTGTTGAAGATCGCCAGCAAATTCAGATACGGTCAACCCAACATGCCACTGAGTTGAAAGGCTTACATTCACATTTATTAAAATTTGTGAATCGCCTAACACAAAAAGGCTAGTGAACATAGTGAAGACATACATAATTATAAAACAACAAATATTCAAAAATAAAAACTTAAAAATGCAATGAACATAAAATCTGACATAATAAAAACTTAAATAACATTGACAGAACAAAAATCTCTCATATAAACTGTATCAGAACTGATAAAATAAAATCAGAAAATAAAAACAAATAAAAGCATTAAATCCTGGCCATGCGCTGGGGAAGCGATCCCCGGGCTAAATTTGCCTGCCCTGCCGAGGAGGGGCCTTCCCCACCCGGCAGGCAAACAGAGCAAAGTCCCTCCTGCGAAAATCGCGAAGAGGGCAGCCCACAAGCAAGGCAGGCTGCCGGCTGCAGCATGAGAAGAGCCAGACTGAGGAGAACAAAAGTCTAAAAAAAGAAATGACTGGCAGCCTGCCGGCAGGAGTGAAGCAGGGGAGGAACCTGCTGACTCCTGCCCGTCTGGCTGCCAGTTCAAGCCCCCTGAACACCAAAAAATAAAATTATAAAAAATAATTTACAAGTGCTGGAAAAGTTAACTAAATAACTTTTAAACCTTTTTCCTTTTTTTGTTTTTTTACTGAGCACAGCACAAGGGCTCTAAGCCCCCTCGGCAGCCAGAGGAGGGGGAGACGAGAACTGGACCACCAGCCTCGGTCCCCACACCGGGAAGCACACACGGACTCAGGCTATGCTCCGCACAAGGGGTGAAGCCCCCCTGAGTCAGGCAAGAGCTAGGAGATGGCACCATCTCCTGTACAAGAAAAAATCCTAAGTGATCTACTTTATTTATTTATGTATTTTTTTTTTTTTAAAGAAAGAGCCAATCAAACCAGCTAAGAATAAGTACTTGTTTGATCCAAAGAAAGAGAAGGATAGCCGGCTAACTAGCTGAATCAGGAGACCGAAGGGTGAGCTGATGCACCTGCTGGAGACAGACAAATACTGAAGGGTTACAGGATAGGCAGTTTTAGTCTGTCTTCGCCTGCTGGAAAGGAGGCTCAATCCACGGTCTGGACTGATCTGGGTACGTACAGGGAACAACAAATATTCAAAAATAAAAACTTAAAAATGCAATGAAAATGCAGTGAAAATGCAATGAACATAAAATCTGACATAATAAAAACTTAAATAACATTGACAGAACAAAAATCTCTCATATAAACTGTATCAGAACTGATAAAATAAAATCAGAAAATAAAAACAAATAAAAACATTAAAAATAGGCTTAATTTTTTTCCTGAAGTCTTTTACACAGTCACACTTGTCTAAGATCGATAGGTAGCGAGTTCCAGAAAGTAGGCCCTGCAACTGTTAAAGTGCATTCACGAGTAATACGTAATCGCACAATTTTAAGGGAATGAATCTCCCAGAAGTCCTCTTTGAAAGGAACGCAGAGTTCTGGAAGGTTGATAAAATTTTAAAATCGCATTGATCCAAACACATGAATGGTCATTTAAAAGTTTGAAGATTAACATTCCTGTTTTATATTTGATCCTCTCTTGAATCGATAACCAATGGAGCTCGATCAGTGTGGAGGTAATATGATCATTCCTTCTCAGGCCTGATATTAATCTGGCCGCTGAATTCAAAAGCAAATGGAATGAACGGAGAATTGTGGATGGGATCCTAGTATATAAGCTATTGCAATAATCTATGATGGGAAAAATTGAAGTTTGTAGAACTGTACCAAAATCAGGAGGGAGAAGAAGCTTTTTGAGACCTGAGAGAACTCGGAGTCTGTAGAATCCTTGGGAAATTACATGTTTGATCTGTGAGCGGAAAGAGAGTATTGTCGAGAATGACACCAAGGTTTTTGATTTGAGCTTTAATGGAAAAAGAAAGGTTGTCAAGAATTAAAGTCTTATCAGTGAGAGAAGAGTAAGGACTATGAATGCCGATGAATTCAGTTTTAGACATATTAAGGGAAAGTTTATTAAATGTAATAAATGTGGAGTATGGAAGGCCTTCTACTAGGCCTTCCATACTCCACAATCAAACCACTCCAAACTCTTCAAAACGCCATGGCACGAATCCTTACAAACACACGTAGAAGAGAGCATATTACACCTATCCTAGTTGACCTGCACTGGCTGCCCATCCAATTCCGCGCCCAATATAAGACCCTAACTATTCTACACAACACTCTCTACAAAAACAACTCCCCCTGGCTTAAGGAAATGCCCCACTTCCACATCTCAACCCGCCAGACAAGATCCACATCTACAGGTACCCTCCACACCCCCCCCCCCCTCAAAACAGCCCGCCTCTCCACCACCAGAGAAAGAGCCTTCACCATTGCAGGCCCCGCCCTCTGGAACTCCCTCCCCACACACCTCCGTCTTGAACCCTCACTACCCAACTTCAAAAAAGGCATTAAGACCTGGCTCTTCAGACAGGCCTACCCCGAACCCAACCCCTCGTAGCCTACCCCCTGAAACCCCCCTAGTCACAGTACCGCCCACCACCCACCCACCCTATACCCCCCCACCTTACCCTTTACCGCACCCCATCTACCTTACAACCTGTACAATCTGCATGTTAAAAGTTAAAATTAATTGTCTTTCTTCTCCTGCCATAACTGCTGTAAATAAGCATATATATATGCTCCTCATAACTTGCCATAACTACCATAAATAAGCCTCCATATATATACTCCATACAATCCATATTTCCTTCATTATCCGCTGTAACTTTGTGACAATGTTTATCCCTCATTTATTGCCTCTCATGTAAATAATGTTATGTTCCTTTTAATTTCTCAGCTACTATCTTCTTCCTCCTTTACTTCCCCCCTCTCCCCCCCCCCTTTTTTCTCAAACCTGCTCCATCTCCCACTCCCTTGTTTTTTGTAATTTCCTCCTTTCGCAAGTTTATTGTAAACCGGCGTGATGTGCTCGCACGAACACCGGTATATTAAAAAGCTGTTAAATAAATAAAATAAAATAAACCATTTTTTGATAGTCGAAAAACAGATATTAAATAGCTAATGAGTTTCCTGCCAAGTAGGACGAACTCTGAGAACAAACTATATGTCATCGGCATAAAATTTATAACAATCTGTTAAGATAGAATTTTACAGATTGGAGCCAGATATATATTGAACAGAGTAGCAGAGAGAGTAGAACCTTGTGGAACACCAGATTTGACAACAGATAAGTCTGAAAGAATGTTTTGAAATTTGATGTGATGAGCTCTGTCAGAGAGATAAGAAGCAAACCAGCTGAGGACGTTCCCTGAAATATCAGATTCTTTTAAACAGTAGATAAGAATGTTGTGATCGATGGTGTCAAAGGCAGCGGTTATATCAAAAGATATTAGAATAAACTGTTGGCCATTATCAAGCCCTCGTCTGAGGAAGTCGGCAAGCGAGAGGAGAAGAATTTCAGTACTGAGCGAACGACGAAAACTATATTGATGGGGGTCGAGCACTTCATATCTCTCAAGGTAAATCAGTTAACTGTGATAAGACAGCTGATTCAAGAATTTTGGTAAAATGAGGTAAAGTGGACACACAACAGCTTTCTTGAGAGGTGATAAGACAGTACCCTCGGCTAGAGAGAGGTTGATGAGTTTGGCAAACCAGGGGGCTAACGTGCTCTTGGAGGATTTGAGAAGTGAAGCTGGGCAATGAATAAGAGGACAAATTGTGTCATTCAAATTGGCAATGAATGTTTTCAACCTCCAGAGAGAAAACAACCTCAAAATTTTCCCAAGTAAAAGAAAACCTGGGGGGAGGGGGGGTGTGGGGTTGTTCTGAATACCAATTAGGCACTGCGGAGAAAGACATACATATTTTCTCAACTTTTAACTGAAGAATTACGGAACCTTTGTGTTGCCAGAGGTCGCCAGCAAATTCAGATACGGGCGACCCAACACGCCACTGAGTTGAAAGGCTTCGACCACTACCATTCTACTGGGTCCAAGCTCTGCCTGCTGAGAAAGGCGACTCATACATTGTTCTTTCCGGCAATGTGGGAGGTGGAGATATCTTGAAGATGCACTCATGGTATGGGCAGAGCAACATCTATCTCCTCCGATACCTGATGGCTTCTGGTTCCACCCAGATGATTGATGTAAGCCACCATCGTCACATTGTCAGAATTATCCTGACCGCCCGAGCCTCTAGACACACTGTGAATTTCAAGCACGCCAGCTGAACTGCAAGTGCTTCCAATCAACTAATGCTCTATTGACACTCTTCGGCACTCCATCGACCTTGCACCAGGCAACTCCTGACAGTGAGCCCACCCAGAATGCTTGCATCTGTCGTGAGCACTAACCAATCTGGTGTCTCCAAGGAAATTCCCTTCCTGAAATGATCCATGTGTAATCACCATTGCACATGGATACTCACCTCCTATGGCAAGTGAAGCCTCACTATGTAGTCTTGTGACTGCGGACTCCACCAGGAAAGAAACATGTGTTGAAGAGGCTACATGTGCACCCTAGCCCAGAGGACAACCTCTGGCTGCTATCAAACTCAGGACCTGTAGAATCAACCACATTGTCTGGCGAATAATCCTTTTCAGGGTTTGAACTTGAGCAGTCAACTTCCAAATGTGACTCTCCAGCACAAACATTCTGCCCTGCTTCATATCGAAACGATCACAGAGATGCTCCAGCATCCGAGACAGCTGTAAACTGCTCTTGGCCAAGTTCACCACCCAGCCTAATTTTTGCAGTAAGAAGACCATCTTGAGAGAAGCCAGGTGACTCTCTTCTACGCTCTTGGCCCGAATCAACCAGTTGTCCAGATACGGATGAAGCAGGATATCGTCCTTGTGCAAGAACACCTCTAACTCCACCATTACCTTGGAGAAAGTCCAGGATGCAGTGACCATCCCGAAGGGCAGGACCTGAAACTGATGACAATGTCCCAGAACAGCAAATCGTAGGAGCCATTGATGTTTCTGGAGAATTTGAATATACAGATATGCCTTTGTCAGATCTAGAGATGTGAGAAATTCCCCTGATTGCACAGCCATTATTATGGAGTGCAGAGTTTTCATTTGGAAATGGGTCACCTGCAAATGCCCATTAACTCTTTTGAGATCCAGAATGGACTGAAAGGACTCCTCCTTTTGGGGTATGACAAAATAAATAGAATAGCAGCCCATATTTTCTTGTGATTCGGGAACAGGAATTACAGCCTTTGAGTCCAACAGCCTCCTTAGGGTAGAATCCACAGTCATCCTCTTCTGAAGGGAATTGCAGGGAGAGACCATAAAAGTATCTAGAGGAATGCGAAGAAACTCTAGAGCATAGCCTTCCCTTATCACTTCCAGGACCCATTGGTCCGTTGTGATCTGGACCAACTTCTGATGGGCAGGCGTCTATTCCGCTTTTATCTCCTGCACCAGCAGGCAAGTCCGCACACTTTCATTGTGAAGATTGGAGTGTTCTCCTCTTGGAGCCCGCATCCTTCCAAGGCTTTCTGGGCCAAGGACTGAAATCTACTGAAGGGATGAGGTCTTGAGTAGTCACTCCCCTATAAGGTCGAAAACGTCTGTAACCTCTAGCGTTGCCTCTTGCCACAAAAGGATACGATGCTGGCTTTTTACCCTGCAGCAAATGAGGGACCTGGGCTTCCCCACATCTATTTGCCATTTTCTCCAACTCATTGCCAAACAAAAGAGAAACCTAGTGAGATTGGACTTGGAAATTGTGTTCACCGACCAATTTCGCAGCCAAGCTAATGTCTAGCCACTATCACGGAAGCCACCCATCTGGCGACCATTCAAACAAGGTCACAGCTGGCATCAGCTAAGAATGCAGATCCCGGTTCCATTACCAGTCTGCCTTCTGACCCCACTCCCTCAGTCTCCTGAGAGGGACGTAGACCAGTCTGAGCCACCAGGGAACAACAAGAAGCAATTTGCAAATTCATCGCCATGGCCTCAAAGGCCTGCTTAAAGATAGCTTCAATTCTCCTATTCTAAGCATCCTTTAGAGCTGCCCTTCCTTCCACCAGAACGGTGGTCTGCTTGGTAACAGAACACACCAGCTCATCCACATTCAGGAAGTGCAACCATTCCCTCACCTTCAGATCCAAGGGGTACAGACCTACTAACGTTTGCCTCTGGAGCACTCCATTCAAAGTCAATAAATTCTTGAATTGCATCCAGGAGGGGAAAGAAACATGACACTTTGTGTAGGGTGACCAATATGGGATCCTTCTTTTGCGCACCCCTAGAGTCATCCCTGCCACACCAAGTGTCTCCAGAGTCTGAGATAACAGACTTGACAACTTATCTCTATGAAATAAATGGAGCAGAGTCTTATGTGGCTCTAAATCCGGGGAATTTCCCTCTCTTCCAGAGGGGAGAAACCCAAATCCCTGTCAGAATCATTCAACGTATCCTTATCCACATCACCCAGAACATCAGGGACTGTATTACCGCAGCACTTGCATGCAGTGGCGGACAAGTGGGAACCCGAAGTCTGTGAACCCGATTTAGAAGATATCGCCGACTCCGATGGGCGACCCTCAGAAAGGTCTGTAGTCCCTGGAAAAATTCCATCCAGAAAAGAGAGGATAGGTCCACACCAGGCCCCATAGGCCCAAATCGGACGCTCTCCAACAGAACATCCCGTGAAGATGTCTGTCATCAGGTAAACAGAAGAAGGGGACACCCTTGTTGCGTCGCCTTCAGCCCATTCTTCTCTGTCCAAGGGAATGGACTAAATCAGGAGGAGGCAGATCACCTCAAGCATCCAGGCAGCGCTAACAGATTTGCAGAAATCCCTAGCTTTATTGCCCTTTTATGGCAAACAGCAGATCACTAAGCGCTTAGACTTCTTTGTCACTGGCACCGTGCTTCCCCATGCTGAGCTAATTGCAGTTTCTTGCATGACCAGAATAAGGTACTCACTCAAGTACGCACTAAATACCCGCTCAAATACGCACTCACCGGAAGGCCGCAGAAGTATACGCTGGGTTTTCCTGTGTGCGTAACTACACGCACAAATATAAGCCGTGGCCTTGTGCACACAAGTAGGTGTGCACATACGTGCCATCACTACAACGCCATGTGGCAAGAATGCGCATACACAAGCATACAAAACTCCACTGCAACCTGCCACATGGCTGAAGAGACCAAGCCTGGGAGAGGGACCAAGCCAAAGGCTGCTCAACCTGCTGAGCCTGCGACATCTCCGCACCTCACTAAACTCCCCAGAGAAGTGAGAGGGAAGAAGATGCTGACCCCCAATGCCAAGGGAAAAAGACCCGGTGAGGAAATAAAACTTCCCTAATCTCTCTTTTGCACTCAGCCAGCATCCAGCCTCTCCAGCACTCATCCAGCCACTCCAGCACTCATCCAGCCACTCCAGCACTCATCCAGCCACTCCAGCATTCATCCAGCCACTCCAGCATTCATCCAGCCACTCCAGCATTCATCCAGCCACTCCAGCAATTACAGCACCATCTCTACTCCCTCGCAACATCCCCCATCAATTGCGCCACAAAGATGCACCTCTACACTATACCCACAATCTGGAACAAACTCAGAACGCACACAAAACCTGCATATCATCACATTGCACGATAACAAAGGCTTATCCCAATAATGATATCACCAATTACACAAATCCTAGGACTCTCTCTGTTTACTCTAACCCTATTCAACGCTCAGTCTCTCTCCAAAAAAACGCACATCCTCAATGATTATCTTATAGAAGTCAACCCAGACATCTGTGCAATCACAGAGACATGGCTAAAACATACAGATACTGTACTAACAAATCAGCTTCCCACACAATCTTACGACCTCTTCTCAGTCCCCAGACCCAGAAAAAGGGGTGGAGGGCTCCTCCTGGCAGCAAAAAAGCATATCTTTACAATATACTAACACCTCCTCTAAACTGGAATTCTCCCTCTTTAAATCTGAACAAATCCAATTAGCTCTCGTCTACGCCCCACCAGGGACCTTGGAATCGGACCCCTCTCCTCTAATCGAGCTTGTAGCCAAACACATTAACGCCGACAAACCCGCTATAATCCTTGGAGACTTTAACCTGCATGTGGACGCTTCTCCACAATCCATCAACTGTGTAACAGTCCTCTCATCACTCAGTCACTTGGGTTTTACTCAAATCGTCAATAGTCCCACCCACAAGGCAGGCCATACACTGGACCTCATCTTCATTAACGATAGCTTTACCATCCACTCTAACCCCACCTGCTCGCCAGTTCCCTAGTCAGACCACAGGGTCATTTACACGACCCTTAAGATCAACAATCCACCACCTAAAGTCTCTACCAATTCCACCATCCATTTCAGGAAACCATGTTCACTAGACCTACTCAGTGAAAAGATATCAGAATCACTAAATCAACTAGATCTCACAGACGCAACCACAGCAACTACCTCATGGATCAATCTCAACAATAAAATTGCGGATCAAATCTGCCCAACTTCAACCAAAACCATACAACCCACATTAGACAACAGAAAACCCTGGTTTACCCCATAACTTAAATCCCTCAAGCAAACACTAAGAAATAAAGAACAAAGCTGGAGAAAAAACCCGACCACTTTGACACATGCCATCTACAAATCCCTCCTCAACACATACAGGAACGCTATCCTTAGAACAAAGAAAGACTTCTATGCAAAAAAAATCCACAACTTCATTTTTGACTCAAAGGCACTTTTCTCCTACGTCTCCTCACTAACCAAACCATCTCCTCCCACCATCCCAGACCACCAAGCACTCAATAAAGCTAACGAACTCGCCAATTATTTCAAGACAAAAATCACCAACCTTACCCACTCTCTCACAGCCAACAACCTCCCTCCAACACACCATCTCATAACCCTGCCTCAACAAAACGCTAGTGTTGATTCTTTTGAGCCTACTTCTTCACTGGAGATAGAAAATACCCTCAAGAAACTCAAACCATCCTCCCACCCATCACCAACAAATCTGCTCATCTCCTGACTTTATAGAATCTCAAACACCATCTCAAAACCAATTTCTGAAATTATTAACACATCCCTTTCTCAAGGCCAAGTACCCAACCAGTTAAAATTGGCAATCCTCAAACCACTACTAAAAAAACCAAATGCCTCTCCATCGGACCCAGCTAACTTTCGACCAATCGCAAACCTAACTCTCATTGCCAAATTGATGGAGAAAATTGTTAACAAGCAACTGTCAGAATATCTGGAAGATCATAACATTCTGTCCCCGGCTCAGTACGGCTTCCGAAAACTCCTAAACACCGAATCTCTCTTACTATCACTCACGGACACCATCCTCGTCAACCTGGAGAAAAAACAATCCTACCTTCTTGTTCTTCTAGATCTGTCTGCTGCTTTTGACACGGTAAAACACACCATACTTATAGACCAACTAGCCAACATAGGTATCAAAGGTTCCGCTCTCAGATGGTTTCAGTCCTTAAGCAACAGATTCTATAAAGTCAGGATAAACAACAAGGAATCTCTTCCAGTCCTTTCAGATCAAGGAGTCCCTCAAGGATCTTCACTTTCACCCACCCTCTTCAATATCTACCTCCTCCCTCTCTGCCACCTACTCTCAAACCTCAAGCTTACCCATTACCTCTATGCAGATGACATTCAAATCCTTCTCCCGATTACAGAATCCCTTCAAAAAACGATCAGCTACTGGAATGACTGTCTCCAGCCAATTAAAGACTTACTCTCAAGCCTCAACTTAGTATTGAATGCCAACAAAACCGAAATGCTCATTATCTCCCATGACCCCCTCACCATCTCATCAAGCTCCTCTCAACCAAACTCAAATAGCATGTTCTCACCTGACGTCAGGGATCTTGGAGCTTGGCTAGACAACCATCTAAACCTAAAAATGTTTATAAACACTACCACAAAGGACTGCTTTTACAAACTGCAAGTCCTCAGAAAGCTAAAACCCCTCCTTCACTTCACTGACTTCCGGCTAGTACTCCAATCCATCATACTTTCTAAGCTCGATTATTGCAACTCCCTCCTTCTCTGTCTTCCCACAAATACCATCAAACCCTTACAAATGGTACAGAACGCCGCCGCCAGAATACTCACAAACTCTAACAAAAGAGATCATATCACTCCAATCCTTCGTAACCTACACTGGCTTCCTATTAATCACAGGATCTTCTATAAAGTGCTCACAATCGTTCACAAAGCAACATACAATCTTGCTCCGATCATGTTAAGCACTCAACTTCAACCTCATACATCTTCCAGACCAATTAGAAGCGCATACAAAGGCACACTGCAAGCCCCACAGGTAAAATCATCACTGAGCAAACGAGCACTATCTTCAGGAGGCCCCCACCAATGGAACGCGCTCCCCCCAGATCTAAGACTAGAACCATGTCATCAGAAGTTCAAAAAAAAGCTAAAAACCTGGCTTTTCTGCCAAGCCTTCCCAGACACTTAATGCTACCTAGTCACGATGATAAACCCAAATTATGGGATACCTCACTGAGTTTTACTGTTACGATTTTTTCAACTGCACTATGATTTTGAGTTCATACGTTTCTGTATTTATACTGTATTTACACTATATTATAATATTACTATGTTTAATTGGTATTTTGTTCTATTGTTCTATGTAAAGCCCCTACTCTTTTTATTTATTTATTTTAGATTTTTTATATACCGGTATTCGAGACAGCAGTCACATCATGCTGGTTCACATAAAACAGGGGTGCAAAGTAAACATAACAATAACAATGGTGCTGAAAAGGCAGTTACATATAACAAGGTGATAAGAACTTGGCTTAGAGGAAGAGAAAGGACAGGTTATTAATTTACACAAGTAAACGATAGGAGATAAGGTCGACCATAGTGTAGATGGAGATTAGGGGTGGCTTGGAAGTATTAGATCAATTGACGTCTGGGAAGGCTTGTATGAATATCCAGGTCTTTAGTCTTTTTTTGAAGGTTGAGATGCATGGTTCTATTCTGAGATTTGAGGGTATGGAGTTCCATAACGGTGGGATGGCTGTAGAGAAAGCTCGGTCTCTTAGTGTGCTGTGTCTGGTAGATTTGGGCGGTGGTACCTGTAGCGAACCCTTGTATGCATCTCTTGTCGGTCTTGACGAATTGTGTAGTCGGAGAGGGATCTGTAGGTCAATGGGAGCCAGTTGGTGGATGTTTTTGTATGTGGTGAGAATGGCCTTGTATATTATTCTAAAGTGTATCGGTAGCCAATGGAGGTTCTTTAGAATAGGGGTTATGTGGTCCCTTCTCCTGGTATTTGTCAGAATTCGTGCAGCTGCATTTTGCACCATCTGAAGCGGTTTGGTGTATGAAGCGGGAAGGCCAAGTAGGATGGTGTTACAATAGTCTAATTTTGAAAAAATGATTGCTTGCAGAATGGTTCTGAAATCTTGGGCATAGAAAAGAGGTCTAATTCTTTTCAGAACTTGTAATTGATAGAAACAGTCTTTGGTGGTTTTGTTAATAGTGGCTTTGAAATTCAGGCGATTATCAACTAGGACTCCTAGGTCTCTCACTTGTGTGATTGTTGGCGTGGCTTGCTGTGCAGAGGTAATGGGGTTGTTCTCTGAGGCGATGAGCAGTAGTTCAGTTTTGCCGGAATTTAATACCAGGTTTAGGCTGGTGAGGAGGAGTTTAATTTTTTGAAGGCATGTATCCCAGTAAGCCAGAGTTTTTGCGAAGGAATCCTTAATGGGTATCAGGACCTGGATATCGTCCGCATAAAGGAAGTGTTTGAGGTTGAGGTCTGTGAGTAGTTGGCATAATGGTATAAGGTAAATGTTAAATAAAGTAGGAGACAGGGAGGACATTTTTGGGCATTTCAATGTTGTATGTAAACCGGAGTGATCTGTAGTTCTTACAAGAACATCGGTATATAAAAATAATTAATAAATAAATAAATAAAATATCCATAGAAGCAGCCGTCCCTTTCCAATCACTACTGAATAGAATAAAAAGATGATGTGAAGTATGAAACTCACTGATAAACTTCAAATATCAAAGGAGGGCTCTCCCCAGACATCCAAGGAATGAAGTTTACCGTAATCAGAACCCTCCTCTCATCTGAAAAAAGGCAAACACACAGACTAATTCAAATGAAATGAGGATACTACCTTCAGAAGAAAAGAAGGAACTATCTGAAGTCTGACCATATCCCTAGAAATCTCCAAAAATGGTCATCCATAAGACAGGGCCTGATGCCACCAAAAATACCACTTTCAAGGTCAATAACTTAAAGGAGAAAGACTGAAGAGGCTCAAACTAACCTCCTGCCAGCAAGAACACAAGATTCAGATCCCATGAAGGAACTGGATCTTTCACTGGGATCTAATATGTTTAATATCTCTCAAAAAAAACAGACGGAAAGATAACTGTCTACCTAGCACAAGCCCTATAGCATGCAATAGCCGCTACCTGTACCTTAAGTGAAATTTGAGTTAAACCCTTGGCCAAACTATCTTGTAGAAACTCCAGAATTAAAGCAACAGACACCTGATGAGGAACCACCTGCCACACTGAACACCAATGATCAAATATTTTCCAAACACAAACATAGGCTGAAGAAGTAAATACTTTCCTGGCTTTAAATAAGGTTTCTATGACACCCAGAAAATAGCCCTTTTTCATCAAACGGTCAGACTCTCATGAAGAATGGGACCCTGAAAGAACAGGTCCCTGCACTGCAGAAGCCAAAGCGGCTTCCCATCCATCAAGCAAATGAGATCGTCCAAGGACATCTTGGCAAATCTGAGGCCACCAGGATCACTAGACCCCAGTGAGATGCAAACTTTTGAATGAATGACTTGTCCCACTAACAGGACCTAAGGGAACACATACAGCAATTCCTCCTCTGGCCAGTTCTGGACCAAGGCATCTATGCTGGCCAAAAGTATCTGCTTCCTTAGATTGAAGAACCTTTGAACCTTTGCATTCTTGTCTATTGCCATCAGGACCATCAAGGGAAGACCCTACCTGTTGATTATCTGATGAAAACCTTTCCTATGACAAGGACCATTTCCTATCACATTTTGACTGAGAAAGGCTGCTTGTACGTTCTCCACCACTGTGGCATGCAAGGCTAAAATCATTTTCAGATTCTTTTCTTTCCAAATAACCAGAAAATCTAGTTCCTCTGACATCTAAGGGCTCTTGAATCCCCCCTTGATAATTAAACAATAATAGGCAAAAGTCCAACCATCAAAGATGAATAACCAATAAGAGGAAGGATAAAAAGTTTCATAATGTCCATATAGTTCAATATTTTATGTTTAGGTAAGCAAAATATTCAATGTATCAGCATCAAGCCACATTGTTCATATCAAGAAATCAATGGTTTCCCGACACAGGCAGTGTTTCATGAAGACAGCATTGGCAGGGAGCCTAACAAAACAATGAAAGTCAAAAATCAAAAAGAACAGCTCACGTCACTGATCACATGACCTTTGTTTCGTGCCTTTTTTTTTTTTTTTCCTTATAAGACCTTTACTTTCTGTTTTTTAACCCCTTGCAAACTCTGTCAGCATCATCTCGTCTGCCCCATTTCAAATCTTGGTAAGTTTAATGCATTGATGGTACACTATTGTAAATACCTTCAAGACTGGTTTGATTGACTTTTCCCCCTCTCTTTTTAAAACTGGCTAGGTTTCTATGAGTGTTAGCAATCCTGGGGGAACTGTGCATTGGGGGTAAGCCTTACAATCTTTTCCTTCTTGTAAAGTCATATACTATACATGTTTTAATAACTAAATATGTTTTTCAGGGTATTTACACTATATATTCTAAGGAGACTTGCATTATATTATCTATTTCAGATTAAATGCTGTTTCATTGTAATTCAATCTCATTTGAGTTTCTCACCTCTGGGTAAGCTGAAGTATAGTTTTTACATGCTGTTTTTCGGTATTTCAGATATATATGTCCATTTATAAATCTGTTCATTTTGATTTTGACTTTTGCTTTGTTAGGCTCCCTTCTGACGCAGTCTTCACGAAACACAGCCCATGTTGGGGGACTGCTGATTTCTTGATATGAACATTCTGGCTTGATGTCGATACATTGAATATTTTGCTTGCTTAAACATAATACAACATTGAACTATATGGACATTATGAAACTTTTAATGTCCTTCCTCCCCCCCTTGATAATTCCCATATGCCACCACCTGACAACCTGATTCCGCAAGATAGATACAAAATTCTGCAGAGCCAGATGAATTGGCCTGGTCTCCAGATGACTGATGGATTACTTCGCCTCCTCCAGCAACCACAGGCCCTGAGCAACCTCATCCATGCGTCAATATTAACCATGCTGGAGACTCAAGGTCCACCCCAGATAACAGATTACTGGGATGCATCGTAATGTGGAACCAACTCTGATAGAAACAAGATAAGCAGCCACCTATCTAAAGAAGTAGAAGGTGGGTTCCCCTGCACTTACTGAGAATTGCGGGAGGTTCTGTAGCTCCAAAGGCACTAACCTTGTTCTCTCTCGACTGAAATTCACCAGAGGACAGTTACCACTGCAAAGCAGAAGATCTACCTGCTTTAAAGTGATGCAAATCATGGAATCCTGTACAGAACTGGGATGAACGCCCCATAGTTCTAGGCCTGTCCTACGGAAGCCGTGGGACCCAGGCTTTGGCCATCCTCATCAAACAGCAAACTACCTTTAAAGGGAAGTTTGGTCAGATTAGTATTAGAAATCGAATCCGCTGATCAGTTTCAAAGACATAGCAAGGTCTTTAAGATCATGAGAGGTCTTGAACGAGTAGATGTGACTCGGTTATTTACACTTTCGAATAATAGAAGGACTAGGGGGCATTCCATGAAGTTAGCAAGTAGCACATTTAAGACTAATTGGAGAAAATTCTTTTTCACTCAACGCACAATAAAACTCTGGAATTTGCCGCCAGAGGACGTGGTTAATGCAGTTAGTGTAGCTGGGTTGAAAAAAGGTTTGGATAAGTTCTTGGAGGAGAAGTCCATTAATGGCTTTTAATCAATTATACTTAGGGAATAGCCACTGCTATTAATTGCATCAGTAGCATGGGTTCTTCTTAGTGTTTGGGTAATTGCCAGGTTCTTGTAGCCTGGTTTTGGCCTCTGTTGGAAACAGGATGCTGGGCTTGATGGACCCTTGGTCTGACCCAGCATGGCAATTTCTTATGTTCAACCTCTGTGCCTCTATAATAGAAGCCATTCATCTTGCCATAGTGCGCAGAGAAATAGCAGAGTTGCTTACCTGTAACAGGTGTTCTCAGAGGACAGCAGAATGTTAGTCCTCACAAATGAGTGACATCATCAGGATGGAGCCCAATCACGGAACACTTTTGTCAAAGTTTCAAGAACTTTGACTGGCACCTACTGGGCATGCCCAGCAATGCACTGACCCTGATTCCAGCAGGGGTCCCCCTCAGTCTCTTTATATAGCAAAAAGTACATGAAAAAAATAAAATAAGAAAACGTAAACGAAACCAACTCCGCGGGGTGGCGGGTGGGTTTTGTGAGGACTAACATCCTGCTGTCTTGTGAGAACACCTGTCACAGGCAAGCAACTCTGCTTTCTCACAGGACAAACAGGATGGTAGTCCTCACATATGGGTGAGTACCGAGCTGAGAATGCCCGAGCAATATACCAAATGTACCCAAAGACATGCAACATGCACAACAGGGGTGGAAATTTGGTTATGAGGGCATCCTGAAACCCTGAATGGGTTGGTAGAAGGATGTTGGGAAGTTAAACATAAAACAAATTGCATAGAACAGACTGGCCAAAGATGGACTCCTGTGTGCCAGCCTTATCTAAGCAATAATGGGCTGCGAAAGTATGGAGAAGGCTCCAGGTAGCAGCCTTACAAATATCAGGAAGCGGCACCGAACTGAGGTGCGCTACTGGTATCTCCATGGCCCTGACCGAGTGTGCTTTTACACGGTCTTGAAGTGGAATGTCTGCTTGCTGGTAGCAAAAAGAAATGCATTCTGCCAACAAGGAGGAGAGGGTCTGCTTTCAATAAGCAAGTGCATAGTTGGTTTATTATGACTAAGATAAATAAATCTTAGTCATAATAAACCAACTTTTCCCACAGGATTTCCCAATTTGATGGTATCAAAAGAAACAAACAATTTGAGTGGATTTCCTGTGGGCCGACGTGTGGTCCAGCTAGAAAGCTAGAGCACGTTTGCAGACTAAAGAATGCAGAGCCTGTTCTCCTGGGTTCGAATGGGGCCTGGGAAAAAAGGTAGGTAGAATAATAGATTGGTTAATATGAAATTCCGACACTACCTTCGGCAAAAATTTTGGGTGAGTGCGGAGCACTACCCTGTCATGTAGAATTTTAGTGTAAGGTGGGTAGGTAACTAATGCCTGTAATTCACTAACTCTGTGAGCGGATGTGATCACCAGAAGAAAAACTACCTTCCAGGTGAGATAGCGGAGATCATAGGAGTGGAGAGGCTCAACAGAGGTTTCATGAGCCGTCCCAAAACCACATTAAGGTCCCAAGCAGGGGCAGGAGGGTGCAGTGAAGGTTTTAAATGGAGCAAGCCTCTCATGAACCGTGATACTAAGGGTAGCGTTGAAATGGAGACATTACCTACACCCTTATGGTAAGCAGACACTGCACTAACATGCACCCTGTTAGAGGAAGTTTTTAGGCCTAACTGACAGGTGCCAGAGGTAGTCCAGGAACCTTGCAGTGGAACAAGTGAAGGGGTCTATGGACATGGAAGTATACCAGACCGTAAACCTCTTCCATTTAGAGCGATAAGACCTTCTAGTTGAAGGCTTTCGCGAAGCCACCAGGACTCGGGATACCAACTCTGAAAGGTTAAGAGGTTGGAGCATTAACCATTCAACATCCAGGCCGTCAGAGACAGAGCTTGGAGGTTGGGGGTGGATACCCCTCGTTCTGAGTGATTAGAAGGGGATCCTTCCCCAGAGGAATGTGTTGGCGTACTGATAGGTCCTGGAGGTTTAGAAACCACACCTGGCATGGCCAATAGGGAGCTATCAAAATCATTAATCCTTTGTCCTGCTGGAGCTTCACGAGAGTCTTTGAAATGAGAGGAAGTGGAGGGTACGCATAAAGGAGACCGCTTGCCCAGGAGAGGGCGAAGGCATCTCTTGGCTGCAAGTGGTGACTGCGAATGAGAGAGCGGTTGTGTACAGACGCAAAGAGGTCTATGTGAGGGTAACCCCAACATTGGAATATTTCATCTGCTACCGTGGAGTTGAGAGACCACTCATGCGGATGGAAAGTGCAACTCAGCTTGTCCTCCAACAGATTGTCCACTCCCGGCAAGTAGGTTGCTTTGAGGCACATCGAGCGGGAAAGGGCCAATGCCCATATCTGTGCAGCTTCCTGACAGAGAAGGTAGGAGCCCGTTCTCCCTTGTTTGTTGATGTACCATATCGCAAAAAGGATGGCTTCGTTTGATAGGCAATCCTGAAAGGCCTTGAGGGCATATCTGATAGCCCATAGCTCCAGGAAAGTTATTTGGTGTTTGGCTTCCTCTGGAGACCAGATTCCCTGAGTCTGCAGGTCGCCTACATGTGCACCCCACCCAAAGTTGGATGCGTCTGTTTTTAAGGTGATTTGAGGATCTGGAGCCTGAAAGGGAAGGCCTTGAATGAGATTGGAGTGGTGCATCCACCAGGCTAGTGACAGACCGAGCTGTTTGGTAACCTGGACATTGGCTGACAAGCTTGAATCCACTGGCATTTTAGGGTCCACTGCATCACTCTCATGGCTAGGCGAGCCATCGGAGTGACATGCACCGAGTACGCCATATGACCCAACAGTACGAGGAAGTGCCGAGCAGTTGAAGATACTCGAGACTGTAGTTGATACGCCAGAGATGTAATGGTGAAAGCACGATCCTGGGGGAGGAAGGCTTTCGCCAACATAGTGTTTAGGTCGGCCCCTATAAAGGTTAGGGTTTGGGATGGAACTATCTTGGATTTGGGATAGTTGATTAGAAACCCTAAGGAGATCAGGGTGTTGATAGTAAGAAGCAGGGAGGTTAGCACGCCCTGCTGAGTCTGAGCCCTTATCAACCAAACGTAGAGATAAGACATGGATACCCTGATTCCTGAGGAAGGCCGCGACCACCACCAGGCACTTGGTGAATACTTGTGGAGCAGACGCCAGGCCGAATGGTAGTACACGGTACTGAAAATGACGAAGGCCGACCAGGAAACACAGGAATTTGCGATGAGATGGTGTGATTGAGATGTGTGTGTATGCATCCTGAAGATCTAGAGAGCATAGCCAATCTCCTCTTTGCAGAAGAGGAAGTAGAGAGCCCAAGGTTACCATCTTGAATTTTTCTCTGTGCAGAAATTTGTTTAGTGCACTGAGATCCAGTATCAGGCATACACCACCTGTCTTTTTTGATATTAGAAAATACCTGGAATAAACCCCTGCCCCTGCTGGGAGAGGGGTACCAGTTCTATTGCTTGGGATAGGAGGAGGGATGAGACCTCCTGCTCGAGCAAGGGAGAGTGGTCGGACTTCCCCCTCATCAGCTGAGGTGGAGAGTCCGCTGGAACAGTCAGGAAATTTAGGTGGTAATCTTGGGTGTCTACTGCAAGTACCCACTAGTCTGTGGTGACTATGTGCCAAGCGCTGTTGAAGTGTTAAAGTCGACCTCCAACTGGTATGGACGGAAGAGGAGGTTGGCTTACACTCTCTAGGAAGGAGTCAAAACCCTGACGCTGGTCCAGACTGAGAAGCTGGCTGAGACTTTTGAGGCAGAGTCTGCCTGTATTGACCTTTTTGGTAAGGTCTGGAAGGGTGTCCTCTAGAAGACGGGAGATAAAATTTCCTTGGCTTGTAGGTTGGCCGCTTAGAGTCTCATCTGAAAGTTCTCTTAGGCGTGGAAGGGAACTCAGACGGCACAGAAGAAAGCTGGCACAGCGTTTCATGGTGGTCCTTTAACTGCGATATCAACAATCAATGGTACCACAAGTATAATTTAAACACATTATGTTTGTGCACAACCAAATATACGTAGGCCCCTTACTTTAAGGGTCTGTATTGTGCAACAGACTCTATTCTTGTATAGGGTCACCTTGCTTTAATTTAAATTATCTGTTTTTAGTTATTTTTTCTATTTCCTTTTGTCATAAAATCGATAGTCACACAATCTCCGTAATTATAAGGAGGGGACACAAATACTCATCTACTCCATGGGTGTACTACCATGGAGTAGATGAGTATTTGTGTCCCCTCCTTATAATTACGGAGATTGTGTGACTATCGATTTTATGACAAAAGGAAATAGAAAAAATAACTAAAAACAGATAATTTAAATTAAAGCAAGGTGACCCTATACAAGAATAGAGTCTGTTGCACAATACAGACCCTTAAAGTAAGGGGCCTACATATATTTGGTTGTGCACAAACATAATGTGTTTAAATTATACTTGTGGTACCATTGATTGTTGATATCGTTGCTAAACGGTTCGGTACACTGGAATACAGTGGTGTTGGGTTATTTATGTTGTGATTGATACGGTCCTTTAACTGCGCCACTGTGTCTCGGATCTTTTCCCCGAAGAGATTATTTCCCACACAGGGTAGATCTGCTAACCTGTCCTGGACTTCTGGTCTTAAGTCCGAGGATTTGAGCCAGGCCCATCTTCGTGCACTAATCCCCACTGCAGACACTCTAGAGGCAGTGTCGAAGATATCATAAGCAGCGCAGACCTCGTGTTTTCCAGCATCCAGACCTTTCTGAGCTAGAGTATGACGTTGAGTCTGGAGTTGCTCTGGTAACGAATCAGAGAAGTCCTGGATCCTTTTAAAGAGGTCTCTGTTATACTGGATCATGTATAACTGGTAAGAGGCTATGCAAGATATGAGCATAGAGCCATGGAAGACACGCCTGCCAAAAGCATCCAGGGATTTTTGTTCTTTCCTTGGAGGTATGGAGGAATGAGGTTTTGAATGTCGTGCCTTCTTCTAGGCTGACTCAACAACCACATAATGATGATCCAACTGAGACTTCTGGAACCCAGGAGCTGACTGTACCAGATAGGTCGCATCTGTCTTGCGGTTGACAGGTGGAACTGAACATGGGTGTTTCCAGTTTCTTTTCAGGAGATCAAGCAGGATTTCATGAATAGGTATGGACACGATTTCCCAAGGTGGATGCATCTGTAGTTAAAGTTATCTGTGGGCCTGGTTGTTGAAAGGGTAGGCCTTTGCACAGGTTGTCTTTGTTCGTCCACCAAAGTAGAGATGATCTTAGTTGGTGGGTCACTTGAATTGGATAATGTAGTGGTTGAATGGCTTGAATCCATTGTGATTGTAAGGTCCATTGGGCAACTCGCATGGCAAGCCTTGCCATTGGTGTAACGTGAACTGTGGAGGCCATATGACCTAGCAGTATCAGAAACTGATGGGCTGTGGTTTGTGTCCGTAAGGAAATGGAGTTTGCTAGTAGAATGAGGGCCTCTGCACGTTCTATAGGTAGAATAGCCTTTGCTAGATCTGTGTTCAACTCTGCTCCTATGAAGTGAAGCAGATGAGTTGGAGTGAGATGGGATTTTTGATAATTGATGAGAAATCCCATGGAGTGAAGTAGAGCAATTGTTCGAGTGAGAGAAGTTATTGCTCCTTGTTGAGATGGACTCCTTATGAGCCAGTTGTCTAGATATGGGAAAACATGGACACCTTCTTTGTGCAAGTGTCCTGCTATGACCGCTAGACATTTGGTGAAGACCCTGGGAGCAGATGCAAGTCCAAAGGGTAGAACTCTGTATTGGTAATGTTGACGGTTTACCGTGAAGCTCAGGTACTTGCGATGAGGAGGGTATATTGGAATGTGAGCATAAGCATATTAAAGATCCAGAGAACAAAGCCAATCTCTTGCTTGAAGAAGTGGAAGCATGGTACCTAAAGACACCATCCTGAATTTTTCTTT
Organism: Rhinatrema bivittatum; assembly: GCF_901001135.1. Taxonomy (NCBI): domain Eukaryota; kingdom Metazoa; phylum Chordata; class Amphibia; order Gymnophiona; family Rhinatrematidae; genus Rhinatrema; species Rhinatrema bivittatum. The sequence goes on along the minus strand of NC_042617.1, from coordinate 33,739,040 downwards.
CTTCAGAAATTTGTTGAGATTTCTGAGGTCTAGGATGGGACGAAGGCCTCCGGTTTTCTTTGGAATGAGGAAGTATCGGGAGTAGAATCCTCTGCCCTGCTGTGTCCGGGGCACTGGTTGTATGGCCCTGGATCTCAGAAGGGTGGATAATTCTGCTTGTAATTGATGCAGTTGAGATTTTTGTCGTGGGCAGGAAGTTGGTGAAAATTCTGGAGGAATTGAGGTGAAATTTAGTTTGTAGCCTCGAGAGACAATGGAAAGTACCCATTGATCTGATGTTATGTTTTGCCAATTTGTGTGAAAATGAGATATTCTTCCTCCCACTGGTAGATTTGGCTTGGGATTGCAAGGTTGGGTCTGTTCTCTGGTCTTTGTTTCAAAAGCCTGTTGCAGGGCCTATCTGTGCAGGAGGTTGTGGACGAGCAGGCCTGGATTGTCTGGCCTGGGAGCATTGTGTAGGTCTGCTGGATCTACCCCTAGAAGTGTGGGGGTAGTATCTTCGTGGCCTGTAATAGGAACGTCTCATATCTCTTCGTGGAGGACGACGAGAAGACTGAGTAGCAGGCTCTTGAGGGGTTTGAGACAGCTGACGTAGAGTCTCAGTGTGGTTGTACAGCTTCTTGAATTTTGTCCCCAAACAGATTGTCACCAAGACAGGGCAGGTCCACAAGTTTGTCTTGTACCTCAATTCTGAGGTCGGATGCTTTGAGCCAGGCCCATCTGTGAGCAGTGATTCCAGCTGCTGCTGTCCTGGAAGCAGTCTCAAAATTATCATAGACTGCTCTCACCTCATGTTTGCCTGCCTCCAGTCCCTTTGTTATTACAGCTTGTGCAGGCTCCTGGAACTGGGTAGGTAAGGAGGTTACAAACTCTTCCATCTGCTTACAGAGGTTCTTGCTGGTATTGCGTGATGTAGAGTTGATACGCAGAACTTTTGGTGCTCAACATGGAACTCTGATAGACTTTTTTACCTAGTGTATCCAGGAATCTGTGTTCTCTACCAGGTGGGATGGATGAGTGTGGGCACACACGTTTAGATTTTTTCTGTGCTGACTCCACAACTACAGACTAGTGTGGTAATTGCTGTTTGTGGTAGCCTGGAGCTGGTTGGACTATGTAAGTAGTGTCCACACGTTTATTCACTGCAGGGGTAGAAGCTGGGTGTTCCCAGATTCTTTTTTGGAGATCTAGTAAAACCTCATGTACTGGTACCGCCAGTACTTGTTTGGGTGGATCCACAAACTGTAAAACCTCAAGGGTTTGTGCTCTTGTGTCTTCCTCTGCTGTAAGCTTGAATGGAATTGAGTCAGACATGCTTTGTATGAATGAGGAGAAGGAAAGATCCTCTGGGGATGACTTCTTTCTTTGATCAGGAGAAGAAGGGTTAGACATGAATTACTCTGAAGAAAAATGAGAGGGCTCATCATCCCAGGAATCTTCAGAATCTTCTCTGTAAGGTGATTTTGGAATTGGTTTAGCTGGGACATGGAGTCCTGAAGGACCTGGCTGTGGGTCATCGATGGAAAATCCTGCAGAAGTAGTATGTGGCCTAGTAGATGGTAAATTATCGATCACATTTTGATACCTTTGTAAAAGGTGTCGATAAAAGGCCTCATCTTGAACTTCTGGAGGTTCCAATGCAGGTTGCCCCGATGGTAGCAGGGATGATGTCGTGGTTGGTGGAAATGGCACCGATGGTATTGACCTCAAGGGGCTCGATGGAATATGAGCGAAGAGTGATATGGATTGTGTCCCGAGCCTTGGTGTAGTGGTTATGAAACCAGTCGAAATCCTTGGCGGCAAGAAGGGTGCCATCATCGATGGTACCACTGGCATCGATGCTGGAGGCATCGGCATCGACACTGTAGGTGTCGGCATCGACGGAACCGTAGGAATATTTTGCTCTTTAAGAGCCTGTAGGACCGCTTGTCTTATTAATATAGACAATTCCGGCTGTACAATTGGTGAAGTCACCGATGGTGTACGCGGTGGCAGTACGAAGGTGTCCATCGATGAAGTAGTTGGAATCGGCGAAGACGAAGGCCCAGGCATCGAAGGTGCCGGTGTTTCCTGTTGTCGGGGCTGCTTTGGCATCGATTTGTCCTAGGACATTGATGTAGAAGATGACGGATGTCAATGTCGATGCTTGGATTTTTGGTGTTCTGCCGATTTAGTCGATAGTACCGACGATGGTGAGGACGGGCGATCACCGGATCCATCCGGACGCGGTTTTTAAGCAAAGCCCTTTTGGTCGCTCCGGCCGGAGACGACCTCGATGATTTCGAGGGAGAAGGGATTAACTGAAGTTGAAACAGATGTTCCATCTTCTCTTGTCTGGCTTTCCGTCCTTTTACTGTCATTTCTGTACATTTGGGGCATGTACTGACATCGTGTTTTTCTCCAAGGCAGAGTACACACTCCAAATGCGGATCGGTTATCGACATATTCCTATTACAGATCGGGCACTTTTTGAATCCCGTCGCCATTTTGGAATCGACGGCCGTCGATGGATGCGAGTGTGAGGAAAAGGATTCCTAAAAAATATGAGAATCAAGAATGGTACTCACCAGCCGGCGAGCTTGAGAGCTCCTATGAGAGAGAATATCAGGAAATTTGAAAAAAATATTGACTTTTTCAGTCACAAAAATTGCGAAGAACGCAAGGGCTCTAGTCCCGCGATGCGAACGGCAGCGCGGAAAAGCGAAGACTGAAGAGAGACAACTGTGGCAGAGAATATCATAGCATGCTGGGCATGCTCACTGGCCTCACACGGCCAGTCAAAAGTTTCTAGAAACTTTGACAGAAAGATTTCCTGCGCTGGGCTCCATTAGTGACGTCACCCATATGTGAGGACTAGCATCCTGCTTGTCCTGGGATAAAAGAAGCATCCATCAAATACGCTGTTCCTGGTTCCAATTGGAAATCAGTCTCTGTATCTTCGCTAGAGCTCAACATCTCCTCCTGCACATGCTGAGCAAGATGAAAGACATGGCCATGAGACCAGTCAAGCTGCAAACTGCAGCGCCATATTTGCCACCTTAAATGCCTGCTTAAGCAAAGACTCAGTCTTCCTATCTTGTGCATCCCTGAGTTCGGCTCCTCTTTCCATGGGAATGGTAGGACACTTCATAACAACATACCAAGGCATCCACAATTGGGAAACGGAACTTCTCCTGTTCCTGAGGGGCCAAGGGGTACAATCTAAACAAGAGTGTCTGCCCTTGAAATTTGTTTCTGGGGAAATCTAATCCAGATCAATAAAATCCTGAACTGACTTATGCAGAGGAAAGGACTTAGAAGGCTTGTTTGAGGCTGATCAAAATGGGATCTACATAGTTAAAAAAAAAAAAAAAAATATATATATATATATATATATATAGATATATATATATATATATATATATATATATATATATATATATATATATATATATATATATATATATATATATATATATATATATAGAGTAACATATGGGCCGATACAGTAAAAAACGCGGGAGAGCGGGCGAGCGTCCGCTCTCCAGGTGCGCGCGATACAGTAAAAAAATGTATTTAAATTAGGCCCAGCGGTAAAAAGAGGCGCTAGGGACACTAGCGCGTCCCTAGCGCCTCTTTTTGGACAGGAGTGGCGGCTGTCAGCGGGTTTGACAGCCGACGCTCAATTTTGGGGCTCAGAAACCGCACGCCGGCAAAATTGAGCGTCTGGTTTTCGGCCCGACAGCCGCCGGCCCATTTTACATTTTTTCTTCTTTTTTTACTTTTTTTTACCCTTCGGGACCTTCGACTTAATATCGCTATGATATTAAGTCGGAGGGTACACAGAAAAGCAGTTTTTACTATCCCGGTGCCGGCAGAAACTAGCGCCTATGTTTGGGTAGGTGCTAATTTCTTACAGTAAAATGTGCGGCTTGGCTGCACATTTTACTTACTGTATCTGGGAGTAATAGAAAAAGGATCTCTTTATTAGATCTGCCAGGTGCTTCCAAGTGACCTGCTGCTTCTGTACTTGGATTACTGTCTTAGAACATAGTTTTTGTTTCTGACATAAAAAGCTGAATTCATAATAGAACAAGAAAACCAATGACTTACTGTTAAGAGCAATAACTGCAGAAGCTGCAAACCAGGAAATCTCAGTAGGATGGTTGACTAAATAGAATGCCTGCAGACTGTAAACAAATGGAACCCACACCAAGTCTCCAAAGGCAAGCATGAACCCAAAGCCATCATGGACGATATCCATAGTGGTTAATATCGCTTCCTACAAAAAATTATGAAAGTTTAAATTTTGAAAGTATTAAAATATAAGTACAGAAAACTAGACAAGAACATACTACAAAGCAACCCAAAGCAAAGACTGAATTCAAAAGTGTGGATTGCTAAAAATTCCCCTTTGGGTTAGAAGTCTCCAGGAATGCACTACATACGGAACTTAGTGAAAGAGGCATTCTCACTTGTGATATAACTGCATATATTTTCATACAAATACCACAATTATAATCATAGCTCTATTAGTGTTTTTACATAAAATTTAGAATTTTTCATACAAATATAATATTTAAACTGTCACTAAGGTATTGTGATTCCCCTCCAACTTGTCTGTAAGGCATTCTATAGTTGCAAACATGTATTTCCAACTTCCTCACAGACAAGTTGGAGGGGAAGGTACATTACCTTAGTGACAGTTTAAATATTTTATTTACATGAACATTTCTATAAAAATTATGGAGATAATATTCAGAGAGTTACACACATAAAACTTAGCAAATAAACATGCCTAACTGGTATTTTATAAAAGTCCAAAGTACGCACATACTTTTTGTTGACACACACATATACACGTAAAAAAAAGGGACGATCTAGCGGTGTTGCGGGGTAGGACCAACAGTTATGCATGTAAGCTATTTAAAAAAAACAAAACCTTGCATGCATATAATTACCAACTTATGTAATTTTACACCAGCTAATTATCTGATATAGCAAGTGTTGCTTACCTGTAACAGGTGTTCTCACAGGACAGCAGGATGTTAGTCCTCACAAATGGGTGACATCACAGGATGAAGCCCTGTACGGAAAACTTTTCTGTCAAAGTTTCTACAAAGCTTTGACTGACACTGGCACACTGAGTGCACTGAGCATGCTCAGCCTGCAATTATCCCTGTGACCACAGGTGTCTCCCTCAGTCTCGTCTTATAGCTAAAGCGCAAGCGAAACTAAAATAAAAGTAAAAACGTATACAGACCCAACTCCGCGGGGTGGCGGGTGGGTTTCGTGAGGAATAACATCCTGCTGTCCTGTGAGAACACCTGTTACAGGTAAGCAACACTTGCTTTCTCACAGGACAAGCAGGATGGTAGTCCTCACATATGGGTGAGTACCGAGCTGAGGATGCCCGACAGTGCACCAAATGCACCCAAGACGCGCAAAAGGCGCAATGACGGGGGTGGAATTTGGAACGGAGGGCATCCTGAAACCCTTAACGGGTTGATGGAAGGATGTTGGGTAGTTAAACCAAAAAGAATAAGAGTAGATGGACTGGCCAAACATGGAGCATGCCGGCTAGTCGTATCTAAGCAATAATGGGCTGCGAAAGTATGGAGAGAACTCCAGGTTGCAGCCTGATAAATATGTACAAGCAGCAGCGGCCGAGGGGAAGCTATTAAGGCTGGGACGGATGCAACAGAATGTGGTTACACACAGTGTTGTAGTGAAATGCCTGCTTGTTGGTAGAAAAGAGATACAGACCATCAATTAGGAGGAATAGGTCTGTTTGCCCACTGGAACTCGCAGCTTGACTCTCGCCACAGAAGGAAAGAGTTAGGTGGAATTCCTATGGAATGTAGTGCGATCTAGATAGAATGCAAGTGCACTATTACTGTCCAAGAAGTGGAAAAAGCCCTCTCGCTCTGGTGAGAGAGAGGTGTTGGGAAAAATGGGCAGAATATATCCTGAGTAAGGTGAGATGCAACGTCTACCTTAAGAAAGATAGGAAGTTGAATGCGTAAAAACCACTCGGTGACGAAGGAACGCAGGGTCGGATGAGTATGTAACGAAGTGTGTAACTCACTGACCCTGTTTGCAGAAATGACATTTATGAGGGAAAGTATTTCCCAAGTCAAACTGTGAAATGACAGGAATGGAAAGGCTCAAATGGAGAACGTATGAGACTTATAAGGATAAGATATAGGTTCCATTCCGTGACTAGTGAAAATAGAGGTGGCTTGATCAGTGGATAATCCATGGTAAGCTGACTCAGAAGGGGTTTACCGTAAATCGGGTATCCCCACTCCCAAACGATACACCAATTGGAACAGAATTGTACCTATGTGGAGGATGTCTGGGGAGCAGAATCCAAGGGAGCAAGAGAAAAGAGTGGTGTAGAAAAAGAAAAAAGGGTAATACCCTTTTGTATGCGTCATGTGGTAAATCATGCCATTTTGAATGGTAGGATTTATGTGTGAAAGGTTTTGTGACGCTACCAGTTCCTGAGAACATCAGTGAGTCTACAATTTGAGACTGACTTGTGAGAAGGCAAATTGGTTACTGGTGTGATAGATTGAGAAGTATGGTCTGAGTTACAGTGAACCCCGTCCCGGTTCAACATTAGAAGAGTGCTGGCTATGAGAGGCAGCAGAAGAGACACATTTAAGAGGCCCTTGATGGAAGAAAGGCGTCTATGGGAACGCATTGGAAACATGTGTAGGGAGGAGAATCCGTGCACCGTATGGTTCAATGCGGACGCAGAGGGCAAGTTCAGTTGACCTCAGCGTTAAAAGATCTTTCCCGCTACACATGTAGTCCGAGACCATTCTAGAGGATGGAAACCTACATGGAGAAGGTCTGTTAGTGCGTTCAGTAAATCTCTTAGATAAGTGGCCCGAGGATGCATGAAGTGAGCAAGGGCCAAGGGTAGAGCTGCGCAGCTTCCTTGCAGAGCAGCGAAGAGGTTGTGCATGCTTGTGAGTTGGAAAGCACATTGTCCCTATGCTGTCTGTCTGTATGCACAAAGATTTGTTGCAGAGGCAGTATTGAAAGGCATAAGGGTATAACTCATGGCTCAAGCTCCAGGAAGTTCATGTGAAACTGTGCCTGGAGTGGAATAGACGCATATTGGGTTGAGAAGCTTTTAGGTCAAACTTTACAACCCTGAGTAAATGCGAGCATGAGCAGAATTAGACTAGGTTTTGGTTCTAGATCTGCAATATGGATGAGGGACGAAAGCGGTTGAACAGCTTAGACCACTGATAATGGAATTTCACTGAATCTAACCCATAACAGTTTTGGATCTATGAGGAAAGCTGCATAGTGAAAAAACCCCATGGCCCGACAATGAAGAATTGAGGGGCTGAGGTTATGGAAAAATGCACTCAGGGACATGTAAGAATTTATTAGAGAGTGTCTGCGCATATGCTGGACAGAAAGGTCATTATGACTGTGGTGTCCAGAAGTGTTGTATAAGGGATTTATGGCAGTGACAGTAATCCCAGTTAGTAAATGTATAGTGAGTCATGAAGAAGTGAGAGCTCCTTGCGTGGAGTGACTGTGGTTATGCAGCTGTCCATGCAAGGAAAAGCGTGAATGATGTTGCATTCCGCAGAGAAACAGCATTCACCGATAGTGATTCAATGAATACCCCAGTTGCCGAAGCTGGTGCAACCGGCAGAGCTTGGGATTGTAATATTGTTGACTCACCATGAAGCACATAGAAAGATTAGAGGTAATGTACTTACTGCGATATGGAAGCATGGTAACGAGAGATACCATTTTACCTGAGCCTTCTGAAGAAAGTTGGTATTTCTGAGGTCCAGGATGGGCGGAGAGTAATTACTTTCTGTTGAAAGAAAGAATAGCGTAATTAAAACTCCCCCCCCCCTTCCCCCCTCTGCGCTTTGTAGCGTCTGGGGGAGTGTACCGGGAAGTTTGGTACAAGGTGGGGTGGGCGCTCTGATATCCGGCCAGTTGGGAGACCAGGAGGTGTCCAACTGGAGGAGCTGATGTAATCTGGAAATCATGTAACCTCCCACGGGAGCGTGAGCAGTAACGTCTTACCCGCATTTCTGTGTGCTGTACAAGGAGACACCGAGACCTGTCATCAGGCTTCGAGGTGGACTTGTACTTGAGGCAGTATTTGCTGGATCTCGTGTTTAGCAGATCAGCGAATGCACCTGGAACTTTGGTTCTGAAGCAGGAACCAGAAGTCAGAGCATTAATCAGTACAGAGCCTCATTGCTGAAAAAGGGAGGAAGCCCTGATGCAATCTCAAAGATTTGAGAGGTTCTCTTGGTATTGTGGCTGACATAGCTGGCATAGCGATATGTGACACTAATACGGTTCTTGGAAGGTACATGACCTAGAACTTTTCGAACCATATGGCTCGAATTAGAGAACACATCTCAATGGGAATGACGCAGAAGCGGGTACTTACCATCTGACGTGGATCGCTGAAGGACGAGCCAGTGAAGATTCCTAGCTCCGTGGATTCCAGGAGTCATCGAGGGAGTAGACGCCCGTCTCAACTCTGATGCCTGGTATGGTAGCGCAGGTATAGAGGAGACAGGCTGAGCGTGGCTGGCGCAACCACGGTAGTATTTTGTGGAGGGCCACAATCCCCCACCGATGTCGGTGGGTCACGCCTCAGGAACAGGGGAGCCGATTAACGAGCTCATGAACCCAGCCCTCGTCGCATTGGCTCGATGTCTCGTGACGCCAGTGCAGAATTCTTCAGAACTCGTTCCGGTGTTTCTGGAGCACCAAGGACTGCCAAAACTGTGTGGAACAGTGCCGATGGCAGTGGTGATGTTGCTCGGCCCGAGCATTGTCCAGCATCAAGAAGGATAGCACCGATGTGCTCGCTGGCGGACGATCACCATGTCAGTGATGATGCATGCCACGGTGCTCGGCCCGGTCTTTCCCCAGCGCCGAGATGGATGCCCTCGCTGTCGTGGATGGCGACTGATGACGGACTGTCAGCATGCCTGCACTGCTCCTGGCACTATGTAGTGTCTTAGGCTAAAACGGGGCTTTAATAAGAACCCAAAGCATGGAGCACCATGTTTAGGCGAGGGCATTACATGGCGGTGCTATATCGGTGTTGACGGTGTCGATGGCGGCCGAAGCGGCCTCGAGGGTTTCGTCAAACATATATATGAAGAAACGTTGATGACTCGGCCAGAGAAATGATGACAGTGACAGAGCACTGACTGCATTGGTGTAGGTATCTATGGGAACGATGTGACATCGAATAATCGAAAAAACATTGTTGGTATTGGAAAAATGATACCGGCATCGACGGAGTCGATGACCGCATCGCTAGGAACGTCAAAGACACCGATGGAAACGACATGGGCATCGAGGGCATCGATGTATGGAGGCGGGCGCCGAGGGCATCGGTGGCATGGCCACGGGCATCGACGGCATCGATTGGATCGACTCGGGCAATGGCATCGATGCCATGTCCGTGGCATCGATGCCATGGACGCGGGCACCGATGGATTCAATGTGGGCATCAATGCCACGGACATGTGCATGGGCACCGATGGATTAGACATGGGCATCAATGCCATGGACGGGGACACCGATGGATTCAATGTTGGCACCGATGGCATCGACCTGGCATCGATTCCCATCAATGGAAAGGTCCTGGGCATCGATGGCATCCATAAAATAAAGGATGGCATCGATGGAAGTGCCCCGAGCAACGGTGGCATCGACCCGGGCATGGATGGCACCAACAAGACAAGGTGTACGTCGATGGCATCCATCCGGGCAATGATGGCACCGATGAAACCCAAGGAAAAATCAGTGCCATGGATGAAAAAACATGAATGACACTGATAGAAACAATGCAGGGACGATGGCATCAGAGTACCACGGGGGGGGAGGGATACCGATGGCATCTAAGAATCCAGGACGGTCCGAAGGGGGTACTGATGGTAGCAATGGGGCATTGACTGCGCGAAGGTACCGAAGAATCGAAGGACCTGAATCTACAGGGGCCCTGCTGCCAACGGAAACCGTGGAAGTCCCTGTCCCACTAGTGTTAATAACCAGGCAGAGTGTCACAGAGGGACACTCGCAGGCTGTGTGTGGCTAACTGAAAAATTAGGGAAAGGGAAGGCCGCAGTCGGTTGGCAGGCCAGTGAGGTGACAGGAACCGACCGGAAAACAGGGCATTGTACTCACCGAGCATCGAATAAATGTACGCCAAGGGAGACACGTGCAGGGAAAAAATGTTTTTGAAGTAAAAGTTTAAGTACTTCCATAAGGAAAAAGTGTTAGAATTTCTCACAGAGCTCCTAAGCGCTATGCTTACTGCAGAGCGGAAAAAAGAAGACCGAGGGAGAAACCTGTGGCTCACAGGGATAATTGCAGGCTGAGCATGCTCAGTGCACTCAGTGTGCCAGTGTCAGTCAAAGCTTTGTAGAAACTTTGACAGAAAAGTTTTCCGTGCAGGGCTCCGTCCTGTGATGTCACCCATATGTGAGGACTACCATCCTGCTTGTCCTGTTAGAAAATGGATATTAGACTTTATTGTGTATTATTGGCTGGTGGAAGGTCTGAGTTAACTGGGGGAAGTTCAGGTTAAAGAAGCCAGAGGGTTCTGATGAGCTGAAGAAGGACTGAGCAGACTATTTAAAAAATGCATTTAAAAATGTTTGTATACCGCTTTTACAAACAAGGTAGATCAAAACGGTTTACAGAGATAGTATACAAATATATATATGTATATATCACTCATTTTACACTCACTACATTTTACACACTACCTATTCAATACAGAATCCAATATAAAATTATTTCAATCATTCATAACTTACTTTATAACGATACCTCTTCCTGGCTATGACTCAACTCCGCATATATCAACCCAACAGAAACCTTCGATCTATGCACAAAAACCTACTTCAAATGCCCACCGTTAGAGCAGCAAGACTTGATATGACACACAGATGCGCCTTCTCGGTCGCTGGCCCTTTAATATGGAACTCTATTCCAGATGACATAAGACAGATCACTAACTATAAAGAATTCAAAAAGAAAGTGAAAATGTTTCTTTTCAAACTGGCCTTCTACAACATCTTGGCATCTTATGGTAACATCCTTTGGATAACACTTCTATGCTTTGTCCATCAATTGTGTATAATTTTTGCTGCAAGTAACCCCTGTTTAATTTTCATTGTATTTGTTTTTATTTTACCATATAGCTATTTTATTTGATGTTTATTTTTATTTAATTTTTGTGATTTTTAATTATATGTGATCTTTGTGGGACACGCCGGTTAATATACAGGCCGCAGAGTTCTGGACCATCTATAAAGGGCAGATAGAGATATCAAGTAGGCAGACTAGAAGTTCATTGCAGTAATCCAAGCCGCTGAATATTAGAGATTGTAGGATGGTACAGAAGTCGTCCTGATGAAAAAAAGGACAAACATTTCAGTAAGTGTAATTTGAAAATAGAATTTTTTTACTACTGTAGAAATGTGATGGGACATGGTTAACATGGAATCTACTATAACTCCCAGGTTACATGCCTTAGAGACAATGGATATGATAGTGCTGTCAATATTCAAATGGGTAGGTGGGCTACAGGTTGAATGGTATGGTGGACATGTGAAGGATTTCCATCTTTGAAGTGTTAAGTTTTAGGCGATTGTGGGAAAGCCAGCTGTTAATTGTTTTGATGTAGAGGTTAACCAGGGCTAAGGTATTTGTCCAGGACTTGGTGTATTGAACAAAAAACTGTGTATCATCTGTGTAAATCTTGAATTCCCAGATTATTTAGTAAGTGACACAGTGGGATCATGTATATGTTAAAAATTGCAGGAGAAAGAGGATCCTTGAGGTACTCCAGAGGCTATACCATACCGATCTGAGGAATATGAGCCAATATTTATTTGATAAGGGCGATCAGTTAGGAAGGATTGGAACCAGTTTAATACAATGTCTTTGATCTCATTGTATTGAAGTCTTGTGAGTAAGACTGAGTTGAGACTAGTGAAGTAATTGATAAACTGGTTAATTTCAATTATGTGCACATGTTTTAAAATCTCAAATCTCAATTTAGTCTACCCTTTAATTTTTTTCTAGATATTTATTCTCGCTATAATCATGCCGAGCATTCACCTACGTCCTGTTGACGAGTTACTATTATTATTATTATTATCTATGTAATATTTAATTTAATCTATTATTAATATCCATATGTTATAGGTTATATGCTAAATGCAATATGTTATACGTTATATGTTAAGAAACGCTGTTCCATGTAACGCCTTTTGTGCGAAAGTTTTGTTATATGTAAACCGACCTGATTCGATACTTGTATTGAGAATGTCGGTATATAAAAATCCGAAATAAATAAATAAATAAATAAAATACGCTGACTTATATGAGCAAGTCCCACTTTATTTTCATATGTTAAACATACACACATTTTAAAAGTAGGTAGGAAAAGTACACGTATTCAATGCATTGAAACACGCTTTCAATACACTGCATGTCTTTGCGCATACCCATACATACATGCAGATGTTATGGGGTAGAGATATGCATATTTTATAATATGCGTGAATATGCCGCCACGTGCAGTTTGAAATTTATCCTCTATATGAAGACACTAAAGTGGGGAAAACTAAAGGTGATCTTTCTGAGCATGTTAGGACCCTTCTGTGCAGCCATGCTGTGCAAGTCTCCTCAGTCTTTCTAGCAAGCTAACCTTCAATTTTAAAGGGAGGAAGATGGGATTGAGTGGCTGTCTTTTCATGCTGTCTATGAAGAACACCTGTTACAGGTGAGCAACTTTGCTTTCTCTGTGGACAAGTGGAACAAGAATGAGCCATATAAGTGTAAATTGTATTTTTGATTTGTTGGGCCTTCACTTTATTCTGAAGATGTTGCCCTTATTGACTATTGAGTAAAAAAGGCAATCAGGGGATCCAAGTTGAAAAAGTTCTTTGAAACTGATAAACCCTGCTTTACAGGGCGGTTGGCAACAAATAGTTGCCAAGTCTTCCTGAAAGATTCTCTCAATATTTATTATTGCACTTATCTGTTACATCCATACAATTATCAGTCAGATTACAATAAAGCATACATAAATAACATAAAAACAAAATATTAATATTAAGGGAGTCCATATTCCAACTTAGCCAGATAAGCTGGACATATCTGGCTAAATGGCTGCCACTGAATATCTTGCTATACCACTTAGCCAGAAAAGTCACTTATGTGACTAAATAGTTAGCCATACAGTCAGTGGGCAGGCAGTGGTCATAATTTATTTATTTTTATTTATTTATTTGAGTTTTTTCTATACCGGCATTCGCGATGGGAATCGCATCATGCCTATTTACAATTAACAAGAGGTGAAGCAAGATAACAAATAAGAAACTTTAACAGGTGCTCAAAAAAAGATTGCAGTTACAATAAAACAAGGGAATTATACAACTTGGAGCAGTGAAAAGGAGATAGGTATTTAACAGGGAGAACAAATTTACCAATTAATGGTGTGAACAGAGTTATGGAGTTTGCAGAGTTATTGAATTACCATGTTGAGGAACAGTTATTAATTACAATCTTAAGAAAAATTCTGAGTATCGGTAAGTGGTGAGTTAAGGTTCAAATGGGGTCTGGAAAGGCTTTCAATAAATAACCACGTTTTGAGTCTTTTCCTAAATGTAGCAAGGCAGGGTTCCTGTCGCAGATCCGGTGGGATGGAGTTCCATAGTGGGGGTCCTGCAGTGGAATTGGGTGGCATTACCTATCTGGTAATGGAATTGGGTGGCATTACCTATCTGGCTAACTTAGCCCATTAAATAGCAATATTCAGTTAACCGGATAAGTCAGACATGGCCCATACCAGGTCTAAAGTTATCTAGATAAATATTAAAGTTAGCCAGATAAACTTATCTGGGCATATTCAGCGGCACCGACATGCTGCTGAATACCCCATATAAAAGTTAGCTGGATAAGACTTAAAAAGCCAGATAGCTTTAAATACTGGACTCTAAATAAATAAAATCAACAGCCATACCTGTTTAAAAATTGTTGCTTTCAATTTTTGCCTAAAATACCTTTCCCTGTACATACCCGGATCAGTCCAGACCGCTGGGTTATGCCTCTCTTCCAGCAGATGGAGTCAGAGAAAAAGCTGAAAAGGCACCCCTCTTAGCCTGGTGTGCCTTCTGTGATCCTTCAGTATTTCTCTGACTCCAGCAGTTGAAGATGGCAGAACCTGCGGTCCTGATCCTTTAAAAAAAAAAAAAGAAAGTAATACAGGGGTCTTGGTACCTCTCTTTACCTTTGGCTAGATCAACTACTTGATAAAGATAGAATAGTTAAAAAAAAACCAAAAAAAAAAAAAAACCACATTGTTTTTTGCACAGCAGCACAGGCACGGCTGGGGTTCTTACCCTAAGAGCCCTTTTTACCCGGAGCCTGCTTTCACTACCACTGAGAAGGGGGGGGGGATTTACTGGTGGGCCGGTCCCTCCCCCCTAACAGCCCAGCGAAGTTTCATTCCTCTGCTGGCAGCAACAGCCCAGAGAAGTTTCATTCCTCTGGTGGAGCCTTGTAGCTTGGACGCAGGGACGTTTCTTTATTTCCCATGTTTGATTAGAAGCTATATATTTTAAAAAAAAAGTGCATTTTCGCATTCTGGGTCTCCGGAGATATTCACAACTGATTACCTTGCTGCAATGCCGCGCGGATTGCGGTTTTCAGCCTGCGGGGAGCCGGTAGCTAGGCTCTCCCGCGATGGCCTTTGCTCCCGATGTATTCCTGGGGTGAAGGCCTGTCAATGTTGTTTGCCGATGGCAGGGGAGCGTCCCTCACGCATTTGTGTGGTGCAGGGAAAAGTCGGCTGGCTTGGAACTCTCGGCCTGCTCCGTTTCCAATTAGCGCGGGAACGGCAGCCATTTTACCTGCTCCAGGCTCTGATTTGCTGCAAGGCTCGGGGGGGAGGGGAATTCCCTCCTCAGCTATTGCCGCTGAATTTGAGCCCTGAGAGGCCTCGGGATCTGTTGCCTGACTCCCCCCCCCACCTCCGGGGTTTCCCCCGAGAGGGGGGGGGGGGTGTCTTAAAGAGACAGCATCCTTTTTCCTCCCAATTTGTCCTTTTGCTGCACAAAGCCTATATGGAGGCAGAAGCAGACTTAGATTTACAGAAGCCTCCTCCAGCAAAGGTCCCTAGGTCTGCTGAAGGTCAGGACGCTCCTAGAATGCGAGTGGTTCGTGCTCCAGACGCGGCGGTAGTCCCTGTCGCTGACCCCACGGATCTCACTTCCCAGGATCCCCCCAATGTGAACACCTCGGATGATGTTGACAAATCCGCGCCAGTTGAAGGGGATGATCCGCAGGTGCTCAGATTATTTCGCAGAGAGGAGCTGGACCCTCTAATTCCTTATGTGCTTTCAGAGCTGGATATTCAGGCTCCGCAGCCAGTCGCTGAGCCTTCTACGGGGGATCCTGTTCTGTCAGGTCTTCAGGTTTTCCTGTAAGACCTTTCCTTTTCATCCGATGTTATTACAACTTATGACCCGGGAATGGGACACACCGGAGGCCAGTCTGCGGGTCAGTAGGGCTATGGAGAAGCTTTATCAGCTTCCGGAGAATTCATTAGATCTCCTTAAGATTCCTAAGGTGGACGCGGCCGTTTCAGCAATCGCCAAGCGCACGACGATCCCGGTTACAGGTGCGGCTGCGCTTAAAGATTTCCAGGATAGGAAACTGGAGGTTCTTCTCAAAAGGATTGTTGAGGTGTTGGTGCTCGGCGTCCGAGCAGCTGTCTGCAGAAGTCTCTTGCAGAGAGCAACCCTTAGATGGGTACAACAGTCGCTCACGGCTCAGGAACTTTCTCCGGCGGAGGCGGAGCAGATGGAGCGTATGGAGGCGGCAGTGGCTTATACTGCAGATGCTTTGTATGATCTCCTTCATACCGCATCGCGAACTATGTCCTCGGCGGTGTCGGCCAGAAGGCTTCTTTGGCTCCACAATTGGTCCGCTGATGTCTCCTCCAAATCTCAGTTGGGTTGTTTCCTGTTTAAAGGAAAGCTTTTATTTGGCGATGATCTGGAGCATCTCATTAAGTCCTTAGGGGACAATAAAGTGTACAAGCTTCCAGTGGACAAGCCTAGACCCTCTAGGACCTTCGGTTCATCTTGGATTCGTTTTCGGGGGCAGCACCGTAATCGTCCGGGCAGAGCTCCATCCTTTGCTCCTCGCCAGCCATCGACAAGGTCTCAGGCTTGGGCTCATTCCTTTCGTGGCCGACTGACGGCTCATGACGGCACCTCCCAAGGATTCTCTGGCAATAAGTTTACCCAATGAAGATGTGCCGGCCCACTCCTTTGTTCCGGAGTTAGGAGGGTGTCTGTCTCTGTTTCGCGAGGAATGGGCCAAGATCACCTTGGATCAGTGGGTTCTAGACATCATAGAACACGGTTATGCTTTAGATTTTGCTCATCTGCTCTGAGACCTCTTTTTGTCTCTCCCTGTGGGTCTCAGGAAAAACAAGACATGGTAAAACAGACCCTGTGTCACTTAAAAGCTCTGGGAGCCATTGTTCCAGGTCCGCCGACCGAACGCCGGACGGGCCGGTATTCCATTTATTTCGTAGTCCCCAAGAAGGAGGAATCCTTCCATCCAATTTTAGACTTGAAGAAAGTCAACAGGGCACTTTGGATTCCTCACTTTCGCATGGAGACTTTGAGATCAGTCATTGCGGCTGTCCACAAAGGCGAATTTTTGGCCTCGTTGGATCTGATGGAGGCTTATCTTCACATAGGAATCAGATTATCATCAGAGGATTCTGAGGTTCATGGTCTTGGGCGAGCATCATCAGTTCAAAGTGCTTCCTTTCGGTTTGGCGATGGTTCCCCGCGTCTTCACCAAGGTGATGGTAGTAGTGGCAGCGGCTCTCAGAAGGGAGAGGACCTTGGTTCATCCCTATTTGGATGACTGACTCATTCGGGCGAAGTCAGAAGAGCTTTGCAAGAGGGCAGTTCAGTCGGTCTTGCATTGTCTTCATTCGCTCGGATGGGTCGTCAATTTCTCCAAGAGCCAGTTGGTACACATGCTTACTGTGACTCCAACATCATTCTAGCTTCAACAGCAAGAGGAAATGTGGAATAAAGGATCTGCACTCACAAAGGGGGAGTAGCTGGCTTGTTACGGCGGTTACTACCCCAAACCAAATAAGCCTGTTACTTCAATTTCTATGCAAATACAGCAGAGCTCTCTGCTTCAACGGCAGGGGAGAAGAAAAAAGGGTTCACACTCACAAAGCGGGGAGTAGCTGGCTTGTTACGGCGGTTACTACCCCAAACCAAATGTGCCTGATACTTCACTTTCGATGCATATCCAGCATAGCTCCCTGCTTCAACGGCAGGGGAGAAGAAAAACAACCAATAAGGGCTGTATAACATAGTCTGAGTAAAACAAATAAGCATGGGTGTAGCTTGCTTATTGCGGCGGTTACTACCCCTACTACCCCTAACTTATCAGCTAGATATTCACTTGGATGCAGCTCCATCACTGCTTTCTACATTAATGGTGGGGGTGGAAGGGAAATAGAACCAAGAGCTAAGAGAAACAGATAAGTATGAGAGAAAAAAGTGTGTGAAGCTTGCTGGGCAGACTGGATGGGCCATTTGGTCTTCTTCTGCCGTCATTTCTATGTTTCTATGTCCCGGCCCAAGTGTTAAATTTCTTGGGAGCACGATTCAATACAGCTGTAGGCAAGGTTTTCCTCTTACAGGAGCAGATAGCCAAGCTGATGACGCAAGTTCGCCGGCTGTTGGCCCTCCCAATGCCCAAGGTATGGGACTACTTACAAGTTCTTGGGTCTATGGCGACTACTCTGGAGTTGGTCCCCTGGGCCTTCGCTCATATGAGGCCTTTGCTGGGATCCCAAGTCGGAAGTGTTCCAGTTACCATTACAACTCCTGGATCCCGCCAGATCCAGTCTCGAATGATGGTTAATTCCAGATCATTTGCAATGCAGTGTGGACCTCGAAGACACTCAGTGGGTGATTGTGACAACGGATGTCAGCCTCTCAGGTTGGGGGGCAGTTTGCCAATTGCAGTCGGCACAAGGTCAGTGGACGTTTCAGGAGGCAAAGTGGTCCATAAATCGCTTGGAAATGAGAGCGGTTTGCCTAGCTCTCCACAGTTTTCTTCCTCTTGTCCGGTATCGTGCGGTACGGATTCTTTCAGACAATGCAACGACGGTGGCATATATCAAGGGGGAACAAGAAGTCAGCCAGTAGCCGGAGAGGCGGACAAGCTAATGGTATGGGCCAAATGCAACCTGGCCCGACTGGCAGTTTCACACATAGCCGGAGTGGACAACATGCAGGCGGATTTTCTCAGTCGCCAACAATTGGACCCCGGAGAGTGGGAGCTCTCAGACGACACGATGTAGTACCACGGATCAGTCCAGACGCCCGCCCAGGGTATTCTGTTCTGGATAGTCCGCTCGGTTTTTTGTTATATTTATGCAGAGTGTATCGAAGAATACGAATATTATGAAAAATGTTCAAATTCAGTACTCCTTCTAGGGGCATAGTTTTATAGTTTATTGTTCAAATAAGTTTTTGGTCTGGCCATTGGTTGTTAAATTTTCTTCATTCTGCTTTGATATTGATTATACTGAAGGATCGCAGGAGGCACACCAGGCTAAGAGGGGTGCCTTTTCAGCTTTTTCTCTGACTCCATCTGCTGGAAGGGAGGCATAACCCAGTGGTCTGGACTGATCCGTGGTACTACAGGAACGAAAATTAGAAGGTAAGAACCAATTTTCCTATACTCCTCTTCCCTTAATTAAAAATCAATTGAATTCTACAACATTAAACCCTTCACTGAAAAAGCTCTAGTTTTTACTTCCTGAGAACGGCATGCCTTCAAACTAGCACACAAAGTAACTTCTGATCATTAGAGTGAAGACGACACACACACACACATGGTTTTACCATCTCTGCTGATATCCCTTCACATTAAACAGCTTTAAAAAACAAAGTTAAAACTTTAAAATGTATTTTTTTCTGATACTGGTAACCAATGCAAAGCTTCCAGCACTATCATAATACGTTCATGATAGCCAATGCCTGATAGAACTTGTGCTGCCTCATTCTGAACTAATTCCAAA